>NC_068939.1:80880573-81480573 GCF_016801865.2 Culex pipiens pallens | reverse complement strand
GCCTTCCTCATTTTCATTAATTTATTATCATTTACTTAAGAGAAACTGGGTAATAAATAATAATTTTTGTGAACTTGTTCAAAAAATATATAAAGCATGTGAGCAACTCTCTACCAAAAGCGGGAATGGATTTTATTTGTATTTCAAATTTTTAAATCAAGACTAACAATTCAAAAAAGCGTAATATTGAATGTTTGGCCCTTTTGAAATGTTAGTCCTGATTTAAATTTTTTGAAAATATTGTTTTCGAAAAGATCGGAAAACTTCACGAATGTTTCATGTTTTAAAGTTGACAATCGAACCATCAGTTGCTGAGATATCGACATTAGAAAATGGTGGGTTGTTTGGGTGAGACTTAGAAAACTTCAATTTTCCTGTTTCTTTTTCTTAAAGCGGTTCTATCTCAGCAACCCGAGATCCGATCGTCAATGTCAAAAAAATAATAATTTTGGAAATGGTTACTCATGGTCACTATTTTTAAAAATCGAAAAACTGCAAATATTTCGCTAAAATTAAACTTTCGGTGGCTATATCTTGAAAGCCCTTTATCAAAAAAATCTGTAAAGTTCTTTTTGATTGCAAATTCAATTTTACATTAAAAAAAAACACATTTGTTTTTGCATGAAATTTCGTTTTTATTTTCAAAAAATCAATATTTTTCCAAAAATTCATAACTCGGCGGCAGATTTTTTGACCATGTTTCACTATAGCTCAAATGTTGCGGGATTTTGTCCTCTAAAACATATAAAAAAATCTCTAAAATAAGAAAAATACGTATTTTGGGAAATTGAGTTTTTAGTGAAAAAAATTTTAATTAAAAAATCAGCAATTTTTTTCCTTGTGCCTATTTTTTCTCAATAGTCCTCAACAATATCTACAATTTTGTCCAAGACAACAATTTGATCAGAAAATTCACTCAAAAGTTAAAGCTGTGTGAATATTTACGTGCCATTTTTGTATGGACAGCTGCCAAAATTGTATGGAGACTTTATGGGTGAACCAATGACACAAAATAGCTTCTTTGGTCAAAGGGAAGGCCCCCACAAAGTTTGAGCCAAATCCAAAAATACAAAAAATAAAAATAGTCGAAATCAGTCGATTTCGTAAAAAAAATGCTAAATGCTCATGTAGTAAAATATCAAAAAGTATTTTTAATTTGCATAAATGCATAAATACGACAGTTTAATTTAAAGTACAAAAATCAACTGTCGTATTAATCACTGGCAAGCCCAATTGACCCCTTCCACCCCCAAATCCTTTCGAATCCGGAGGAGCTTACAGTACAAGGATGTAAATGTGTGTATGTGTACTACACTATCAAGTGGATCGTGTCGATTCACGAAATCTTACCTCTTGCTTTGCTCGTTTCGCTGTTATCCTCGTCATTATTTCCTCCACCAGCACACCAAAACACCAGCAGCAGCATCCTTTTGCATCCTTGCTCTTCAACACCCTTCCAGCTTCTTCGTGTTGAGTGCTGGCTGACTGGCTGGCTAATTCGGTTGGGAAAATTTCCTGTTTAGTAGCGCGCGAAAGTCTCATTTGCATAAACTGCCATTATACCCACTTTCAACCCCTCTCTTTCTTTTGAGTAAAACAACGCAACACTTCAAATTAAATCCTTTCTGAGCAGTCTTGATGTTGAGTACTTTTTTTTCTCCTTTTGAGCTTCCAACAACTGCAATAATGAGCCTGGAAGCCTCAAGCTCAACCAAGTGTGAAATGTTTCTTTATCTCTCTCTCTCTTTTGCGTTTTTTGTTTCTTTCTTTTCTTTTAATGGTTGTTTTAAAAATTTCCCGGATGCATCGTGTAGTTTGTTTTCTTTCTTTTTTTTCGGATTTGGGTTTGAACAGCTGAACACTTGTGCATTTGTGGAGGAGGGTCATTCATGGTGTGCCGCCTTTTTGTTACGGAATTAAAAAAATTTAAGGTGCATGACATTTGTTCGGATGTTTTTTGAGTTTAATTGAAAAAACTAATGCAAAAGGAAATCTTTACAATCGGCACACCATGAAATAGACCAACAATAAAAAAAAAACTCTCCACTTACCTCAAAGTTCCGCCTCATGATCGACCCAGCCTGGGCAATGTACAGCGTGGAGGCCGCATCGAAGATCAACATCCGGGGTTCCTTCTTCACCGTCACCGTTTCCGTCTCGACGCAGTTGTTGTAGAACACCACCTGGTTGTTGAGCACCTTGAAGATCAGCTTGATCCACGACTTGGTGTACGGAATTTGGAAGGAGGCGAGCGGCTGGTTCGACCGCTGGGTGGCCGCGTCCGTGTAGATCAGCGTAATGTTCCACTGGTCGGTGGCGCCGATCGGTTCCAGCAGCAGCCCCAGCTGCACGATCGTGTCCAGCGGGTTGACCACGCTGAAGATGTACCCCCCGGAGCGGGTTCCGGGCCGAACGGTCGCGATGATCGTGAACTCCGTCAGCTTCTCCGGCAGGATGGTCCGGTACGGGGATTTGATGTCCGCGTTCGATGCGACGCCAAACGCCGGAAAGCCGTCCGAACCGTCCACGAAGGTGATGCCGTCCTCCGGTGGGATCTTGATCGCCAGCAGCAGGTCGAACTCCGCGAAGACATCTGCGCGGGTGGGATGGAGAGATTCGAGAGAGAAAATGAGAGAGTGAGCGTTTGTGAAGATCGGTAAGCGTTTGCGTGATGTGTGAAGCGCGTGCTGCATAGTTGCAGGCGAATTTTAGGGAAGCTATGTAGCTAAGGAGAAACCAATGTTTAACTAGAATATTTATTCATTTGAGTCTTTTAATTTCATAAAAAATCATGATTTTTTAATTTTATTTTTTATGAAACTTTGCCCATGTATTTCCTATGTCCAAAAAAAGTCATTTTTCATCATTATTTTTTCCATGCAAGCCTTCATACAATTTTTGGGGGATGGTAATACAAAATGGTGTGTAAATGTATGAAGTTCTGTATCTTGAGAAGGGATTTTCTGATCGATTTGGTGTCTTCGACATAGTTGTAGGTTATGATGAGGACTTTTCAGAAAAAAAGTAAATGGATAAAAAATATCAATTGTTTTTGACTAAAAGTTAAATTCCCAAAATATGTAATTTTCATTTACGATTTTTAATCTGTTTCGAAAATAACTTTTATAGCAAAATTGAATTTGTAATCGAATAGTATTCAGGGCTTTTGTGGAAATACGATGTCTCATCTTAGAGGGTCCCGGAGCACCAAAATGTTTCAGCATTGTGCTCCCAACGATTTATTGCACTAACAAATAGGAGTCAAGTTATAGGCTATAACTTTATCTGGCAACCTAGAAACCCTGCTAGTTATAGCAGGGTTTCCAGGTTGCCAGATAAAGCTGATTAAAGTTTAATCATCTGTTCCAGATTTTCAATTTTCCTTCAATTTTGAACAACTTTTTGATTAAGAACAATTTCAATTAAAAAGAACTTGTTTAGGCCGAAAAATCAATTAAAGCGTCAGAATTCATCAAATTTTGAACTATTTCATATCCTACCTCTCCTTCCCTATTCATAATTGTTAGATTTCCGTCTGCCAGATTTTTTTTTTCGATCTTTGGCCAGATTTTTTCAATGTTGACCTGGCAACCCTGCTTTAAGGTGCACATTTTTGATTTTTAAAAGGTTTTCTGAGCTTTAAAACAAAATCTTGAGAGCAAGCAACTCTGATTAATCGAATCGATAAAAATGAATTTCATTAAGTGTCACCACAGACACCCAATAAGCCTGTAATTTTCAACTCAACTTTTTCTCGGAAACTATTAGTCCGATTTTTCAATGTAAAAAATTTCAGTAAAAATAACTTCAAAATTTCTAAAACAAGCCAACTCTTGAAAAGATTTGAAAATAGATAATTTTCCTTATTTCATAATTTAGGCTCAGTTATATTGTTTTTGTTACAGATTTCAAGCAACTTTAATTCTGCTTTAAACTTGACGTCTCTTTGATTATGCTATTCATGTGTGCGTATTCATGAGTTGTGTATTTCAATTACGAACATTTTAGTACCCAAATAAGTATTAAATTTTGAAGTAATCGCAGTATTAGTGAAAAAAGCTGTTTTGCCTTCCTCAGGCCTTAAAATCACTCGAAAAATGGACTTTTTAATTTGACCTCGTAGACCCACCTTCACGTATACATATCGACTCAGAATCATGTTCTGAGCAAATGTCTGTGTGGATGTGTGTAGGTGGGTGGACAAAAAAATTGTCACTCGATTATCTCCGGACTGGATGAACGGATTTTGACCGTATTAGTCTCATTCGATCCGTCTTGATTTTGGCGTTTGTCGGAAGATTGTAAAAAGGGTGGTCTTGCAAGAAAATCATGTTATACATTTTCAGAAAGGTATTAAAAAGACATTTCCAATGAGCCTAAAACATTGAAGATCTGACAACCCTATCAAAAGTTATTAGCACTTAAATGTTATTTATACACTTTTTGGAGGCCGGATCTCAGATATTTCAATAAAAATGATTTCCGGGTCCTTCATGCGACCCATCTTTAGTAGGATAATCGAAAGACCTTTCAAATGAGCCTAAAACATCGAAGATCTGACAACCCTATCAAAAGTTATTAGCACTTAAGTGTTATTTATACACTTTTTGGAGGCCGGATTTCAGATATTGTGATAGAAGTATTGTCTGAATCTTCCATGCGATCCTTATACATTTTCAAATGCCTGAACCAAAGGGTCTGTTGATACCGTCGTCATGGGTGACATTGAGTTTTACAAATTTCAGCATTTTTGTATAACCCAATCTCTCCCCCAGACCCAATGTCATCTCTGATGACGGAACTCAGAAATGTACACCATATTCTTGATTTACTCAACGAAATGGGGGTGTTTAAATCGAGAATCGTTTAAAAAAAGAATGTCATTGACTTAAATTGAGGATCTGACTTAAATCAAGAATCTTTGGGATTTCGTCATTTGTCGGAGTATTTTCAAAATGTATCAATTGTATATTGTTTAGTTATGTTATTAAAATTTTTTAGCATGGTTTTGGAACACCTGGGATGTTCTAGTCCATCCGAAACTTCCGGGAATTTTGTGCAACTGGCTTACCAAAGAAACAAGTCGAAACTTCAAAATTTTGACAACGGATCCTACCCAGACTACTTCAGTGAGTGTGGTAGGCTACAGTACATTGTTGTAACAACTCATTGGGATGATCTGGGTCATCCAAGGACTCCCTGGAGTTATGATCTGTGGGTCTACCGCCGTAACAAGACGGAGGTCGACGGTTTTTGACCCCGGAACATATCCGCATAGCTTCAGTGAGTATGGTAGACTACTTTCCAGATGTGTTGAGATGTCCTGGGTCATCCAAGGACTCTCTGGAGTTAAGATCTGTGGGTCTACCGCCGTAACAAGCCAGAGGTCGACGGTTTTTGACCCCGGAACGTATCCGCATAGCTTCAGTGAGTATAGTAGACTACTTTGCAGATGTGTTGAGATGTCCTGGGTCATCCAAGGACTCCCTGGAGTTATGATCTGTGGGTCTACCGCCGTAACACGCCAGAGGTCGACGGTTTTTGACCCCGGAACATACCCACATAGCTTCAATGAGTATGGTAGACTACTTTCCAGATGTGTTTGGATGTCCTGGGTCATCCAAGATCTCCCTGGAGTTAAGATCTGCAGGTCTACCACTGTAACAAGCCAGAGGTCGACGGTTTTTGACCCCGAGACATACCCGCATAGCTTCAGTGAGTATGGTAGTCTGCTTTGCTGATGTGTTTGGATGTTCTCGGTCATGCAAGGACTTTCTGGAGTTAAGATCTGTGGGTCTACCGCCGTAACAAGCCAGAGGTCGATTGTTTTTGACCCTGTAACATACCCGCATAGCTTCAGTGTGTATTTTAAAGTAGTCTAATATACTTACTGAAGCTATGCGGGTTTGTTCCGTGGTCAAAAACCGTCGACCTCTGGCTTGTTACGGCGGTAGACCTGCAGATCTTAACTCCAGGGAGATCTTGGATGACCCAGGACATCTCAACACATCTGGAAAGTAGTCTACCATACTCACTGAAGCTATGCGGGTTTGTTCCGTGGTCAAAAACCGTCGACCTCTGGCTTGTTACGGCGGTAGACCTGCAGATCTTAACTCCAGGGAATCCTTGGATGACCCAGGACATCTCAACACATCTGGAAAGTAGTCTACCATACTCACTGAAGCTATGCGGATATGTTCCGGGGTCAAAAACCGTCGACCTCCGGCTTGTTACGGCGGTAGACCCACATATCTTAACTCCAGGGAGTCCTTGGATGACCAAGGACATCCAAACACATCTGGAAAGTAGTCTACCATACTCACTGAAGCTTTGCGGGTATGTCCCGGGGTCAAAAACCGTCGACCTCTTGCTTGTTACGGTGGTAGACCCACAGATCTTAACTCCTGGGAGATCTTGGATGACCCAGGACATCCAAACACATCTGGAAAGTAGTCTACCATACTCACTGAAGCTATGCGGATATGTTCCGGGGTCAAAAACCGTTGACCTCTGGCTTGTTACGGCGGGAGACCCACAGATCTTAACTCCAGAGAGTCCTTGGATGACCCAGGACATCTCAGCACATCTGGAAAGTAGTCTACCATACTCACTGAAGCTATGCGGATATGTTCCGGGGTCAAAAACCGTCGACCTCCGGCTTGTTACGGCGGTAGACCCACAGATCATAACTCCAGGGAGTCCTTGGATGACCCAGGACATCCAAACACATCTGGAAAGTAGTCTACCATACTCACTGAAGCTTTGCGGGTATGTCCCGGGGTCAAAAACCGTCGACCTCTTGCTTGTTACGGTGGTAGACCCACAGATCTTAACTCCAGAGAGATCTTGGATGACCCAGGACATCCAAACACATCTGCAAAGTAGTCTACCATACTCACTGAAGCTATGCGAGTATGTTCCGGGGTCAAAAACCGTCGACCTCTGGCTTGTTACGGCGGTAGACCCACATATTTTAACTCCAGGGAGTCCTTGGATGACCCAGGACATCTCAACACATCTGGAAAGTAGTCTACCATACTCACTGAAGCTATGCGGATATGTTTCGGGGTCAAAAACCGTCGACCTCCGGCTTGTTACGGCGGTAGACCCATAGGTCATAACTCCAGGGAGTCCTTGGATGACCCAGATCATCCCAATAAGTTGATACAACAATGTACTGTAGCCTACCGCACTCACTGAAGCAGTCTGGGTAGGATCCGTTGTCAAAATTTTGAAGTTTCGATTTGTTTCTTTGATAAGCCAGTTGCATAAAATTCCCGGAAGTTTCGGATGGACTAGAACATCCCAGGTGCTCCAAAACCATGCTAAATTGTTTTAATAACATAACTAAACAATATAAAATTGATACATTTTGAAAATACTCCGACAAATTACGAAATCCCAAAGATTCTTGATTTAAGTCAGATTCTCAATTTAAGTCATGATCATTCTCATTTTAAGTCATGACTTAAAAAAAGTTGCGTAAATCGAGAATCGTTTAAAAAAAGGTGACTTAAAAAAAGAATATGGTGTATTGCTTATCGCTTTGTTTTTTGGTTATTATCAAAAAAAAAAAAAACATTTTGTATTGCACAGAAGCTTACAACTCATGCAGACTAACTCATTCGAAAATTTGACAATTTTGAATGACCTATTTCAATTTTAGTAGGTGTTCAACACTAAAAAGGCATTTTTTTTCAAAAATTGTCTTCTAGTTCAATAACTCCATCCAAATCCAACCCCCCGGATAATCTTTCCCTGCAACTTTTTTTTCCTCCTAAAGCTCAATCAATGCTGCCCACTGCCAAAGCAGACGCTAGGAACTCCCTTCTGGGATTTGCTATCATTTTCCGATTTGCCTCTTCCCTGAACCACCATTAGCAGGTATTAAATCTGTGACTGCTATGATGCGTGTTGCCACAGGGAAATTCCCCCCCGGGGGTGTATTCTCTCCAAGTGGCGAAAAATTCTGCCAACGACTGACTTATTCTTCTGCACAACCATGACTTTGCTGGCATTTTGCAATCCAAATCATGGTAAACGATTCATCGGCTTCGGGGTGTACACGATGAAATTGTGCTGCTAATTTGTGAAAATATCATTCTCCTTCTCCATTGACTTGGCATATTAATCAGTGTAAAATTTCAGAAGTGAAATTTGCATGACATATTGTAACTTTTCACATGACATATTTTAACTCCCCCCTTTTTGCAGGTATTAAACGACAGTGATTTTTTCCGGTAAGCTTCGAGACTGAGCTTCTAATAGCTGCAAGCGTTTCCAGAAGCTACACTCTGTGAATATGCTTCAAAATCGCTCTCAAAACAACATATTGCCATCAGTAGCATAGCTAAACATCGTATCAGTGCTTTTCCACACATACACACACAAAAGGAACCCGGAAAAAAATTCGAACCATCCCATCACGAGGAAGTTTCTTTCGCCCACCAGAGAGCAAAAAAAAAGGAAAACACTTTGCATATGTTTATACAAAAAAAATCAGGAGCAAAATGATGGCAAAAAAGAAAATCGAGCAACCTAACGAACCACCCCCGGGGCCAGCCCAGGATCAACATCTAGCATACTCGATTGGCAGTGAGTAAGGCCAGCCAGCCAGCATACGTTTCCACTTGGACGAATTTCAACCTGGGTGTTTGTTTTTGCCAGCCACGTGTACGTGGGGCAAACACGTGCCAGCATCTACTGGATGACTGTTATGTAAAGTTTTAGACTGTTTTGATGACACTTAACCAACTTATTATTTTCAATGAAGCTTCAATCTTAGCCTAATAATTTAACATTCTATTATGGTTTATTTGGCAAGCTACGGTTTCAAATGTAAACCAACTTACGGTAGTTCGGTCATCAGTGTTGGTTTAAAAAGTGATGGTGGTTGCTTTCCAATTCTAAATGGGGGCATTTCTAATACATTCAGAAGTACAAACATGAGCTTTCAAATCATAAAGTTTTGTTTGAATAAGAGAAAAAACCTACTTACAGTCATGCCTCGGTTTTGCACTGCCCCGGTTTTGCACCGTTCAGCTGCCTCGGTTAAGCACGGCCCAGTGCTTAACTGAATCACAGAGCTTATGGGATTTTGGCTATATGGGAGACATTGGCTTTAATCGTATGAAAAATCATGCAAACATCAAAATATTATAGTGTTTTGGAATCGGGATGATGTCAGCTATCCATTGAAATTATAATTTCATGAAATTTTTCACAAAATACGTATTTTTCCTGTATTTTGAAAAAAAAATGTTTCTCGAAAAAATACTCAAAATTATAGTTATTGCAATATGGGTATCCAATGATAGGATTTTTTTTCATACTTTTCGAATATAAAATATTTTTTTTGAAAACACTCAAAATTTTCACAAATTACGTATTTTTGAAAAATTTCCAATTTTCAGTTTTTTACAATATGGGAATCAAACGATCGGGATGTTTTCATACATTTCGAATGTGATAACAACATATTTTGAAAACACTCAAAATTTTCACAAAACTACGATTTTTCGAAAACTTCTCAAAATTTCAGTTTTTACAATGTATCAAACGATCGGGATTTTTTCATACATTTCGAATGTAATAACAATATTTTTGAAAATGCTCAAAATTTTCACAAAACTACGTATTTTTGTGAAACTTTTAAAAATTTCAGTTTTTACAATATGGGTATCAAATAATCAAATCATTTTTTTTTTCAAAAATACGTAGTTTTGTGAAAATTTTGAGTATTTTCATTTTTTTTATAATTTTTGAATTGTATGAAAAAATCCTGATCGTTTGATACCCACTTTTAAAAACGGAAATTCTGAGTATTTTTTCAAAACTACGTAGTTTTGTGAAAATTTTGAGTATTTTCAAAAAATATTGTTATTACATTCGAAATGTTTGAAAAATCCCGATCGTTTGATAGTTTCGAAAAGTTTCCAATTTTCAGTTTTTTACAATATGGGTATCAAATGATCGGATTTTTTCATACATTTCGAATGTGATAACAACATATTTTGAAAACACTCAAAATTTTCACAAAACTACGATTTTTCGAAAAATTTCTCAAAATTTCAGTTTTTACAATGTATCAAACGATCGGGATTTTTTCATACATTTCGAATGTAATAACAATATTTTTTGAAAATACTCAAAATTTTCACAAAACTACGTATTTTTGTAAAACTTTTAAAAATTTCAGTTTTTACAATATGGGTATCAAATAATCAAATCATTTTTTTTTCAAAAATACGTAGTTTTGTGAAAATTTTGAGTATTTTCATTTTTTTCATAACTTTCGAATTGTATGAAAAAATCCCGATCGTTTGATACCCACTTTTTAAATTGGAAATTCTGAGTATTTTTTCGAAACTACGTAGTTTTGTGAAAATTTTGAGTATTTTCAAAAAATATTGTTATTACATTCGAAATGATTAAAAAATCCCGATCGTTTGATATTTTCGAAAAATTTCCAATTTTCAGTTTTTTACAATATGGGTATCAAACGATCGGGATTTATTCATACATTTCGAATGTGATAACAACATATTTTGAAAACACTCAAATTTTTCACAAAACTACGATTTTTCGGAAAACTTCTCAAAATTTCAGTTTTTACAATGTATCAAACGATCGGAATTTTTTCATACATTTCGAATGTAATAACAATATTTTTGAAAATACTCAAAACTTTCACAAAACTACGTATTTTTGTAAAACTTTTAAAAATTTCAGTTTTTACAATATGGGTATCAAATAATCAAATCATTTTTTTTTTTTCAAAAATACGTAGTTTTGTGAAAATTTTGAGTATTTTCATTTTTTTCATAACTTTCGAAATGTATGAAAAAATCCCGATCGTTTGATACCCACTTTTTAAAAACGGGAATTCTGAGTATTTTTTCGAAACAACGTAGTTTTGTGAAAATTTTGAGTATTTTCAAAAAATATTGTTATTACATTCGAAATGTTTGAAAAATCCCGATCGTTTGATACTCACATTGTAAAAACTAAAATTCTGAGTTTTTTTTTCGAAAATACGTATTTTTAAAAAATGTTGTTGTTACATTCGAAAAGTATGAAAAAATTCCGATTATTTGATACCCATATTGTAAAAACTGAAATTTTGAAAAGTTTTACAAAAATATGAAGTTTTGTGAAAATTTTGAGTATTTTCTAAAAATGTTGTTAATCTATTCGAAATGTATGAAAAAATCCCGATCGTTTGATACCCACATTGTAAAAATTTAAATTTTGAGTATTTTTTTTCGAAAGACGTAGTTTTGTGAAAATTTGAAGTATTTTCTAAAAATGTTGTTATTACATCCAAAATGTATGAAAAAATCTGATCGTTTGATACCCATATTGCAATAACAATAAATTTTTGGTTTCTTTAGAGAAAAAGATGCATTTTCAAAATACAGGAAAAATACGTATTTTTGTGAAAAATTTCATGAAATAATAATTTTAATGGATAGCTGACATCATCCCGATTCCAAAACACTATAATTTTTTGATGTTTGCATGATTTTTCATACGATTAAAGCCAATGTCTCCTATATAGCCAAAATCCCATAAGCTCTGTGCCTCGGTTATGCACGCCTCGGTTTTGCATTTTCCCATATGCGGTGCTAAACCGAGGCATGACTGTACTTTTATTTTTCAACCCAATTCGATAATATAATAATCCGTACAGTTTGGATCGAAGAACCATATTTAAAAAGGAACACACGAGAAATTGATTGTACTATATTACCGAATGGAATTTTGCCAAAAACTATAGCATTCAGTTAACCATTCAACAGTATTTTAATCGTTTGAGGATATTTATAACAATTCATTGAAAAGGTTCTTTTTTATTTAATTTGAATGAGAAATGCTAATAGGTCAGTTCAGTTTATATTAAAACATATTAAAACTCACTTAGTGTCCTCGGGTCATACCACACAGATTGTGTTTGTTTCTTTGTTTCTTTGTTTCTTTGTTTCTTTGTTTCTTTGTTTCTTTGTTTCTTTGTTTCTTTGTTTCTTTGTTTCTTTGTTTCTTTGTTTCTTTGTTTCTTTGTTTCTTTGTTTCTTTGTTTCTTTGTTTCTTTGTTTCTTTGTTTCTTTGTTTCTTTGTTTCTTTGTTTCTTTGTTTCTTTGTTTCTTTGTTTCTTTGTTTCTTTGTTTCTTTGTTTCTTTGTTTCTTTGTTTCTTTGTTTCTTTGTTTCTTTGTTTCTTTGTTTCTTTGTTTCTTTGTTTCTTTGTTTCTTTGTTTCTTTGTTTCTTTGTTTCTTTGTTTCTTTGTTTCTTTGTTTCTTTGTTTCTTTGTTTCTTTGTTTCTTTGTTCTTTTACTTAGTTTTTAGTTTTTAGTTTTTAGTTTTAAGTTTTAAGTTTTAAGTTTTAAGTTTTAAGTTTTATGTTTTTAGTTTTTAGTTTTTAGTTTTTAGTTTTTAGTTATTAGTTTTTAGTTTTTAGTTTTTAGTTTTTAGTTTTTAGTTTTTAGTTTTTAGTTTTTAGTTTTTAGTTTTTAGTTTTTAGTTTTTAGTTTTTAGTTTTTAGTTTTTAGTTTTTAGTTTTTAGTTTTTAGTTTTTAGTTTTTAGTTTTTAGTTTTTAGTTTTTAGTTTTTAGTTTTTAGTTTTTAGTTTTTTAGTTTTTAGTTTTTAGTTTTTAGTTTTTAGTTTTTAGTTTTTAGTTTTTAGTTTTTAGTTTTTAGTTTTTAGTTTTTAGTTTTTAGTTTTTAGTTTTTAGTTTTTAGTTTTTAGTTTTTAGTTTTTTAGTTTTTAGTTTTTAGTTTTTAGTTTTTAGTTTTTAGTTTTTAGTTTTTAGTTTTTAGTTTTTAGTTTTTAGTTTTTAGTTTTTAGTTTTTAGTTTTTAGTTTTTAGTTTTTAGTTTTTAGTTTTTAGTTTTTAGTTTTTAGTTTTTAGTTTTTAGTTTTTAGTTTTTAGTTTTTAGTTTTTAGTTTTTAGTTTTTAGTTTTTAGTTTTTAGTTTTTAGTTTTTAGTTTTTAGTTTTTAGTTTTTAGTTTTTAGTTTTTAGTTTTTAGTTTTTAGTTTTTAGTTTTTAGTTTTTAGTTTTTAGTTTTTAGTTTTTAGGTTTTAGTTTTTAGTTTTTAGTTTTTAGTTTTTAGTTTTTAGTTTTTAGTTTTTAGTTTTTAGTTTTTAGTTTTTAGTTTTTAGTTTTTAGTTTTTAGTTTTTAGTTTGCCCGCTGTGGTTCAAGTAGATGTAGAGCAAGAACTAGCATTGAAATGTGTACATTGATTAAAGCATTTAAATGCACTTAAAAATTGATGTCCTTACTCAATATTCATCTTTTTAATCCCAGTAGGTAAACCAACGAATTAAAAAGAAGCGTATATAAAGCAACGATTTATGTATCTCACTTGCGTCAAAGTTAATGACCTCTTAAACAACAATAACGCTCTCCTGTAACTCATCCTTTAACGCCACACAATTCCCAAGGTAGATCAAAAGACCAAAGTCACGCGCCAACCCCTCCTCATCAAATACCATTTAGTAACACCAGACCCTCTCCCATCCTGTTTTCCACTTCTCCGTTAGAAGAATTTTCCTGCGCTCAATTTCCACCCTGTTGCATTTTTCATCCGCTAATAGCACTCGCTTAATTGCAATCCTTCACAGCGTTACTAGACGGAAGACTAATTCCCACACACCGGGGAGCGGAAGAATGCAACCGTCAAACGAACGGTCTATTGCCTCCCCCACCAGCGAGCGCTAACAACAGGTCGTCTAGGTCGTTCTTTTTTTCCATTCATGACTTGAGCAACTTCATCAGCAGCATCCACTTTTCACACATTTCCATACTCCTGACCCCCGTTTTGATGAGTCGCATTGTTTTTCCAGCATGACTTTGCTCACCCTTTTCTGAAATGTTTTTTTAGCTCTTCTTCTTTTTTTTCCATAAAGCGTAAAAGTGCCTCTTTTGAACGAGGGAGTCGGCGACGATGATGACGACGGCGGTGCCGACGAACAAGTGCACATCCAGTAAAGTGACACTCTTTTACGATTATCTCGTTCCCCATAACAACCTCACTGACTTGGTTTGAAAAAAAATCTCGAGGGAAATGACTCGTTGGAGGTGTTTTCTTTTTTTTTCCTAGTTTTTGCTTGGGAAATTTTTCGATGCTTAGATAGAAGAGATGAAAAGAGACTTTCAAAATTACAAGACGAAATCTTATTTAAGGGAAAAATCCGATTATATTTTTTTAGAGATCTTTTCTTACAAGATAAATAACTCTATCAAAAAGGGAGATTTTTTTGTCATACAGTCCAGACTCGATAATCGTCGAGTCCTCGAAAAAATAATCACTTTGGATAATCGAACCACGAAAAAAATAATTGTTTCGTTATTCCGTTTTGGATCGTTAAAACCTTCTGATAGTCAAACTTTGGATAATCGAAACTTCGGATAAGCAGGACTTCAAATAATCGAGTCTGGACTGTTATTAGAAGTTTGTCAATCTCCTTGGTAAAATGGTATCCTACTGTAAAGATTACTGTAAAAAAAGAAATTAAATTATAAAATTAACACATAAAGTGGTTCGAATTTGAATGTTCGCCGTTCATTGCAGGGCTGAATTATATGGGCGTACTGTGTATAAATACCAAATATAGAGCTCCTATCGGACGTAACAAGAGCATCTCAAGCCTATTACATTTCCATAAGAATTATTAGAATTTAAGCAATTTATGCAAATCACAATGTTCCTACTCGATAAACAGAGCATTGAATAATTTCCCAGTACTATCATATGGGTAGCTCCCAAATTTATGGAGAACTGATATTATCTCATAGTATAAGATAATATCAATAAAAGTTTTTCCTTTTCAACATGACTCGAATTAAACCAACGAGCTACATACGGAAGCCAAAAACGAACAAAATAAACTTTCCAAGAAGCCCCAACATCAACAATCAAATTTGCATGCGCTTCAGTGTAAGGCAGGAATTCAAATCGCACAATTTTCCACCGAATCAATTTAGTGATATACGACGGCCACTTACCACGAATCCCCTGACCACCAAACAGACCCAGCTCCGATGAGGTCACCGGCTGCGAGCAACTCGACAGCCACAGCAGCAGCAGCACCAGCAGCATTGGCAGCCGGCCGAACCACCTGTAAGAGGAGGGAAAGGAAGAAGATGTTGATGCAAAATTAGTGTGAATTTGTTTGGTTTAAAATTGGATTGGGTAAAACAGGTCTGAAAATACAAAAGCTGGCAATTAAGGAGAGTAGCTGTAATTGGTTGTTTATAATGAATTATTATGTTTTTCAAACATTGCAGTTGTAAATAAAAAATATAATTTTGTAGCATATTGTCTAATTGATGTTTGCAAATGTGCTCCCATTTTTTGACAATTTCTGTGCAATCTCTAAATGATAATAATAATAACATTAATAATAATAATGTCTTCATGATGGTCACAGAAGTCTCTTCTTATATATTGACATGTCGGTGGAACTTAAGACACAGTTCCATGTTTTTTAGATTTGGTTTGAAGAAAGATGATTAAAGCAAAGTTGTAACCTTGATTGTTATATATTCGTACAACATTTTTTTTAACACAAAACGCCAAGGAAATTCCAGCATCAAGGATTACTAACCAGTCTGAATGGAATCAGCAGGATTACTGGCAATGTGTCACAGATTGCTTTGATTTCCCAGAATTATTTGAGATTACCAGAAACCACACGGAATTGCTCAGAATTAATAAAAAATACTTGGAATTACTGCCTAGTTTCCTGCTTATTGAAAAAAAATCTTTTGAATTGTATCGACTGACAGCTGCCAAACGTACAAAACCACGCGCGGAATAAAAAAAAAATTGGTCTAGAAATTCAGATTTGGTTGTAGAAATAGATGAACAGTTGATAAATTAGTAATCGATAAAAAAAATATAGCATTTGTTCCAGAACCTAGCCTGAAAGTTTGAGCTTTTTTGTTTGAGGTTTACTTGCTCCAGTTTGGATTTGAAGTTAGCATGGAATTTTAATCAGTTTACTTTGGAGAATTCACATCTGCCCAACATCTGCCTATATAAAATTTTTCAAAACCTTATCAAATTTTCCTATTTTTAAGGTTTCTTTTAGCTTTTGATCCGAAAAACAACTTTGTAGAACCTCGCAAATCCCGAAAAGATACAAGATGAAATTTGGAGTTTACTTTTTTTCTCCAAAATTTCAAAACATGCTCAAAAAATAACCTGTATCTTTTCGGGATCAATTCCTATCACTTTGAAATGTTCTACAAATTTGTTCGCCGGATCAAAACCTAATTTATTTTTCGAACTTTATTACTCTCACATCTAAAAACGAAGTTGACTTTATAGCTGTCGGCCACCATTGCTAGTACCAACCACTAGTGTCTTCCTTTTATCTACAAGGACTTCGCCGCCCTGGGCTCCTAAGTGTATGAAAGTATGGCACGGAGCGACGGCGCCGAATACCCATATTTACACAAAGAATTTTCCCATATTGTTTTGGTCACCGAGAACTGATGTTAATTTAATCTAATCGGTCTTTATCGGTGAAATCTGACGCAAATTTTAGAAGAAAGATAATGAAATTTTAGGTGGATAGGTCGACTAAGAGTCATAGAAGAAGATATAAAGGACGGAAAACTAAGTCAACTTGTCTCTGTACATTTACTGTGTGTTTTGCTCAGTACTTGTACAGATCCAAATTAGAAGGCTAAAAGACTTGATCACACACACATACTTCCTCAAATGGCCCTTCGCTGACTAAGTTTTCCGTCCTTTATATCTTCTTCTATGACTCTTAGTCGACCTATCCACCTAAAATATCATAATCTTTCTTCTGAAATTTACGTCAGATTTCACCGATAAAGACCGATTAGATTAAATTAACACAAAGAATTTTAGAGCGCCCGCCGCGGGATTTGAACCGGCGACCTCTGGATTGTGAGTCCAGTGCGCGGTCCGATTGATCTCACATCTCCTGTACACCCAACCGGCGGTCGCATGATTGTGATACATGGTGGCATGAAAGTATATCAGAATCTGCATGAAATCTGTCCTCATGCATTTTTTGCGATATAGGGGTATGACATTTTTGCCCGTTACCGACAATTATCGACATTACCGATGGCAGATTGATTGTATTGTAGAAAAAAAATCTTTACAGAACGAGGATTGAACCATCAACTTCTAGGTTGCTGATCCGACACGCTACCACCGCGCCATGGACGCTTGATGAATAGTGAGGGACAGAGCGCTAACATAATGTTCTCTCTAGAGTGTTGCTCGGGGACGCACCAGCATTCTATGTGTTGGTGAGAAATGCAGATCGCTGACGTGTTTACACGCGGGCAAAAATGATCTATGGGCTTGCTGCAAAAATTGTAATAAAATATATCATTTTCTGCAGCAAATCCACTGTTGCAGATTTTGAGATATATTTTTCGTTTGGGTATACCTATTTACAGTAGTCCAGATTTTCCCCAGTTGGCGTTTGCGACTTGAAGATAATTAATTTAAAAAAATGTACAAAAAAATGTAATTCTAAACTTTTCTAAAATTTTACATTAATTGGTAACATTTTATTTGTTGTCAATTTTTGTTTTTAAGACATCTTGAACGAAATTTTTTAGGCAGTTTTAGTCATGTAATGTCAATATTTTTTGAATATAAAAAATGATATTCTAAACTATTCTAATGCACTACATTGACTGGTATTATTTTATTTGTTGTTGCTTTTTAACAATTTAAAATAAATGTTTAAATATGAACCATGCACAGCAAAAAATCCGATGGTAAAATCGCATGCAAAAGCATGCACATCACCTTCGTCAAAAAAACACTTAATATTACACACTGCATGTACCGTTTTTGCAAACACAAAAAAAAAACGACGGGATTCAAACTCAGCACCACAGTAAGGACTGGCGCATTAGCCCGCTCGGCCATCAGACCGATTAAGAATGGAAAGAAAAAATGCAGATATGAGCTTGACATTTCGTTCAAGTAGGTTTCCCATACTGATGGGCTACATATTTCAGGGCGTAAAATCACATAAAATTGTATAAAATAAGGCAATATTTATTTTACACCCAACACTTTTACACGCAGCTGGATTACTACTTTTTTAGCTGTGCACATTGGATTAATAACTGCGTAGCATTTTGAATCTAAAGCACAACAAAGATTTTTTTTTTTTTCTGTTTAAGATATCTGAAAATTTTTATTCCTATTTAGATTGATGTATAGATTATCACCAATTCATAGTATTGAGCTGATTCTATAATTTTAAGCTTGAAAAACATATCAAATACAATAAGAACATAGATTTTATGACTGATTCAAAAAATTCCCGGGATTTAAAAAAAAATCTCGTATCCCGGATAATTCAAAACCCTCGAAAATTGGACGCGCTACATTTTGAAATCAATTTTACATCTAAAGATGACATTTTCAATACTTTCCAAAACATGTTTATTTTCATAAAATCGTATGACGTTGCAAATATTTTTCAAAGTTAATATCGGTCTAAAAAATCAGGAGGCAAAAAAAATATTTTTTTCAAAAAAACTTCAAAATTTTAATGGAATTTTAAGTCTTACAAACTAAAAACAATTTAAAATGCTTATTCGTGCGATTCTCAGTCTGAGAATGTGTGACATTGCGTGTTATAAGTTAAGGAAAAGCATGACAAAGGGGGGGATGGGGGGGGGCGGTAGGTGTTGATATTGGGTGATTTTAGCGTGACATACTTTATGGAAGAATCTTTATTTGTACATAGGGAATCTATGGACAAAGCAAAACAAAAAAAAATCAGGATTTATTTTTGTGAAATTCTAGAGAACTGCTCTTTTCGAGATCAGTTTATTTTGGCGTTCGACCTTATGTCTTTTGCCATTTTGGCTTTCCAAAATTTGTCCTATCAACCTTGTGTCTGTCGACCTTTTTTCACATTCAGATTATTTTTAAAAGAAAATTTAGAGAATAGGAAAACTTAGCAAACCTCAAACAGTGTGAAAATTATTCATACAAACTACGTTGATTCAAACCATATTTTTTTTAGTTTCTTGCGTTATGATTAAAACAGTTGAAAATCCATCAATGCTGAAAAATCAACTAAAAGTAATACCGTAAACTGGGGTCAATCGGGACACATGGGGCGAATTGGGACAGCAGTTTTAACCATGATGGAGCACAATATTTTGATTTTTCTGGTTGGTTTCGGTTAGAACAGACTCAGGCCAACAAAATGTGTACATCCATTTCCAAATTTAAAAGCTTTAAGTGCTCTAAAAACTGCTGTCCCTATTCAGACTGTAGTCCCGATTCACCCCAGATTACGGTACCTCAAAAAGATACATTTTCCTCTGGTGAGAAAATAGCAAGAATTGAACCATCACCATCAGAGGCGCCGACTGGGATTTTTTTCTGGGGGGGCACTACTTTCGAAATTTTGCAATAATAAAAAAAAAGTGAAGAATTGTATACTAAAATATCGGTGTTTAATACAGCTCTTTAATTTACAACAAACCAATCAATACAATGGTTAAAAATCTTATCTTAGGTTACATAGTGAGAATGTTCTCTTGCGAATATCAGATTTAGTGATAAACTCATCTGCGATTTGGTCTAAATTCAACCCTTCAGCCTCAGCTTTATGGAAATTAATGATTGCCAGCGAGTTTAACCTTTGTTGGGTCATGGTGGACCGTAAAAATGTTTTGAGACGCTTTAGTCCGGAGAAGGAACGCTCAGCAGTTGCGCTGGTAACCGGGATAGTCATCAGAAGCCGCAAAAACTTATGCACTTCTGGTAAAACTTCTTTCAAAGATGGCTCTTCCTTAAACATATCGATGAAGGACTGCAAACATTCCCTCTGCTTGTTCTTCCCGTTCATGATGTCAAACAGCATCTCACGTTGTTGCAGAAGGCTCTCCATGTTGATGTCGTCTCGATAAAAAGAAGCTATTTCTTCCTTTTTATCATTCTGTCCGAGCAAAAACTGTTCTGCTTTCAGCATAAACTTGAACGCCTTGGTGTCAAACCGCCATTGTATGCACTCCACGATTTCATCGATGATGCTTTCGTAGATAAGCCGAAAGTGCGTTTTGGTTGGATCTTTGTCGTACTCCGAGTCGGCATCAGCTTCCAAGTTTTTGGGTTTTTTTCTCCGTCGCGGGAGCTCAGGGAGACTCACTTCTTCCGGTTTTTTCAAGCATATCTGCTCCCATACAGACTCGAAATCTTCCTTCATGTGGCTGATGGTGTCCTTCAGGGTACTAACCATTCGATGGCCTTGCTCGACGTTGATCTTGATGCTTTGCAACGCTGTGTTGACAGAATCAATGTGGGCAAAAAATTTCACCAGAAAGTTTAAAACGCAATAGAAATTGAAGCTGTTCAATACGCGTAAAAATCCGGCCGCTTTCGCACCAGAGTCTGTTCGATCTTTAGTAGAAAGCGTTTCCATGAACTCCACCAACGCTCGGTAATTGTTAAGAATAGAGTTCATTGAGGTGAAACGAACCGACCACCTTGTAGGACACAACGGGCGGAGCTGAGTACTTTCATCAGTCTGGAACGATTGGAAAACCGACAATCTCTTCGGCGAGTCGCGTACGAAAGTTATCATCTCTTTCACTATGCTAAGCGCATCTCTGCAGCAAGGGATCGATTTTATGGTATCTTGAGCTACAAGATTTAGCGAATGCGCAAGACAATGCACGAAGAGTGCCCGCTCCTCCAGCTCCGAGATTTTCGCCTGTACTCCGTTATATAGTCCGGAAACGTTCGGACAGCCGTCGTAGCCTTGCCCACGGCAATCGTTAACGGTGATGTCAAGACGCATCAACACATCCATAACAGTCCGGAACAATGAAGCCGACGTCGTAGATTCAACTTGATAAAACCCAATAAACATTTCCTCCGGCTCGAGACTGTCGCTGACAATGCGAATGCAGAAAACAAACTGCTCCTTTCGGCTGGCGTCCGGCGTTTCGTCGCACATAACTCCAAAATATTTTGCCTTCTTGACCCGCGTCACGAGATTCCTCTGGATGGCCAGGCTCATCAAGTCAAGAATCTCGTTTTGTACGTCATGACTGCACCATCGGTAACCGTCGCGGTTTATCCATGTGCGCATCTCACTGGAGTCTTCAGCGCGCAACTTTAGCAAATTAGTGAAGTTACTAGTGTTATCGTTACTCCCACGAACCGCCAAGCCTTGAACTGCCAAATACCGAAGAGTTGTAATTATTTTCAGCAAACAGGATCGGTTAACTGCCATCTGCCTCTTTTTCTCATCAGAGATTTGCGCGATTACGTTGACATTGGTCTGAACAGCTGCCATCTTGTAGACAGCCTCACGGTGACAGCCTGAATTATCGTGTTTCTCGAAACGTTCTAGAGCCTTTTTAAAGTTGACAAAGCCTTTTGACATAAATGTGCTGGCTCGATTTGCTGCGTTTGCCGCGAATCCCTTTGTATTTGCTACATTAAGGCACACGGAACAAAAAACTGCCTTTTTGTCCTCCTCAAATTGAATCCAAGGAAATTTGTCCTTCCAGGCTGGATTGAACAGACGCTTTGACTTCTCTTCTTGTTGTTGATTTGTTGGCTGCTTTGGTTGCTGTTTCACTAAAGTGAACTCCGACGACCCGGCCGACTTTGTCACGAAGCGATCCAGCGTTGAACTTCCTGAAACCAACAAGTGAACAAATATTCGTTATTTTGACTCTAATTAAATAAAGCTGTTCTTTTTAAATTCTGTCAAACTTGTATATTAATACAACTTGAGCCAAGTTCAATAATTAAATCTTAACAAAACAAAAGTTTAACTTCTCATATGTTTGGTATTTCAATATTTTGTCACTGTCGTGCTAACTTGTCGTACGTGCATTTCGTACCAAATTGAGTTAAGAACGCCACTTTATGCAGCTCACAATGCCACACCTTTTGACCTTCACAGATCCCCAAAATTCGATTACAATTCTGAGATATTCAACAAAAAACTCCGTGCATTTTTGTCACTTTTCATATGAAAAAAAATCAATCTTGTCGTGCTATCTTGACAGAGTCAGTAAATTGATGTGAGTGCGACAACTGGCCAAAAGGATTTCAGGTCAGAACGTGTTTGACACTCGAGAAATGCCATTGGGGTGAGCGGCAACCAAGCTTACCACTACACCACCGATCCCGATCCCCGATCCGATCCCTATTTAAGTATGGTATGCACATTGGAAGAAACGCAGTCAAGAAAAGTAGCGTATTCTTTTCGTAACTCTGTAAATTCTTAAATTCCTAAATTCCTAAATTCTTAAAATTCTTAAAGTCTTAAATTCTTAAATTTATAAATTTTTAAATTTTTTAATTTTTAAATTTGCAAATTTTTTAATTTTAAAACTTTTAAACCTTCAAATTTTTAAATTTTTAAATTTTCTGATTTTTAAATTTTTAAATTTTTAAATTCTTAAATTTTTAAATTCTTAAATTCTTAAACTCTTAAATTCTTAAATTCGTAAATTCTTAAATTCTAAGATTCTTAAATTCTAAGATTCTTAAATTCTTAAATTCTTGAATTATTAAATTCTTAAATTCTTAAATTCTTAAATTCTTAAATTCTTAAATTCTTAAATTCTTAAATTCTTAAATTCTTAAATTCTTAAATTCTTAAATTCTTAAATTCTTAAATTCTTAAATTCTTAATTTCTTAAATTCTTAAATTCTTAAATTCTTAAATTCTTAAATTCTTAAATTCTTAATTTCTTAAATTCTTAAATTCTTAAATTCTTAAATTCTTAAATTCTTAAATTCTTAAATTCTTAAATTCTTAAATTCTTATATTCTTAAATTTCTTATATTCTTATACATATTCTTAAATTCTTTTATCCTTTAATCAATTACTTCTTAAATTCTTTAACTCTTTAATTCTTTTTTTATTTATAATTATTAAATTCTTTGAATTTTTCAAATGTCCAAACTTTTAAATGCTGCCATTTTTGCCATCATCTAGATTTTAAAAATATACATTTTTGGAGCCATATTTTGGGTAGAAACTCCATCAAGAGAATTTAGAGATTGATCATTTGCCATTCTTACTGAAGTTTTTATTATGGAGCACAGAGGCATCGACCTGTTGCAAACAAGTACCGCGCGAAGAAACGTCAAATGCCACTTTTCTTTTCTGTTCCTTTTCATCTGCGTACTAAAAAAAAAAAACACTTTGTGTGACCGTGTGGGCTTTTTTATATGGAGTTTTGCGTTCCTTCCGAGCTCCGTATCAGCCTTTACGTTTCTATCAAATGTTTTGCAAAATAAGTTGTCTAAATAGTGAAAAACAGCAAATTGCATGGAATAAGAATCAAATCGTTTACAGCTTCTAAAAACCATTTCACCCCATATCAATCGATAAACAGCTAAATGAGAAGTGAGCAAGCAAGTTATTATGTGCGAACATGTGCGAAATAATTTGGTTAAATTTGGGTTAAATAGTGAAAATCTGCAAACTGGATGAAATTAGGACCAAGTCCTTGATCTGCTAAACATATAAAAATTTCCACTAGTTTAAATGTTTCACAATTTCGAATACACATTACCGTTACCAACTTACTTTTGTTAGACGGATTTTCACTTTTCTTGGTCGCACTGATTGTGGCTTCGGATTCGTCGGGTCGTGAGTTTTGGTCTTTGGCGCCAGCGCCATTCTTGTCAGCTTCCTTATGCAACGTATTCTTCTTCGTGCGGCCACCGCCGGATGCTTCTCCGGCGTGCCTGCTCGCCGGCCCTTTGGACCGTGGAGATGCGACGTGTCGGCCATCAGAGGTGGTTCCTCCGGCGTCTCCTTCAGTAGTCTGTTCTCGTTCTACAAAAAGAACAAAATCATGTTTAGAAAAAGGGCTATTTTAGGACCGTTTTTTAATGTTTACCGTGCACAACGGGAACTTCGTTCACAGTCCCGGAAGGGAACAAATCGCTCGAACTGTGGTCTTGCCCGGTTGTGGGTTCGGCTTCGTCGGGTCGTGAGTTTTGGTCTTTGGCGCCAGCGCCATTCTTGGCAGCTTCCTTATGCAACGTAATAGTCTTCGTGCGGCCACCGCCGGATGCTTCTCCGGCGTGCCTGCTCGCCGGCCCTTTGGACCGTGGAGATGCGACGTGTCGGCCATCAGAGGTGGTTCCTCCGGCGTCTCCTTCAGTAGTCTGTTCGAGTTCTACAAAAAGAACAAAATCATGTTTAGAAAAAGGGCTATTTTAGGACCGTTTTTTTATGATTACCGTGCACAACGGGAACCTCGTTCACGGTCCCGGAAGGGAACGAATCGCTCGAACTGTGATCTTGCCCGGTTGTGGGTTCGGCATCGTCGGGTCGTGAGTTTTGGTCTTTGGCGCCAGCGCCATTCTTGGCAGCTTCCTTATGCAACGTATTCTTCTTCGTGCGGCCACCGCCGGATGCTTTTCCAGCGTGCCTGCTCGCCGGCCCTTTGGACCGTGGAGAAGCGATGTGACGGCCTGCGGAGAAGGTTCCGCTGCAGTCAAATTGTCCGCGTTCTGCATCATTTGCGGAATCAGTGGGTTGCACATTATTTCCGGAAATCGGATCGCGAATCCGGCCTTCGCAACCAAAACTTACGACGGATAACGGAATCCCAGCGGCCACTGCTTCTTCCTGCTCCGGATTGGCCACTAAAAAGAAAAGCGTCAGTTTCACGAAATCACAAACAAAAACCTTGTTCATACCAGATTTGATAAAAAAATCCGAAATTTTCTTGTTTTTTAACACTTCTTTCTTGAATCCTTTCATCGTTTCACGCGGGAGAAAGAAAAACCGGACGCGTCTTTTTTGAAGATAAGATTGGCACAAACTTAAAATCAATCCTTTGTTCTGAAAGCGCGCGATAAATAAACGGCGATCACCCGATACCCAGTCACGACATTCTAGCAAGATTCTAGCAAAGTTCTTACAGAGCTGGATTTTCTTACAGCATTCTAACAGAAATCTTCTACCATCCTAGAAGTATTCTGGCAAAACGAGCTCTGCTAGAATATTTCGTGACTGGGTAGTGATGATTCACAATTACACGTTAAACTATTTTTATTAACGACACAGGTGTATGTGAGAAAAACTGTAATGTTTTGGTTTATGAGTGCAATTTTAATTGAAAATCAGATTCGAAATGACATAAATATTGGGCGTTCTGAAAAAATGTGTATAGTTTCACAGAAATCATATAAACATACGAGGGTTTTTTAGGGGGGGCAAAATATATGAAGTGCCCCCCCTGCTCAAAAGTTAGGGGGGCAAAAAGTACCGTGCCCCCCCAGAGTCGGCGCCCCTGATCACCATTCTTCCTCTGCCATCCATCCAGCCAGCTAGCAAATTGGTGTGTGCTTTAGGGGTAATAAAATTTATTTTTCAATTTAGCTTACCCCCAGAGCCAGTTTGCTCTGGGTTGGACGGCCATGTGTCTGGTGTGTGCGGTTTGGCTGCTGCCGGTCGGGTGAAGATTTAGCGAATATGGGCGAAAACTTTTGCCATTCGGCGTCGTTCATCGTGGCATATTTTGTAGGGTAGGTGGACCAATTGCGGGCAATTTTTTTCAAGAATTTTTTAAAGTATATTTATCAAAAGAAACTGTATGGACAAATGAAGTCGATAAGTGAAATTAAAATAACTAAGATAGATATAAAAAATAGCATTTGTCACTACGAAAACGACCAATGCGTCACGTACGTCGTTGGTTACAGATGTGGTCCACAAAGTTCTTCCACCCCAAAAAGAAGACGCAGGGGACAGGGTCGAAATGGTTAAATTATGAAAATGGGACCTATGTCAAGGCCGTTAGGGCCGACAAAGACTATACGCCATCCCCACCTTGGGGCATAAAAGTTCTGTTCGCCCGAAGAATAAGGTGTTCTTTGGTGTCGAATTTATTCAAATTGAATAACATAGCAACACGACGCACCCCCTGCTCAAATTTGAAGGTTGAAAATTGATAAATTTGGTCGGGGAAACTTATCTGGTAATGGGATTTGGACGAAATGGGCGCAAATTTCGCGCTCCTCAGCCATGTGGAATAGAAACATAAATTTTCATTAGAAAAGGCAGCTGGCGGTGGTGGCGGCGCCAAACGCGTTGATGAGAAACGTTTTCGAGGAGTTTAGCTGTTAATTTATGAGTGGAAACACCAAACTTATTGCGTACGGAGTTCGACTAATGGCATAAGAACTTTGATGGTGAGATAAGAAGCTTCAGATATAACCCTGCAAAGTACGAAAAAGACTTAGAAAAATACGTATTTTTTAAATTAAAAAAAAAGTTTGTGCAGATTCGAAAAGTATATCTATTTATCCATATTCTGTTGAGAAGCTGAGTCTACATTCCACAATCACTTACTACCGCTCAATTACGAAAGATCATTTGCCAAATTCCAGCAAGCAAACATTGCCAAAAATCTCCCCCAAAAAAAGCTGCCTTGATCCCGCCTAATTGAAATTCATTGCCACGCGCGCTGCGTCCCCAAATTGACAGAAGCTCACTCACTTTTGCACGAAATGTCAGCCCCACTTCTCTTTGCGCGCCGACTGTCAAGTGAGTTTCTAGTGCAAACAAAGATCATGTCAGAGATCAATCGTCGTCATGTCAACGGACGAATCTTCTCACACGGGTTAAAACAGCCGAGCAAAAGAGCCCACACAGTTTTGTGGTGCAGCAGCAGCACTTGGGCAAGCAATTTGGGTGGAGAACAGTGCAAACACTCGCGGCGAACCCCTCGTGGGGTCGTGGGGCTTGTAAAAATAGTCCACAACAGTGATGATGGTAAATGGGGGGAAAAAATGTGAAGAGATGTCTCAATTAAAAGCACTTAAGTGGAGGTGTGCTTTGGGGTGAACTAAGCAAATTTATTGTGCAATTCTGGGTTTAACCGTTAAATTTGTCAAGTGTGCAGAGATGTTTGGAATACCATCATCTGTTGTTGTCTAGATTTTTTTTAGGTGGTTAGTTGATTCTCGGAACTTGCGACATAAACTTTGAAAAATATTTGCAACTGCTTTAGTAAGAACAAAAAATATTGCAGCCAAGTTTTGTTTTATTTTAATTGTGTTTTTTGGGATAAAACAGACGCTTAAAGTTTGATCATATTGAATAAAAGTATATCGTCTGTTGTGTGCTATCTTGTGACAACGACCATTTTGGTCGAAAATGAGTTAATGATGACGTTTGCTATACATAACAAACACTACAAGATGCTTTAATCCGATTTTGGAAATTTGCTTCCGTTTCCCGGATATCGTTATACCCACTTGTGACATAGACCATTTTATCATCAAAATGATCGTGTAGACTTCATGCCACCGGGAACCAGGAAGACAACTGTTCAACTTTTATAGTGCATTGCACCATGAAAGTGAACAGTTTTCTTCCTGGTTCCCGTTGGCATGAACGCTGTTCACGTTTACGCGAACTCATTTTTTTGAGTGTGTTGTTGGATTTTTTTTTTATTTTGCCCAAATTTGTGTTGATAATTATTTTTTTAAATCAATTCCATCTTTTGGGTTTGAAAATATTCTTAACTTAATCAGTTATGTCGATTAAACAATTTCAATTCAATTCGGTTTTATTTGTGAATAATCAAGTTACAATGAGTTCATTTAGGTGCACAACAGAGTTTTGGTGTTCCTTTCAGCTGTGTTTAAATCGTTATTCAATCGAAAAATTATTACTTATAACTATGGAATAGACAAGAGTAAGAAAAAGTTTTCAAAAAACTTACAGAAAGTGCAATAGGAAAAGGATAGATAGAGAGAAAGCTTAAAACTAGATCACAGACAAAAATAATCAATTATAGATGTGCTTGATCATCAGCTCCCCGAGGGCCAGAAATTGCTCCGCCTTGTTACGGCAGCTCCGAAACCGCATCATCATCTCCCCCGCGAGAGCAAAGAACTCCGGCAGGGAAAAGAGATCTTCCCCGGTGACTCCTTGCTGGGCCGCATCGCCGCTACCGGCAGCGACCACGCTGGCAAACGAACGCCCCCATCCAGGAGGGATCGCTGGGTTGTCCGCTGGAACCGTACGCTGTCCAGCTGCAGGAACGGCTGCGTTCGTACTTCGCTGAGGAGAGTGAGACGCTGCTGCTTTCTTCTTCCTCTTTTCCTGCTCCTCGAGGTAGGCCTTGCGCGCGACGCATCCGCGGTAATTGCCGGTATGGTTGCCGTCACAGTTCGCGCACTTTACGCGCGGCTTGGTTTGTTCTGCCTTGTCCCCCAACTCCGCCTTTCGTGGCAGTGCGCACGCCTCCGAGAGGTGCGACTCACCGCACTTCACGCAGCGGGGCCGGAGATTGCAGTTCCGCGAGCCGTGGCCGAATTTCTGGCAACGGTGGCATTGCGCTACGTCCGTCGGGTTCTTGGTGTAAAACCGCCAGTTTACCCAAAAACCGTCCAACGTCTTAATCCGCCGCAGGTCTTGGATCTTGACGGTGCCGCGGTCGAAGTACAACAGGTACAGGGTATGCGTACCCGTGACTGTTGTCTTTCGCGAGAGCACTTTTATCTCCCGTGGCTTTATTCCCGCGTTCGAGAGGTGTCGCTTCAGGTCGGCGATCGGACGGTCTTGGTAACCCTGCAAGACCACCTTAACAGGGGGCTTCTCTGGGTCGTATGTGTAGAAGTTGAAGTTGCTACGCTTCAGTTCTTCAAGCACCAGGTCGAAATCTTTTCTGTTCAGTGTGATCACTTGCACTGCCGACCTACCGATTTTCAGACAATATCCGAGGCCTTCCAGCAACTCGTCAACATCGTCCGCCAACGTGTCCAAAACAAAAATTGGAGGTGGTCTTCGTTCCGTTGGAGAATTGTTCTTTTTTGACTTCGGCACTTTTTTCCGTGCACGACCATCATCGTCGGTCGTCGTCGTCGTCGTTAGTGCTGCTACCGTCGGTGTTGTTGTTGTTGTTTTCTTCGTCGTCGCTCAGCATCTGGAACTCGTTCCTGATGGGGATATTGGCGGATGTTGATGTGCCGCTGGTCGTGGCACCGGAAGTACCGGAACGGGTTCGCACTGGTGATCTCGGAACATATCCGGGATGTAGTAACTTTTTGTCGATTCCTTCTGCGCTCACTCTCCCCTGCGCGATGGCGGTCGACACGGCGTTGGTTTGTTTACCTTTTTGCACACGGCCGGTAGACGAACTTCGCGGGTTTTTCGAGGCCGCACTCGAACTGCCACGGCCACGGCCGGCCCTTGGCATGCTGGTGGAGCAAACTCGCGGCTAATCACGGTAAACTACGGCGAAAAAAATCGAAAAAACGATGGAGCACTGAGCACTTGACTGCTGCTTGCTCTCGTGCGTACACGGAGGTGCGATTAAACAATTGATTTGAGCTTATTTTAGTTTGTATGGGAATTCTGTGCGCACTTGTGACACGTATTACAAATTTACTTTGAAAACACACTTGTGACACGTGCTTTTCAGATCTACATAATTTACTGTATCTTTTAACTGGTGTAACCAAATTAGTTGAAACTTGAAGCGTTTGTTAAGCGATTGTATACAAACTGATTGTATCAAAAAGTTTGACTTCATCATTCATAGTTTTGAAATTATTTACTATCAAACTTTAAAAATCGATTTTCTCGAAAAGTACTAAATGGTCGTTGTCACAAGATAGCACACAACAGACAATATGACATTGGACGATTTGTCAAACCTAACTCAAAATTCAAATTGCTGGTGTTCGCTCGTGTCTAGTCCAAACCTCATGAAATTTTCAGCATAAGTATGGCGTCATCCATAAAGTATGTCACGCAAAAATCGGCCAAAATTAACCACATTTTGGTCGCTAGTATTTGCACAAGTTAAACCAAAATTTGGTATTTTCATGCCATTTTTTAGTGCAGCAGTTGCAGTTAGTGAAAAAAAAAAACGGAAATGATCCATATGCAACAGCCAAATCTACTCACCTGATGATTCCATGTTGTTCTTAGTGATATTTTCACCACATCGAATGCATTTGTCATTGATGAACGGCTTGTGCTTGAAGTTCTTAAAGCTTCTGAAAAATAACAAGATTGAAAAATAAGTGTTATTAAATTAAACTGGATTAAAATTCACAAAAAATCAATAATCTGTCGATTGACTCGTTTTTCAAAGTATTTAGTTATCCCGACTTAGAGGAATTTCAACGTTTAAAAAAAATCTTAGCGGGTAAATAAAAAAATATGAGAATCAGCTTTAACATGTTTGGGTTTGAAGTCATTTTAGCGCAAAATTAATTATCTCGTCAAAATTTATTAAAAAAATTCCATACTTTCAGAGGAATTTGATGAAACACTAAAATGCCAAAATAATACCAAAATGTGGCATCCTGACTTAGAAAATTTTCCACAATTTCAAGTCATTTCTTTAGGGGGTATATCAAAAATGTTTAAAATCAAGTTTGAAATTTCCGGTTTTCAATGAAAGCATTCGCTTTGAGACATCATTTTAGCGCAAAATTAATTATTTTGTCAAAATTGGTCAAAATCTTCCCATAGTTTCAGAAGAATTTGATAAAATACTGTAATACCAAAAGAATAACAAAATGTGGTGTCCAACCTTTGACAAATTCTGCAATTTTGCAATATCAAAACAATACCTTAAATTAGTATGATACCACATTTTGGTCTTGCATAATCCTTAAGACAAATTTTGGTATTGATACCAGAGAAAGGTATTATTACGCATTTCCCTTATTATTTACCCATACTCGGGTTCCACAAAGTTGCTTGGATTGTCAAGCTCAGGAACTTTTTAGGACACAAAAAACATCCCAAAAAGATTCCTTAAAAGTTAGATTATTAAAATCACCCTAATCGTGATCCACCCTAATTTTCAACCAAACCAAAAGTTGCCCCTTTCCATCAACAACAACTCTTCTCAAGACACCAAAAGCTCCAAAACTTCACCATTTTTCGGAAAATCCATTATCCACTTTTGCGATCTGGACCACTGTGCAATGGATAACAAAAATTAAAGCGGCCAGCCCTACTGCGTTGGGTTTACCACTAAGAGAATTCTGAGAACGGATCACATTTTACAAAATCTACAGGCAAAGAAGGATGCGTGGACATACCGTACCAATATTGAAGTAATTATTTAAATATTCAATATTACGCCCATTTCAAATGTTAGTCTTGATTCCAAAATTTCGCATAACATTGACCCTTGGAACGTTCGTTGTGAACCATTGATTTCTTCAATCCGTAGATTCTTTTGAAAAGGAATTATTAATATAAAGATATGATGTTTAAAAACTATATTACTCGTATCAACATTTTTGTTCCTGTCTATTCTACATCTTTGTAGAACATTGTTACACTCTAAAAACATGCTAAGTTTTTGTTTCAACAAATTTCCAATAAAATGTCATGTCTGGCTTCACCTCAAATATGAGTCAGTGATGAAAAATCTGGCACACGATTTAAAACCTGTAATTTTGAAATTTTCATACCTCAGTCAGTTTTCTGCAGAACGTTATTAAATTTAAATTTGAATTTTGACCGAATCTATGTAACATTTCAAAGTTAATAATAAAATTAAGAGCCAATTAGTACCTAAGAAAAACTTAAAGCAATCAAATTTTTATTTGAGGTTGTAGACTTGTACTTGTAAATATCAGAAGAGAAAAATTCTTAAGCTTAGCATTATAAATGCCTTTTAAAATACTAAAAATTGAAAAATATAAAACTTTTTGTAAGAAAAGTAAAGTGTAGAACTAAATTTGCTTAAAATAAATAAAGAAAAATTAATTAAAGCGTGAATAGTACAGGCGAAACTTCACGACATTTCCCAAGAATAACATTCTCCGAAAAAATCACACCCCACAAAGTAATTTTCGTTTAGTTTATGCTCGCTGTCACACTCGTGGGTCCTCATATTCATCAGGCAAATTGCCGGCGCCACAAACAGTTCGTCACTTGAACCCTTCAGTAATCAAGATCGTGCTCCCTGCCCTAGAGATGCATCTCGGAATCATTGCTTTGCGTTGTTATTGTTATTGTTGTTGTTGTTTCTTCATCAAGGGTTTGTCTGTTTTGGTTGACGAGACTTGACGAGTGAGTCACTTAAGGTTCACGCGTGCTGAACTCTGCTAAAGGGATAACACTTAAGTGGGGTTTAATTGAGTTGCGTTGATTGTTTTAGTTTCTTGTGGGTGACTTTATTTAAGTCAAGTAAATACAATTTATTTGCTTTTTGATGTAAATTTTTAAATTAAAGCCACAAAAAATTATTAAAAAATGAAAAACTCATCCTTTAATTTAAATGCTTGTTCCATTAAAAGAGAAATGATAACTTCATATCATCCAACTGAAAGTTCACCGTATGCTCCACAGCTCATCATCAATCATCCAGCAAGCACTTCAGAGTGCATCTTCATCAAGGCTTTATGACATTCCCTCGCTGATCCCTGGGAACGAGCTCCAGGTCACTGCCCTTGACACCGACCACCCATCGAATCACCCACCCACGCACCCAGATCACGGATCCTAATTATGACTAATTTGCTAAATGTCGTGGTGTTTGCACACGCGTGAAAGCCCATTTCATTATGTGCCAAAGCCACAAGTCACTGTGTTTGTGCCATTCCAGCCGGAACAGTTTCCATAAATCAACTCCGGCCCGTCTCCAGATATTCCAGGTCGCTCATAAAGGTTGAAAGATCAACAATTGGGGTCATTCCATAAATTATGCTTCTGAAAATCATTTTATGAATATCTGACAAACTTCATTGAAATTATAAGTTTTTAAACAATCAAGTAAATAGAAATTGTTGAAAACGCTACGTCACTTACGAACGAACCCAACTAATCCTCAACCCGTTGCACCGTGTCTTCATCACCGTTGGATTGATTTAATTCCGTCCACATAGAGGGGGTTCTGGGTTGCGAGGTGCGTCACGGAGTTCAGCGTGTGGAGTCTGAGCCAGTCGCCGGATCATCGTCGTCGTCGGAAAACGAGGAAGGAAACAAATTATGTCACGACGACGAACCGTTTAGTCAACCTCGAGGTTTATGTGTTTATCCTAGGGTCCTCTGAGGGGACTCTCATATCTTCCTTCTTGGTTCTTGATTTGCTGCACAAGTTCATTGAGCGGGGGAGATCGGGCGGGAAAATGCCAACGTATATGATGGTGAGATTGCTTCGAGGTTGACTGTGGGAATAATTTGGGAACTTAGAGGTCATAATTTGAGAAAACTAACTTTTGAAAACATATGAAAAAACTATTGGATATTTTTTCGGAATAAAATATTAACTGTTGGAAATCTATATATATAAAAAATTTCGACGGATTTGTTCGAACGCGAATCAGTTGAACACGGAACGTCGGATCGAGGTGCTTTTTGTTGCGCTAGGTTCGTGTAAGCCCAAGGAAGGTTTATATGCTGAAAAAATGCCACTTTGGCCACTCTGGGACCGATTCCGGAGCATCTGCAGATTGTATGGGATAATTTACGTAAACTCAAATTTTGATCACAGAAGGCTGAATAAGCAAACATGCAAGAAACGTCAGGAAACAAAAAGGGCAGCACGAAGTTTGCCGGGAAGAGCTTGTTTATCATAAAAGAAGAAAAAATATTCATTCCAAATGAGAATTCATCCATAAAATCAATCTTAAAGTTGATAAAAAAATTTGTCCCAATCCAAACGGAAAAAATTGATCACTAGATAGTCTTGGGTCTCAAAGACAATTGAACTTTAGTTGAACTTTGAAATCTGTTTGATTTCAGTTAGGCGCATTTGTAAAATATTCTCTTTATTTCACCATACACCCATGTTCGCAAAAATGTCACATATGCAAAAACAGCAAACTGAGAAAAACGCATTTGAAGTTCCCACACTTAAGGCTACGTGTTATGTTTTCGTGAAAAAACTGGATTTCCTCCTGATTTCTAGCACAAAGTACTGAATGTTATAGGCTTTTCTTAAAGAACACGCGATTTTGAACCAAACTGCATCAGTAACTCAAAAGCGATGAAAATGCACATGGGACATTTATGTGATCAGGGGCAGCATATACATAAGAATTGTGATTCGATAAAAATTTGACAAAAACAATAAAACAAATGCTAATTTTTGCTCAAAAAGTTAAGATTTGAATGAAAAGTTTAGAAAATTATACTAAATGCAAAATGGAAATCATAAAAAAATTGATGTTTACAACATTTTTTATTATTATTTTTAAATTCTATGCTTCTGTTATAATTTTTTTTTGTAAATTGATCTTTACATTTTCTTTAAATCTCTAAAATTATTCATACGGTTTCATTTTATTTATTATTCATTTATTAAAATTAAAAAATGAAGATATCAGCAACTTATCTAGAACTTTCTTTAGTTATTAATTTTCGTATAATTTAAAATATGAAAAAAGATTCCAATTCATCGGATTATCTACGAAATTTCCGAGAGTTGTTAGTGCCAAAAATCATAGAATTTTCCAGAATTCTCGTTAGGCGTCTTCTACTTGCAGTATAAAAAACATTTTTTATTGATTTATTTCGATTTTGTTAAAGCCAAGGCCAATGCAAAATAATTTTTTCATAATAAATAATTAGGAAGCAGATAATATTAGTTTACCCAAAAGAAAATTATGTTGAAGAAACTTGTGCATTCTATTGGTAACTGTTTGGAAAACATTTTGATACGTTTATTTTAACATTTTGAATCAACAATGGGGCGATTGAAGGTTTTTTTCATAATTTGTTTTAAAAGATTTTCGAAAAAAAGTAAAACTCAATTTGTTTTTATTAATGAATATTCAATCACATTTTGCAATTTTTTGAAAAAAGAGATACTGAAATAATGTATGCAAAACTCGATTTTTTGAAGCCTTTATTATCATGAGGTTTTTGGTAGAACAAACACAATTTTTTTCGTATTTTTCTATTTTTATATTTTAACATCAAATTCGAAATCTGCGACCCCATTGCAGTAAAATTTGAATGGCTGATTGCCTTAAAAATTAGAGAATGATTATTTTCAATATTTCGCGAACATCATTTTGGCCACCATCTTTGATTTTCAAATTCAAAATCGCTTCAGAGTCTTTTAGAAGTCATACTAGAGCAATTCTCTACGAAATCGGTCTTTTTTCTTAAATTTTAATTTTTGTATTTTTTTATCCGACTGAAACTTTTTTGGTGCCTTCGGTATACCCAAAGAAGCCATTTTGCATCATTAGTTTGTCCATATAATTTTCCATACAAATTTGGCAGCTGGCCATACAAAAATGATACGTGAAAATTCAAAAATCTGTATCTTTTGAAGGAATTTTTTGATCGATTTAGTGTCTTCGGCAAAGTTGTAGGTATGGATATGGACTACACTTAAAAAAAGTGATACAAGGTAAAAAATTTTTTTGTGATTTTTTATTTAACTTTTTGTCACTAAAACTTGATTTGCAAAAAAACACTATTTTTTTTATATGTTTAAAAGGACATAAAATGCCAACTTTTCAGAAATTTCCAGGTTGTGCAAAAAATCTTTGAGCGAGTTATAAATTTTTGAATCAATACTATTTTTTTCAAAAAATCGAAAAATTGGTCGCAAAAATTTTTCATTTTCATTTTTCGATGTAAAATCAAATTCGCAATCAAAAAGTACTTTAGTGAAATTTTGATAAAGTGCACCGTTTTCAAGTTATAGCCATTTTTATGTAACTTTTTTAAAAATAGTCGCAGTTTTTCATTTTTAAAAATTAGTGCACATGTTTGCACACTTTTGAAAAAAATATTTTTGAAAAGCTGAGAAAATTCTCTATATTTTGCTTCTTCGGACTTTGTTGATACGACCTTTAGTTGCTGAGATATTGCAATGCAAAGGTTTAAAAACAGGAAAATTGATGTTTTCTAAGTCTCACCCAAACAGCTCACCATTTTTCAATGTCGATATCTCAAAATATGAAACATTTGTGAAATTTTCCGATCTTTTCGAAAACAATATTTTCAAAATTTTCAAATCAAGACTAACATTTTAAAAGGGCGTAATATTGAATGTTTGGCCCTTTTGAAATGTTAGTCTTGATTTGAAAATTTTGAAAATATTTTTTTCGAAAACATCGGAAAATTTCACGAATGTTTCATATTTTAATATTGAAAATCAGACCATTAGTTGCTGAGATATCGACATTAGAAAATGATGTGTTGTTTGGGTGGGACTTAGAAAACATCAATTTTCCTGTTTTTAAACCTTTGCATGGCAATATCTCAGCAACTAAGGGTCGTATCAACAAAGTTCAAAAATGCAAAATATAGAGAATTTTCTCAGCTTTTCAAAAATATTTTTTTCAAAAGTGGGCAAACATGTGCACTAATTTTTAAAAATGAAAAACTGCGACTATTTTCAAAAAAGTCACCTAAAAATGGATTTAACTTGAAAACGGTGCACTTTATCAAAATTTCACTAAAGTACTTTTTGATTGCAAATTTGATTTTACATCAAAAAATGAAGTTGAAAAATTTTTGCGACCAATTTTTCGATTTTTTGAAAAAATCAGTATTGATTCAAAAATTCATAACTCGCTCAAAGATTTTTTGCACAACCTGGAAATTTCTGAAAAGTTGGCATTTTATGTCCTCTAAAACATATCAAAAAATAAAAAAAAATTAAAAATAACTTTTTTTTACAAATCAATTTTTAGTGACAAAAAGTTAAGTATCATTTTTTTTCAGTGTAGTCCATATCCATACCTACAACTTTGCCGAAGACACCAAATCGATCAAAAAATTCCTTCAAAAGATACAGATTTTTGAATTTTCACATATCATTTTTGTATGGCCAGCTGCCAAATTTGTATGGAAAATTATATGGACAAACTAATGATGCAAAATGGCTTCTTTGGGCATACCGAAGGCACCAAAAAAGTTTCAGTCGGATTAAAAAATACAAAAAAAAATCGAATGACCGAAATCTGAGAGCACTAGTCAAAAAAGAATAGGAGAAAAAAAAAGTTTTTTTTCGTGATTCGACTATCTGAAGTTACATTTTTTTTTCAAGGCTTTCGAACAATCGAGTCTGAACTTTACAGCAATATTTGATATCTTTTGAAAGAGTTTTTGAATTTTTTTCCTAACCGACCTCGGTCATGGTCAAAGAAAAATATAGTTGTTTCTTTTTTTTTCGATAAATTTTTGTGTTAGTTTTAAAAAATACTTGGATTGATTCAAAATCATTTTGGAATAAAGTCTTTATTTAGGAAGTGAACCAGAATTATTTTTATAACAAGTATACTTTTCTACAAAATCAAGCCTTACATTTTTAAGGATTTCATAGAAACAGAGATATGAATGAATATAAAAAATAGTTTAAAAAAATTACATGATTTGAAAACAAAATATCCAGACTCAATTATTCGATATTTTGAATTGTGAAAAAAATCTTGTTTTTATTATCATATTCGAGCTAAGCGATTCAAAATTAATCTAATTTTAGGGATTGGTTGCCTGTTTTATACTAAATTAATATTCTTAATAAATTATCATCGTCATACATCCCGTCAAACCAAATTACAAATTTAAAACCTAATTTTCTAAATTCCAGAACAAAAATTAAGTTAAAAAAGTTGAATTTAGGAAGATTAAAATTTTGGATTTTTCAATATTATTTCTTTTTAAGGTAATTTTACAAAAAAAATGTGAAGTTCAACAGGAACTGCAAAAAAATGTTTTACGCAAATTTTGTCATTACATTGCTGACGTAATGTAACAAGCATTTTTTTTTTACGGTGTAACACATAATACTTTATACATAATTACAGTTTTCAAAAATTTGCCAAATATCCAAAAAATATAAAAAAATTCAAAATTTTTAAAATTACTATCAATTTTGTTTTAATAAAGCATAAAGAAGCGTTTTTTTATTCTGAATAATTAACAATCGATTTTACAAGTTTCGTCTATGAAAATTTTAATTTTATGCAATAATACTATTTTCCCCTCATTTTATGTGTAAATTTTAAGGGTTGCTGCTTCGACTTAACTTTTCTTTTTTCCAAGTAAAAGAAATTTTGTCCACCCCCTAACCCACTGTTCCAAACTTCAGAGATGATTATGATGTATGCTCAATCTCCTCCATCCACCCTCGCACATTAGTGCTATGTCGCCAGGCAAAGCATGATTAATGGCCAAGAGGGCTCTTCAATGGGGGGAAAACTTTGCCTCCTTCGCTATAGACTTAAGTACAGAGCAAGGAACATTCCCTCTCATAAGCATAAACAATGATGAAAATGACGCCACTCTCGGGGTCGATAATAATAATAACAATTACGGGCGGTGAGGATTCTCCTTCAAACCAGCAAAAGGGTTCTCGGTTCTATTCATAGAATGCTTTCCAAATTAAACGGTGTTTATGCCTTCCAGGGAACGGGCCTCTCGTAATGGATTTCCATACTTGATCAGTGGAACGCTTGATGACATTAATTTGTCCAGAGAGGGTTTCCTTTAATTTCGTGCCGACAGCGAATCTGCATTTGCAAATCAACTTTGGCATTAGCAGCTTTCATGCAAATTTCTAATTCCCCCCTAATCAATCAGTAATCAAACGGTGGGTAGCTCATCGATGGAGGCTCTCACAAATTTGATGAAATTGATCTTTCAAGAATTAATAAAAAAATCAAGTGAACGTTTAAAAAAACATTTTTTTAAATAAACAATTAAAATTGAAAAAAAGATATATTCGACCTGATGAAAAGTTTCTATCGATTCCCATAACATCCAAATGAGTCGAATCAGCTTCTGAAATTTATTCTCATCAAGAATCAAATATGTTCACTAATACGCACGTACACATGCCCACGATGCCGAAAGCTGCTGAAATTAGTATTAATTCTCATCCGATTAGTAGCGGTCCATCAAAGAGCTATTTATGAATCATCGCTGTCAAAGCCAAAATCTATCAGCCATGTTACTGTAGGGTTTGCTGAGGAACTCAGTGAAACGACTCATTTATTTATTTTTTGTGATATTAAATAAAATAGAAACATCCTTAATCTTCCCTTTTTCTTTTTGTCAAAAAAAAAAAAAAAAAATCTGACTTCAGTTTCAAATACGTTACTAAAAACACTACAGTATTACAGAGTGTTTAATCATCTTAACTAACTCCCACAGCTTACCACATAATTCCAATATTTTATAGACTCATTTAAATCCCCATAAAAATGAGCTAAACCGTCGTGGGAACAACAACCAGTAAATGATGGCTCCTTTCTTAGTCACACCAAACCGTGGAAGACTACCAAGGGGCTGCTCTTCTCTCAAAACAGGTTAAGTTGGGGTAGGATGGACCTATTGCCACCTGCTGAATTAATTTTCTTCACACCGGTAAAAAAAAAAGTAGGGGGGAGGTCCCAAATCAGCTGATAATAAATATTGGCCAACGCAAGCCAAAGTTTTATAACCCCCACTTCCATTCTCCTGCTGCTTGTCACCTGAATGCACACCATTCACTCGGGATGGATTGACCCGGACCATACGTTGAAAGTTAGAAGAGAGGCGCTTTGCGAGCAACGTGCGGTGAGTGACGAAACGGCATCATTCATAAATTTCACCGAATGGCTCTTGCCTAAGGGGGTTTCCCAGTTTGAAGGGGTGATTAAAATGTTACGATGTGATGTGCTATTTTCAATTCTTAAAAAATCTTCTTAATTAATCTAGTTGAAAATTGTTAGTAGGACTTTTTGCAATTTCTATTTTCAATAAGTGTTTTTTTTTTTTTTTAGAATTAAGCAGTTACGCTACAGAATATTACATTTGAGTCATTCAATCTCAACTGTGCACGAAAAAGTGCAAATTTGAAAATTACCCTCTCCGATCCTGCTCAAATTTGGCAGCGCTGTTGATACTATCAAAACATGCAAGAATCCTGAATTTCATCCAAATCGGACCACCCCCTCCATTTTTTAACCTCCCCAAAAAATCGGCTTTTTGGCGATTTTGGAGCCACAAATCTGAGAAGGTCGGTCTTAGACTCAATTTTGAAGGAAATTGGACGTAGAATTCATTTCCATGATCAAAATTTTTATAAATTTATTTTTTCTACCTGTATTGTGCAATTGAAAACTTCAAACGGCCGTATCTCAAAACACCCCAACTTATTTTTTTGATTTGACCTCACCATCGTATTCCCCGGACAATTTTACATAAGAATCACTTATCGTCAGAAATGAATATGTTTCGTTCCAGAGATATCGAATTTTAAAGATTTGTATTTTCGAGATTACCTATATCAGCTTCATTCGCCGCATCTGCTAGAAGCACACAGGCGGGCTGATCAATAACTGTACTGTCTACCTGTCTACCTAACCATGCCAAAAGTGGATATTAGCCAAAAGTAGATATTAGTTTTTCAACGATTTGCATACAGCCAGCGCCGTACCTAGGGGTTGGCGCGGTTGGCGACCGCCAAGGGCGCCAGCCCTTGGGGGGCGCCGAAATCGATGATTGTACAAAATTTTCATGTCAACTATAACATCCTCGTTAGATATTTGAAACAGAAAGGGCGCCGAATTATGAAATAGAATTACAAATAACTAGATAATTTGGTTTAAAATATTAAAAAAAAAATATTTAGGGGCGCCAAAATCAATTGTTTGAATATTTCTATCGAAATGTTTTTTGAAAATTCATACCTATATTTATTTTTTCATCAAAGAAGGGGCGCTCAAGTGGCAGAAAGTTAAAGAAGTTCTAGTACCTAGAGCTTCTCAAAATAAATACACGTTTAAGTTTGGACCGTTGTATAATGCAGTTTAAGTCATACCTTCCAGACTAAAAAAATGTCCAACTATACGTTATTTTCACGTTAATTTGGCTGTGAATCACAATCAGCCAAATTGAGAAAAAATTAGGTCATATTTTGAGCTTCTTTTAAATAGGAATTATTTTAACCTGAAAATATATACCTTTCTTTTGAAATTTTTACGTTCTCGAGCAAGGGTCCTGATTGCTCAAAATCAACCACTCCATTCGCGAGCACAAATAGCAGGCGACGCGATACTGCCCTGATGAATTCCTACTGTTTGTCACTTTCACACCATTCGCTCCCGTACACTCTCTCTTCTACTCTCCTTCTCTCTCTGATCGGCTCAGTCTCCGAATGGCTCAGGCAGTTCGAACGTCACCGATCACTCTGAACTGATGAGCTGCGTTATACTCATTGATTTGGGTTGCCTAAAATCAATGTTATCAGATTGTCAAATTGATGGCAAACTGAGGGCGTGAAGACAAAAAGACTGCCGAGCTGGCATTTTGTGAGAATGGCTCTTCGCTGAGCATGGTAGTGTGTGAGTGTCGTCGAGCGACGGAGTAGGCAAAAATGTATTCACGATGTATTTGTTCGCTGAGTTGTGGGTCTCGTGGCGCAGGGGTAGCGGCTTCGGCTGCCGATCCCGATGATGCTATGAGACGCGGGTTCGATTCCCGCCTTATCCACTGAGCTTCTATCGGATGGTGAAGTAAAACGTCGGTCCCGGTTTCTCCTGTCTCGTCAGAGGCGCTGGAGCAGAAATCCCACGTTAGAGGAAGGCCATGCCCCGGGGGGCGTAGTGCCAATAGTTTCGTTTTTGTTCGCTGAGTGAACAGTTCGGGCCACTCGCTGGCTGCTTGCGAGTATCATTCGCTCATGAATGCTAGCGGGTTAGAATAGGCGACGAATGGATAGGCGATGAGTGAGTGGTTTCTGTTCATTGAACTGAAAATCAGGACCCTTGTTCTCGAGTAAAAAAATGGCCTTTGAAATATTTTGAGCTCGATTTCCCCTTTTTTAATAAACTTCGTGCATAGAAATTTACAAACTCTTTTTCAAAAAGCTAGAGTTTTTAATGTGGAAAACTGCTGTAAATTTTCACCGATAAGACCAACATTATTTGTTCAGAGCGAGTTGTGGCGCTTTAACCACGGCAAATGTAAAAACAAAAAAATAATATTTTATCGAGGTTTAAAAACATTTGTATAGTTTTGCGCAAAACATATTTTTCTGAAATATAAAATTTAATTTTACGAATTAAAAATTAATCAATGAATACTGATGAAAATAAGATCAATGCAAAACATAATTAAAAAAAATAAAATTATGAAATACGGACAAATTACTCGTCAATCCTTAGAAATTTTGGAAACTTCTGATTACAAAACAACTGGACAGGTGCATAATGCATTTTAAAACACCTTTTTTAATTCAAATGTTGGAACCGTAGCTTGTAATTTCAATTTTTTACTTTTTTTATTTTCTTGAGGACCATAAATTTCAAAAAATATTTGCAAAGGCCTAAATTGATTTTGACGAAATTTTATACTTCGATGAACTAAGCTTGCTGGGATTCCTATCTAGATAGAACAAGATAGCTCACGGGCATCGAGTTATTATTTTTTTCCAATTTTGAAAAAAGTATTTTTTTCTTTTTTCGTTGTAATTAACAAAATAAAATCCAAAGCTAAATCAGCTAATTATTTTACGAATCCGGGAAAGTTCTTTGCTTATACAATCAAATACTAGATCAGATCAAATTATGCAGGCTTAGATATATAAATTTAGCTGACAAGTTATAGCAAAATTTATCATTATTGAGCATTTAATTCTGTGCATTTGTCTGAAAAATAAATAAAAAAAAACAAAAACCTGCTATCATTATCGATTTTATGAAATCTGAGAAAATATTCTGCCAACTTAACTCCTATAATAAAATTTCAATTCAACCAATCTTATATTATCTGAAAAATAAAACATAAAATAACTGTGTTTATGAATTTGACCATATTTAGGTCTCCAATTGCAATTATAAAATCAAAACTCATATTGAAGCAATCATTGAAAATTAATATCAATTTATCCAAATGCTTGTAAATTTGGGAGGGGCGCCAAATTGATGTTTTGCCAAGGGCGCCGTAGACCCAAGGTACGGCTCTGCATACAGCATATTTTGCAATTTCGAAAAACACCATTTGAATGGGATTTCAAGGCAAACGTCCAGGTGTTAAATCAATTCATCGTTCAAATAAAAAAAAATATTGAAATGTATTGCTTTTTGAGCTAAGTGCTGAAAAGTAGGCCATTTTGTTTATTAATTCTAGCCATATTTTAAAATTATTCAAGCAACAAGTATCACAAATGAACTGTACATTGTAACAGTCATACCGCAGTTATTTTTTGTTCATTTCGATAAATTTTCATAAAGTGTAACTTCTATTTCCGTTTTGTGTAGAGCGTCCAATTCCCCGTCGCGGAAAACAAATCCCGTTAGTTGCCTGGATTTCCCGAAAAAAAAACATTCCTGTTGCCCGGGAATTACGTAATTTTTTTAAGAATTCCAGAAATTCAAGCGGATGTATAACATTTTTGGCACCAATGTTTTGAAAATAAAAAAAGATGAGAGAACCTAACTTATTTTTAATATTTTCCATCTACTGTTCATATTTTACTCGTCTGTAAATTTCAGAAAATATTTCTTTCTGAAACATTCACAACTGTGAAAAATTCTGGTTTATTTGTTGGGCAAGAAAAAATATTATATTATTGAATGAAAGTAAACTATTTTAATCATTTGAATATAAGGTATTAATCCCCCCGCCAAGAACAAAATTTAATTTTTTTATCGTTTTTGTTAACCGTGACCAAATTGGATGAAAATTGAATTGATATAATTCAATTTTTCAAAGATGGTTGTGCAAGAAGAATTTCTTTAATAGTATTCGAGAAATTACAGCTTGAAGATAAAACTATCAAGGGCGTAAAAAGAATAAATTAAAAAAACGTGTATCGTTTAATTTAAACCACTTTTTGAACTATGCAAATTTAAAAACAGCTATCGCATATATCCTATAAGAGGTGTCAAAGTCAAACTTTTAAAATTACGCCCTTTTGATGTTAGTCTTGATTTAAAAAAAACTAAAAGTATTGTTTTCGAAAAGATTGGAAAATTTCACGAATGTTTCATATTTTAACATTGTAAATCGGACCATTAGTTGCTGAGATATCGACGTTAGAAAATGGTGGGTTGTTTGGGTGAGACTTAGAAAACATCAATTTTCCTGCCTTTGCATGGCAATATCTCAGCAACTATGGGTCGTATCAACAAAATTCAAAAAAAGTATAATATAGATAATTTTCTCAACTTTTCAAAAAAAAAATTTTTTTTCGAATGTGGGCAAACATGTGTATTAATTTATAAAAAATGAAAAAACGCGAATATTTTCAAAAAAGTTACCTAAAAATGGCTATAACTTGAAAACGGTGAACTTTTTGAAAATTGCACTAGAGTACATTTTGATTGCAAATTTGATTTTACATCGAAAAATGAAGTTGAAAAATTTTTGCGACAAATAATTCGAAAAAATCAGCATTGAATAAAAAATTCATAACTCGCTCAAAGATTTTTGGCACAACCTGGAAAATTCTGAAAAGTTAGCATTTTATGTCCCCTAAAAAATATCAAAAAATAAAAAAATAAAAATAGGGCTTTTTGCAAAAGCAAAAAAGTTAATCTAAAAATCACCAATTTGTTTTACCGTGTATCATTTATTTTCAGTGTAGTCCTTATCCATACCTACAACTTTGCCGAAGACACCGAATCGATCAAAAAATTCCTTCAAAAGATACAGATTTTTGAATTTTCATATATCATTTTTGTATGGACAGCTGCCAAATTTGTATGGAAATTTATATGGACAAACTAATGATGCAAAATGGCTTCTTTGGGCATACCGAAGGCACCAAAAAAGTTTCAGCCGGATTAAAAAATACAAAAAAAATCGAATGACCGAAATCTGAGAGAATTGCTCATGTGATACTTTGTCGGAGACGCAGCCGATTTAGCGGTCTTCATCACTCAAGTATCGGATCAGCATGATAGGTATCTTTGAACATTGCGAAGGGGTGATGATTGGTTCCTACTTTTCATCTGTGGTCCACGGAGCAATTTTTGGGGGTTCTGGTCAATAACGAAGTAACATCTACGGGTAGACACCAATGCTATGCTATGCTATGATTTAAGATTCATTACATTTCTGAAACATGGACAACCCCCAAATTCAATAGCACTGGTGTATGGTAGCCCAGCCCGTACAGCATTAACACATTATCACACACACAGAGGCCACCTCTCGTGGGTCGCTCCACCGCTGAACGCTTCACCATGCCCCGCTGCAGCTGCAGATTAAACATTCCACAGAATCCCTCCTCAGTTCGTCCTCCTCCCCTTAAGCATAGCTCTCTCCCTCGGGCCGCCTATCAGCTGCCATGATTTAATCCACACCAAAGAACGCAAGCAAGCAACCGCTCAAAATATTTATGCTCCCGCGAATGACTGTGAAAACCAACGACGACGACGACTCCACAACAAAAAGCGAAAATGCTGCTGGCAACACTGCCACCACCGAGTCCGGAAGACGCGGCTAATGCCTGCGTGGGAGGATCGTTTGTGGGTGCTGTTTACCTGTGCACACAATTCACACACACACACACATACAGAGTGAGACACACATACAAAAGCGGGGTTTTATTGCCATATGACTGCAATTATCCGGCTTAAGGGATGATCCCGTTCGAGCGTTCGCCGGGTTGCCGGGGAAAATTTTCATATTTTCGCACATTAAACACAGAAACATTGCACATTTTGCGTTGCTGGGTTTTTGGTCCGGATGGTCTCTTCTGTTGGCTGCAATCTGGTAATGGAACACCTTTGGCTGCCACTAATGCGTTGGAGATTTTGTTTGAGGTTGGCTGGTTTGCCAGGTTGTGGTGTTCCCTTAGATTACAAAATTAAATTTTACGGGGAATAAATTTCGAATTGAAGTTAAAATGTAAAACATGCAAATCAATTAGAAACTTCAAGCTTAAAACTACAATATGTACTGATTACAGAAACTTCCACGTGTCATCCCCTGTTGGAACAGTCCCAATTTGAGCAATTTGTGTCACCACAGTAGCAGCCCAAGTTGACACTCTGTTTACAAAACCGCCACGTTCTAACCTATTTCCCAGCTGGCAACACCAACAAGCACGATGTAAAATGCATGTCCCTATGCAAAACAGGGCAAACTGCAAACTGTACACTTGCAGTAATGCTGCTGCTGCTCAATGGTCGAGATCATCGGCAACCTGTGAGCATAAATTATTTATTTTTATTAGAAGCGTTATTGTGCAATAGTGGGGTCAGAAGTGCACGGAAAAGTTTTTAAACAAAACAAACTAGCCATAAAAAAATTGAAACATAACAAACTAGTTACAGAAAATTGAAAAAAAAAAAACAAAAATACAGAAAAACAGAAAAACAGTAAAACAGAAAAACAGAAAAACAGAAAAACAGAAAAACAGAAAAACAGAAAAACAGTAAAACAGAAAAACAGAAAAACAGAAAAACAGAAAAACAGAAAAACAGTAAAACAGAAAAACAGAAAAACAGAAAAACAGAAAAACAGAAAAACAGAAAAACAGAAAAACAGAAATACAGAAAAACAGAAAAACATAAAAACAGAAAAACAGAAAAACAGAAAAACAGAAAAAAGTTGAAAAGTTGAAAAGTTGAAAAGTTGAAAAGTTGAAAAGTTGAAAAGTTGAAAAGTTGAAAAGTTGAAAAGTTGAAAAGTTGAAAAGTTGAAAAGTTGAAAAGTTGCAAAGTTGAAAAGTTGAAAAGTTGAAAAGTTGAAAAGTTGAAAAGTTGAAAAGTTGAAAAGTTGAAAAGTTGAAAAGTTGAAAAGTTGAAAAGTTGAAAAGTTGAAAAGTTGAAAAGTTGAAAAGTTGAAACGTTGAAAAATTGAAAAGTTGAAAAGTTGAAAAGTTGAAAAGTTGAAAAGTTGAAAAGTTGAAAAGTCGAAAAGTTGAAAAGTTGAAAAGTTGAAAAGTTGAAAAGTTGAAAAGTTGAAAAGTTGAAAAGTTGAAAAGTTGAAAAGTTGAAAAGTTGAAAAGTTGAAAAGTTAAAAAGTTGAAAAGTTAAAAAGTTAAAAAGTTAAAAAGTTAAAAAGTTAAAAAGTTGAAAAGTTGAAAAGTTGAAAAGTTGAAAAGTTGAAAAATTGAAAAGTTGAAAAGTTGAAAAGTTGAAAAGTTGAAAAGTTGAAAAGTTGAAAAGTTGAAAAGTTGAAAAGTTGAAAAGTTGAAAAGTTGAAAAGTTGAAAAGTTGAAAAGTTGAAAAGTTGAAAAGTTGAAAAGTTGAAAAGTTGAAAAGTTGAAAAGTTAAAAAGTTGAAAAGTTAAAAAGTTAAAAAGTTAAAAAGTTAAAAAGTTGAAAAGTTGAAAAGTTGAAAAGTTGAAAAGTTGAAAAGTTGAATTGAGAATTGAGAATTGAGAATTGAGAATTGAGAATTGAGAATTGAGAATTGAGAAATGAGAATTGAGAAATGAAAAATAGAAAATGGAAAATGAGAAATGAGAAATGAGAAATGAGAAATGAGAAATGAGAAATGAGAATTGAGAGTTGGGAGTTGAGAATTGATATTTTAAATTTATAAAATGAGAAATGAAAATTAGGTATAGAACAACGAGAACTTTTCCGTTAATTCCGCAGCAAATCTGGCCCAAGTGTGGCCCTCGAAAAGTGAAGTTGGCAGTAAAAAGCCACATTTTGCGCGCACAGTCTGTGGTGACTGTCACAAAACTGCCATTCGCGGACCTGCCCTCTCCTCCGCTCTTCGTGTAGTGTCACTTCCCTCGGCATATTATGGCATACTGGCTTTAGCTTTGCGCCTCTCTCCCCGGTGAATTATGGACCGACAGATAATGAAATTATTAAAATTTATGCGCGCTTCTTTCCGAGTCAGGAGCGACTCTGGGATGAGGCCAATGTGAGTCAGTCGCGCGACAGTTGGAATGTGTGTTTATGCGTGGAAGTGTGTTTGTGTGTGTGTGAAGTTATGATGTGCGAAGATGTTTCCGTGATTAGATTAAAATAGTCGGGGGTGGGAGAACGTTGAAAATATGAAAAACTCAGACAAAGTGATATGAATACGGGGTCATTAGTTTACGTCTTAGGGAAGGAGCTGTTTTTCAAGTGAATTAATCTTGTCTTTGCAGAGAGAAAGTTAAAACAAAAGAATAATTTCTTAAAAAGTTACTAAGTGAAATTAATATTTTTTTCTTGGCAAGAATACATTTTTTTTTATCAAAAATTTGATAATTTGCAGTCACTACTCGTTCAAATATTTCTTTTGAAAAAACTCGAGCTAATTTGCATACATCAATGTGTCGAAACGATCGTGATTTTCAAAACCACTTAATCAATGCTCCACTTGAGTCCTGCTGTGTTTCAGCAAACACTTTCGGCTGCGACTAAAAGGGGTGCATAAAAATCATCTTCCATTTCCGAAACAGAAGCTGAAGTGCTTTCAGCTGACCCATGTTTTAAACACGGAAAGAACAAAAAGACAAAAAGACAAAAAGACAAAAAGACAAAAAGACAAAAAGACAAAAAGACAAAAAGACAAAAAGACAAAAAGACAAAAAGACAAAAAGACAAAAAGACAAAAAGACAAAAACGACAAAAACGACAAAAACGACAAAAACGACAAAAACGACAAAAACGACAAAAACGACAAAAACGACAAAAACGACAAAAACGACAAAAACGACAAAAACGACAAAAACGACAAAAACGACAAAAACGACAAAAACGACAAAAACGACAAAAACGACAAAAACGACAAAAACGACAAAAACGACAAAAACGACAAAACGACAAAAACGACAAAAACGACAAAAACGACAAAAACGACAAAAACGACAAAAACGACAAAAACGACAAAAACGACAAAAACGACAAAAACGACAAAAACGACAAAAACGACAAAAAACGACAAAAAACGACAAAAACGACAAAAACGACAAAAACGACAAAAAACGACAAAAACGACAAAAACGACAAAAACGACAAAAACGACAAAAACGACAAAAACAACAAAAACGACAAAAACGACAAAAACGACAAAAACGACAAAAACGACAAAAACGACAAAAACGACAAAAACGACAAAAACGACAAAAACGACAAAAACGAAAAAAACGACAAAAACGACAAAAACGACAAAAACGACAAAAACGACAAAAACGACAAAAACGACAAAAACGACAAAAACGACAAAAAACGACAAAAAACGACAAAAACGACAAAAACGACAAAAACGACAAAAACGACAAAAACGACAAAAACGACAAAAACGACAAAAACGACAAAAACGACAAAAACGACAAAAACGACAAAAACGACAAAAACGACAAAAAACGACAAAAAACGACAAAAACGACAAAAACGACAAAAACGACAAAAACGACAAAAACGACAAAAACGACAAAAACGACAAAAACGACAAAAACGACAAAAACGACAAAAACGACAAAAACGACAAAAACGGCAAAAACGACAAAAACGACAAAAACGACAAAAACGACAAAAACGACAAAAACGACAAAAACGACAAAAACGACAAAAAGACAAAAAGACAAAAAGACAAAAAGACAAAAAGACAAAAAGACAAAAAGACAAAAAGACAAATAGACAAAATTGACAAAAACCGTGTACTGCACATTGAATCCGTGATGCATCAGGCCGACACACTTTTAATAATGAATCACTTGAAAATTAATATGCATGAGCATCGTGTTTCACGGTGCAACATTTCCGAACGACCATAAAGCCGAAAAGTTGTGTATTTATCGCGACCAGACCTCGCCCAACCTCGGCGAGGATATTTCCACCCATTTAAAAAAGTGTATCCTGCCAAACAAAAAAAAATCCGACCAAGCGAAAGAGGACCCGACCGAAGTGATAAATCTCCTCTCGAATGAATTATCGCAGCTGATTTTTTTTTACGTTGAGGTCTCGCCGACTGCCAGAAATTGTTGTTTTTTGGTGGCCCTCGCGCGAAAACCCGATACGCTGCGTGGAATCTGCTGCAGGATAATAACAATCGCGCAGGCTTGAATTGTGAAGTGTCGAACTTATAGTGACGGAAATCTGGGCTGAGGTGGTGCATGCGGTGAAGGATTTGCGCATGAATGAGTGGATCAAACGACGGCAGTGAGCAGCCCAGCGTGCTCGTGAAAATGAATTTCGGAGAGATAAGAGTTATCATGTTTCATGTATACGAGAGTTAACCCTTAAACGGTTAGAATCTGTTTTTACTTTATTACTTCTGATACTATTTTTTATTTTAATGTTTAATGTTTAATGTTTAATGTTTAATGTTTAATGTTTAATGTTTAATGTTTAATGTTTAATGTTTAATGTTTAATGTTTAATGTTTAATGTTTAATGTTTAATGTTTAATGTTTAATGTTTAATGTTTAATGTTTAATGTTTAATGTTTAATGTTTAATGTTTAATGTTTAATGTTTAATGTTTAATGTTTAATGTTTAATGTTTAATGTTTAATGTTTAATGTTTAATGTTTAATGTTTAATGTTTAATGTTTAATGTTTAATGTTTAATGTTTAATGTTTAATGTTTAATGTTTAATGTTTAATGTTTAATGTTTAATGTTTAATGTTTAATGTTTAATGTTTAATGTTTAATGTTTAATGTTTAATGTTTAATGTTTAATGTTTAATGTTTAATGTTTAATGTTTAATGTTTAATGTTTAATGTTTAATGTTTAATGTTTAATGTTTAATGTTTAATGTTTAATGTTTAATGTTTAATGTTTAATGTTTAATGTTTAATGTTTAATGTTTAATGTTTAATGTTTAATGTTTAATGTTTAATGTTTAATGTTTAATGTTTAATGTTTAATGTTTAATGTTTAATGTTTAATGTTTAATGTTTAATGTTTAATGTTTAATGTTTAATGTTTAATGTTTAATGTTTAATGTTTAATGTTTAATGTTTAATGTTTAATGTTTAATGTTTAATGTTTAATGTTTAATGTTTAATGTTTAATGTTTAATGTTTAATGTTTAATGTTTAATGTTTAATGTTTAATGTTTAATGTTTAATGTTTAATGTTTAATGTTTAATGTTTAATGTTTAATGTTTAATGTTTAATGTTTAATGTTTAATGTTTAATGTTTAATGTTTAATGTTTAATGTTTAATGTTTAATGTTTAATGTTTAATGTTTAATGTTTAATGTATAATGTATAATGTTTAATGTTTAATGTTTAATGTTTAATGTTTAATGTTTAATGTTTAATGTTTAATGTTTAATGTTTAATGTTTAATGTTTAATGTTTAATGTTTAATGTTTAATGTTTAATGTTTAATGTTTAATGTTTAATGTTTAATGTTTAATGTTTAATGTTTAATGTTTAATGTTTAATGTTTAATGTTTAATGTTTAATGTTTAATGTTTAATGTTTAATGTTTAATGTTTAATGTTTAATGTTTAATGTTTAATGTTTAATGTTTAATGTTTAATGTTTAATGTTTAATGTTTAATGTTTAATGTTTAATGTTTAATGTTTAATGTTTAATGTTTAATGTTTAATGTTTAATGTTTAATGTTTAATGTTTAATGTTTAATGTTTAATGTTTAATGTTTAATGTTAAATGTTTAATGTTTAATGTTTTAAACTGTCGAAATTTTCACATTTAAGGGTTCTTCTGCATCGACCCATTTCTACCAAGTACGGTCAGATTCTGATCCAAACAAGAACCCTCTCATGAGGGCTCTCTTTCGGTGTCTGTTGATCCAGATTTTCATTCGATCGCAATCGACCAAACCGATAAGGGTAATTCTCTACCAACTCACACGAAATCGGGAAAAGTTGCCCCGACCCCTCTTCGATTTGCGTGAAACTTTGTCCTAAGGGGTAACTTTTGTCCCTGATCACGAATCCGAGGTCCGTTTTTTGATATCTCGTGACGGAGGGGCGGTACGACCCCTTCCATTTTTGAACATGCGAAAAAAGAGGTGTTTTTCAATAATTTGCAGCCTGAAACGGTGATGAGATAGAAATTTGGTGTCAAAGGGACTTTTATGTAAAATTAGACGCCCGATTTGATGGCGTACTCAGAATTCCGAAAAAACGTATTTTTCATCGAAAAAAACACTAAAAAAGTTTTAAAAATTCTCCCATTTTCCGTTACTCGACTGTAAAAAATTTTGGAACATGTCATTTTATGGGAAATTTAATGTACTTTTCGAATCTACATTGTCCCAGAAGGGTCATTTTTTCATTTAGAACAAATTTTTTCATTTTAAAATTTCGTGTTTTTTTCTAACTTTGCAGGGTTAGTTTTTAGAGTGTAACAATGTTCTACAAAGTTGCAGCGACCTCAAATTTAAATCATTAAATTTGTCCATTTTTCGATCCTCACCACAGTTCTGACCATGCGCGCTTACGCAAGCATAAATAATTTTACCCGTCGACTCGCGTTGCGCGACAAATAATTAAGCTTATGTACAGGTGTGGATCATGAGTCATCCTCACCTGAAAAGCCCTTTATTAAATTTCGCCAATTGTTAGGCAATCAAAAAAATGGTTAAGCTTTCAATTATGAATGTGCGATGTTATTACACAGGGGAAATTGAGGGTGTGGCTTAACCAAATTCATTGGCATGTTTGTTCAATGGAGAATTCGACCTTCTCATTATTGACCAACATTTTGAGAATGTTTTAGGAACATAATTTTGATATTCCAATAACATAATTTAAAGTTTCACGACAATGGTTCGAACCCATGACTTCCGATTTTGAGGTGTACTCACTACACCATACGGAGAGTCATGAAGAATTGCAGAGGTCTGCATAATTTAATTCATGAGGTTCATCGATGCTTCTCATCGAAACGGACCACTTTTAGTAGAACAAAATTTAGTAGAGTTTTCGGGGACTGACTATAAAAACCCCAAAATTCTTGAGGAGGGCAGTTAGTTCCAGTTAGTTCCAGTCAGTTCCAGCCAGTTCAAGCCCAGTCCAGTTCCAGATCCTGAAGAAGCCCCAGACCAGCCGGACCCGCCAGCAGCCACCAGTAGCAGAGGCCCCAGTCCAGCCGGACTTAGCGGTGGAGGCCGCAGTCCGCCGGGACTTAGCCGCTGTGAAGAGTCCGCCGGGACTTAGCCGCTGTGAAGAGTCCGCCGGGACTTAGCCGCTGTGAAGAGTCCGCCGGGACTTAGCCGCTGTGAAGAGTCCGCCGGGACTTAGCCGCCGTGAAGAGTCCACCCGGGACTTAGGAGTTCGGGTCTGGCATGGCTCGGCGAAGAGGTCTGGAGGACAAGTCTGGCTTCAACGTAGAGAATTGGCTCGACGAAGGTCTTAATGAAATTAGCAACAAATAGTTGAGTGATATGATCGTGCGCGTAAAAGTTGAGAGTGTTACCGCAAAAATGTAATCTTTAAAAAGTGTAATATACAAATAAGTGAAGTTTACTGATCTGTTTTGACTCTACAAGTAAATATCACAAAAATCCTGAAAGCCTAAACCGCTCGGGCCGTTCAGGTGGTGACTAGCGGAAAGCAACGCTGTGTGTGTTTGGACACGCCATTTTGATTGGACAAAATCGAGAGTTGAAAATGTGACTATGTGTGAAAATTAATGAACAAAATGATTTCGCGAAGTAACAAACAGTTAAAATAGTGTAAAAAAAACGTTAAATTGAAGAAAATGTTATGTGAGGAGTTCTAAGATGGAAGCAAATGTGCAGCAGTATGAGATGGAACCAAAACGGGCTCGACCAATGGCAGAAGCATCGAAAATTTCGAAACCGGCCAACGATGGACAGCATTAGGGATTCAACAATGACGAGATCATCTGGACCAACTGGAGACGAAAATCAGCCACATCGGACACCCAAGAAGACGACCATGGAAATCTGGCAGTTTAGGGTGAGTAAACAAAAGTTATACCGAAATTTGATGTAAATAGTTAAAAACACGCTTAAAAGGGTGCACAGCAACCAAGGAAGTTGTTGTCTTCTTATGCCAAAATTGACAAACTTACGGACCCAATCCTGCACAAATCTGATTGTAAAAACAGGCAAATTTTGTTGTAAATCACTTAGTAGACAGTACTTTAGGGGATGAATAAAACATTATATCGATAGTTCCCGTAGTTTCGAAAATACTAAAATATCTGTAACAAAAATCTTGGTGCAAAAGCTCTTGTTGATGTGCACCGTTAAAGATGGCGAATTTGGAGATGACGGATTTAATCCAGCTTATTCCAGAATTTGATGGGTCATTAGACTCACTGGAGCAATTTTTAATATTAATAGATTATTATGCTGATCAAATTCCTGAAGGCGAAGATCAGAGTAAATTTTTAAATATTGTTTTTATGAAACTAAAATTTAAAGCAGCAGCACGTATTAACCGAATTTATGCAAGCACTTGGGAAGAAACCAAGGCAAATTTAATTAGAGAGTTTGGTATCAAAACTACTTTTGGTAGTATAATTGAACAAATTGAAACTCTGAAACAAGGACGTGATGAATCTTTTAAATCATATGCAGGAAGAGTTCTTGACATAAAATACGAAATCATAAAAATTGATCAAAGTTACAACGAAAATTCATTTACAGCTTATTGCTTAAAAAGCCACTTTATAGTTGGAATTATAAATAATGAAATCAAAGCAATTGCCACTAATAACCGTCATATGAAGTTGGAAAATTTGCTAGAATTTTTAGAAAATGAACGAATTGACAGAGAGTCTTTAAGAACTCTCGAACAAAGGTTACTTGCTAGTACTGAAAATTCAAACCTTAATTTTGACAGAAAATTCAGAAATTTCAGGAACAATAAAAATAAAAAATTTTATCAAAGAAATAATTATCAAGCTAACAAATTTTATGAATGTTATAAAACGAATACTGCAAAGAGCACTTTAAAACGAACTTATACAAATAGTCAACGCAATAAAAATCAAATTCCAAATAATTTTAAACTGCAATTTAACGAATACATTCCACCACATGAAACATTAAAAATCAATTTCAATAATGATTCAATATTTTATGCAAATATTGCTACCTTGGCAAATCCAACAAAATTTCACAAATTTATAATTGACTCCGCATCATGTTACAATTTTGTAAGATGGGATGTGGTTAGTAATATGCGTTTAACTAACATTGATTTCAACGATAGAATTTCCATTAGAGGAGTTCATGGAATAGCAGAAGATACAGTAGGATCTGTAAATATGATTTTATTGATAGGAAATTCAAAATACGAGGAAAAGTTTTACATTTTGAAGCATTTTGCTGATGTTGCAATTCTTGGAGCACATTTTCTAAAGAAATACACCTTATATATTAGTCAAAGTTTCGACAACATAGTTTTACGAACGCCTGACACAAATAATATGCAATATAATAATCATGAAATGACCAATTTATTTAGAATCAATGACATTGAAAATATAAACAAAGTAAATATGACAGGTATTGGAGCAAATAGTTATGACAATTTTAATACAAATTATGATAAAAATAATGAAAATAATTATGATTATGACAATGGCCGTAATGGCAGAATTCAACCATGCATTGAAGAGTATTATGACGATCAAATTGAAATTGATGATGATAACCAAGATTACCCTAAAGAGATGAATTTAGAAAATGATCGGGATTATGATGTGATTGAAAACATGAAGCATGAAAAACTTACAGGCAACGACAGAATGAGAAAAATTTATGAATTGGTTAAAACAGACCACTTGAAAGGTGATATCAATCAAGAAATTAATAATATTTTGCATGATTTTAATGAAATATTTTATTTAGAAGGTGACGAGTTGACTTATACCAATTTAACCATGCACGATATAGAGACAACAACTGAAATTCCAATTAACAAAAGACAATATAGATTTCCTGAAGCCACCAAGAAACACGTAGAAGAACAAGTGGAAGAAATGCTAAAATTAGGGATAATACGCCCAAGTAAAAGTCCGTGGAATGCACCGGTATTATGCATCCCAAAGAAAGACTTAGACGCCGAAGGCAACAAACGCTACAGAATTGTAGTGGATTTTCGAGACCTAAATACAATTACTAAACCATTTGTGTATCCTATACCGCTTATTAGCGAAATTTTGGACAGTATTGGAGAAGCTCGATATTTCTCAACTATTGACTTGAAATCAGGATTTTATCAAATCCCAATCAACCCAAAGGATGCTGCGAAAACCGCTTTTTCAACATTTCTAGGACATTATGAATTTTTAAGAATGCCAATGGGACTGAAAAATAGTCCATCAACATTTCAAAAATTTACATTCACACTTATTTACGAAATACAACCAGTTAATGCGTTTGTATATTTGGATGATATAATTGTATTTGGTAGAACTATCGAAGAACACAATGAAAATTTATATAAAGTTTTGAATGCATTACATGAACATAATTTAAAAGTTGAACCATCAAAATGTAAAATTTTACACAAAGAAGTCAGATATTTGGGTCATATTATTAATGAAGAAGGTATTCGACCAACTAGTGAAAATATTGATACAATCAAAAACATGAAAAGGCCGCAGACGATTAAAAATGTGAGATCATTTTTGGGAACTGTTAATTTTTATGGAAAATTTATTCCAAACATTGCAGATAAACGAAAGCCACTTAATGCATTATTAAAGAAAAATGTGAAATTTATTTGGACAGAAGAATGTGAAAATGCTTTTGAAGAATTAAAAAACTATTTAATTTCAGAACCAGTTTTAGTCAGACCGAACTATAATGACAAATTTGTTTTGACAACTGATGCTAGCGATTATGCTATCGGAGCAGTTCTTACTAATGAGAAATCAAACGATCACCCCATCGCTTACGCAAGTCGTGCGCTTATCGGGGCTGAGAGAAATTATTTTACAATTGAGAAGGAACTACTTGCTATTGTTTGGGCAGTAGACCACTTCAAACATTTTATTTATAACCAAGATTTTATCGTTTACACAGATCATAGACCGTTAGTAGCTCTATGGCATTTGAAGGAAACTTCACCAACGTTGACAAAGCTTCGTTTAAAAATCCAAGGCATTGGATGTGAAATTCGTTACAAGCAAGGAAAGGAAAATGTGGTTGCAGATTTTCTCTCACGTTTAAATAATGATGAAGATCATGCAGATGATAAACAAGCATCAAAATTAGTAGCAATTACAACTCGTCAACAAGCAAAACAAAATAGACAAAATATTTCAGATAATCAAAACTCAACAAATACTCCAAACAGACAGAATTCATCTAGAAACAATACTAATTGGAATAATAATATGAATGGACTTCAACAAATTGACATAAATTTAGATAATGACGATGATAGCAACGATAAAACATTTACCTACAAGGATTTCCAAGATACAGATATCGATTTTACCGTTTTAAAATTTTCTAAAAATATTATACCATTTGAACAAGCCGAAGCTACATTTATGATATTAAACAGTGTTACGGTACACAAAGAATTGAGTAAATACATTGACCTTCCACATGGTATTAAGGATTACACCAATGAAAATATATTTGTATTCCCGCAAAAGAAAATTTGGGGTTTAATTTTGAATGGAACATATCGTTCAGCAGTTAAAAATGAAGAATTTTTCGATGGTTTATTTAAAAGCTTTAAAGATTATCCTGATTTTGCTAAAGATGCATCAGTTATACAAATTATTTCTCATAGAATATTTAAAACAGAGTTGGAACTAAACTTATTACGATTTTTTGCAATGAAACTTTCAAAGTCATTTACACTATATGCAACAGAAAATGAACGAATTTATGTAAAGCCAGAAGACAGAGATCAAGTGCTTAAAGATTTTCACGACGCACCGTTAGGTGGTCATGTCGGAGGTAAACGAATGATTAAAAGAATGAGTCCTCTATTTACATGGGAAAATATGCGAAGAGATGTTTTGAATTATGTAAAGCAATGTGATTCCTGTCAAAAGAATAAAATATGGCCAGCAAATAAGATGCCAATGAAAATAACGACAACATCGTATGAACCCTTTGATAAAATTTATATGGATGTGGTTATGTTACCAATTTCTAATAATGGAAATAATTGTGGACTTGTGATACAAGATGATTTAACAAGATTTTTGATTGTAGCTCCCATGGAAAACCAAGAAAGTACTACTGTTGCTAGAACTTTTGTCGAAAACTTTGTTTGTAAATTTGGTGCTCCTAAAGAAGTTGTAACCGATCGAGGTACAAACTTTGTAAGCAAATTATTGCAACACACATGCAAAATATTACACATTAAAAAGATCGTTACAAGTGCATATCATCCTCAAGCTAATTTAGTAGAGAGATCAAATAGAGAGTTGAAAGTTTATTTACGAAATTTTATTGGCAAAGATCCACAATGTTGGGATGAATTAATACCATATTTTATGTTTGAATACAACACTACAGAAAATTCATCAACTGGATATTCTCCCTATGAACTTTTGTATGGAAGAAAAGCTACTATACCAAGCACAATTTATAAAATCAATGATTCAGATTTAAATTACGACGACTATATTTGTTCAATGAAAGATATATTCAAGGATGCTCATGAAACGGCTAGAAACAACTTAATATTGTCAAAAGAAAAGAGAAAGGAAATTTATGACAAAAAGACAAATGATTGGGTACCAATGTGGGGAGATAGAGTTTTGGTACAAATGGTACAAACAGGAATTGGTCAAAAGTTACAAAATAAGTGGCGAGGCCCTTATGATATCGTTAAATTCAACAGCGATCAAACGACCACTATTAAAAATGGAAACAAATTTGAAGATGTACATAATAATAGACTAAGAAAATATAATGATTAACATATCACTAAATGATAGTTCAGAATGTACCCGTATTAAAATAAATTTAACATGTTTTTAACAATATACAATTAACATAATTTAAAATTAAATGCTCCAATACAAGACAAATATTTTTGACAATTACAGTACCATTAAAATAAAGTAAAAAAAATAAGCGAGTTATGCAATGAATGACATAGTATCATAAACGATCAATATCTAAAGACTGCAATGAATGAAAATATTTATTTTAACACACGGGATTATTTATGTACATTAAAAAAATAATAATAATAATAATAAACTTATTGAACTGATATGATTGATGAATTAGAAAAAAACGATTGTTATCAAGAGAACTAAATGAATCAAACAAATGTGTTATAAATACCGATTTTTTATATAGAAAAATAAACATGAAAAAAGAATATATGATTGATTTGATATGATAAATGATTGTTGAGTTAAACAAAATATGAATGATCATTTAAAAAAAAAAAAAAGAAATGCGCAAACAAGAATGTTATGAATTGTGATGAAAGTTGTTTTACAAATGATAAAATTGATGGGATTTAAACAAGAAACAGATTAAGAAAAATACCAGTACTGAGTTTATACATAATTTTTTTTTGACACGTGAAGCGATTATGATCAAATATAAACATAATAATGAAGCAGTGATGAAACACGTTAAAACAATTAAGAAGCTGTTGGGTTGCAATTTTGGGAATTTACTTAATTGAGCTAAAATGGGTTAACAGGGTATTAGAAAAACAATGACGCAATTTTTAACTACAAATAAAAACAAATCAAACGGACTGAACAATAATGAAATTTGAACGACAGGCAAATGAAGATGGTGTGATTATTAAATGTTTCAAAACAACATGTATGCAAGTAAGAATGTGTGTGAGAATAATTGGACAAGGGAGGTGCACCCCAGAATGAATGTTGAATGTAAACATGTGTTTTATAATTTACTTAACAAAATATTAAGAATATATTTTCAGAATGTCATACGCTTATACGAAGGATTTACAGGAAACCATTGGAAAACAATCAAGAAGACAACAATATCAGCAAGGACGCTTGCAAAGACGAATATGGACTACAGCTCAAGAAAGGGTAAAATTTGTGAGTACATCGTGGGGAATCTAAAAAGACCGGAAAGAACGGTATAAGTTCCGATCTAGGGATACATAAACTGATAAAGCAACGCCAAAGGGATTAAAAAGTAGACAATTGTACTCTATGGGGAGAGTTTTATGTCGAATAAAGCTTCAAACAGTTGTAATCCATGGGGGGATTCAATATGTTAAAAACATTTCAAAACATTTGCACTTTACGGGGATAGTCAAATGAAAATTAAAGGGAATGGATAAATAACGCTTCAAGGGAAAATCAAGGGATAAAATAATGCTTCAAGGGAAAAACACCTTTAAACTGATAAAATTCAGAGGAAAAAAATCAGATCGTTATCATTAGAATGATAATTGAACCAACTAATTATCTTGCAAATTCAGCATTTATTGCGAATTGCTCAAATAAACAAATTAATTCAATGGGTTTGACAAATTTGAAAACACAAAGTGATGTACAGATTTCATAAAAAGTTGGAAGAACAGAATGGATATTTTAACATACGCAGTATTGCAATGACAAGATGATAGGATGTATAGATCAATGAAAAACTTTATAGAGTAATTTTTTTTTATTCAGGTATAAAAATAATAGTCAATTAGAACTGATTTCTTTTTGTATTAAAAATAATAGAACTGATTTCATATAAAAATATCAACAAGATTTATAAAATTGTAAGTAAATTTTAATTTCAATTTTGCACATAAATTAAATGATAGATTCCTGAAAATTATAAAATAGTATTCATGCGAAGAAAACAAGTAAGAAATTTGTGTGGGAGAAACAAAACTAAAAAACTGAAGTATGGCAGAGACACAAGGATGATCGACGCGTTCGTATGCTGAGAAGTTCTACGCGTTCGTATGCAGAAGTTTGTGATGGCAAGATGGTGAGTGGCAAAGTCATGCGGGAGGTTGGACAGGTAACGGTGTTGATGTTGTTGTAAAAGGTCATATCAATGAGGATCAAGTCGAATTAAATCGCATTTTTTATAACGAGACATTCACGTAAAACAAATTACTAAATCGAAATGTGGAATTAAGCGAAGTAAAGATGATTGAAACATCAATTATGGAACAAAAATGCAAGTTGAGATCATACTGCACGTCTGAAACTATTGAAAAGGAGAAGATCATGATAAACAAATGATAACATCATCCGATGTCATTAATTTACAATAGCCAAAGTTGCAAATTAAACGAAAAGACAATTTTGGACAAACAACATTTCCTAAACATTTGAAAAAAGAATTACATCAACCGATGTCAATAATTTGAGATTGTCAAAGATACAAAGCAACTGGAAAAGTCAATTTTGGACAAAAAATTACGAACAATTCACAATACTCAGCAAGTGAGAAGTCAATGCACTCTCAAAATTGACCACAGTCAACTCACAGTTGAGTTATGAAGCATAATTCATGATGGAAACGACAATTGCACTAATCGACGAAATTCAACACCTTAGCCTCGAAAACTGATCAATTGACCAAGTCACTGTGGAATGAATAGCCTCACGATAGAGACGATTTTGATGGAAGACGACGACGATAATAACCAGCCGATCAACACAGTTCTACAACAACAAATTTAGCTTACAGTGGGAAAAATGCAATGATTTTTTTAGGAGAGATAATGAAAATTAATTTCAAATGCAAGTTTATTTAAATCAGTTTCAACGAAAATATTTTTACAAGAGAAGTTCAAAATAGTAGTTCAAGTAATTTAACAGGACAGAAGATCAAAAAAGTAACGCAAATAATTTTTACAGGAGAAAAATCAAAAGAACAATTATATTATAAAGCAATCTACAAGAAAGCACAAGAAGAACAAATTGTAAACCGCACGATCACTACACCCGACAATATTCTTTCCATAGATGATCATTTCTTTCAGACGATCATCTAGCTGATAAGTGTGGGGGAGATTAACCGACCCAATGTTTTTTTAAATCAGTTTTTTATAGCCAGCCTTTTATATTTTTTTTATGATTTTTTGCAAAGTACTTTTTTCACAAATCAAATTATTAATTTTGGGAATATTCTTCCAACCAACAAATAACTTTCGATAGATGTTCTTAATGCTTTTCAAGAATACAAACATCTAGCTGGTAAGTGTGGGGGAATGCAGCGACCTCAAATTTAAATCATTAAATTTGTCCATTTTTCGATCCTCACCACAGTTCTGACCATGCGCGCTTACGCAAGCATAAATAATTTTACCCGTCGACTCGCGTTGCGCGACAAATAATTAAGCTTATGTACAGGTGTGGATCATGAGTCATCCTCACCTGAAAAGCCCTTTATTAAATTTCGCCAATTGTTAGGCAATCAAAAAAATGGTTAAGCTTTCAATTATGAATGTGCGATGTTATTACACAGGGGAAATTGAGGGTGTGGCTTAACCAAATTCATTGGCATGTTTGTTCAATGGAGAATTCGACCTTCTCATTATTGACCAACATTTTGAGAATGTTTTAGGAACATAATTTTGATATTCCAATAACATAATTTAAAGTTTCACGACAATGGTTCGAACCCATGACTTCCGATTTTGAGGTGTACTCACTACACCATACGGAGAGTCATGAAGAATTGCAGAGGTCTGCATAATTTAATTCATGAGGTTCATCGATGCTTCTCATCGAAACGGACCACTTTTAGTAGAACAAAATTTAGTAGAGTTTTCGGGGACTGACTATAAAAACCCCAAAATTCTTGAGGAGGGCAGTTAGTTCCAGTTAGTTCCAGTCAGTTCCAGTCAGTTCCAGCCAGTTCAAGCCCAGTCCAGTTCCAGATCCTGAAGAAGCCCCAGACCAGCCGGACCCGCCAGCAGCCACCAGTAGCAGAGGCCCCAGTCCAGCCGGACTTAGCGGTGGAGGCCGCAGTCCGCCGGGACTTAGCCGCTGTGAAGAGTCCGCCGGGACTTAGCCGCTGTGAAGAGTCCGCCGGGACTTAGCCGCTGTGAAGAGTCCGCCGGGACTTAGCCGCTGTGAAGAGTCCGCCGGGACTTAGCCGCCGTGAAGAGTCCACCCGGGACTTAGGAGTTCGGGTCTGGCATGGCTCGGCGAAGAGGTCTGGAGGACAAGTCTGGCTTCAACGTAGAGAATTGGCTCGACGAAGGTCTTAATGAAATTAGCAACAAATAGTTGAGTGATATGATCGTGCGCGTAAAAGTTGAGAGTGTTACCGCAAAAATGTAATCTTTAAAAAGTGTAATATACAAATAAGTGAAGTTTACTGATCTGTTTTGACTCTACAAGTAAATATCACAAAAATCCTGAAAGCCTAAACCGCTCGGGCCGTTCACAATTACAAAATTTTTGATATATAGACATAAGGGGTTTGCTTATAAACATCACAAGTTATCGCGATTTTACGAAAAAAAGTTTTGAAAAAGTTACTTTTTGCGTTTCTCTTTGTTTCGTCGTCCGTGTCTATCGCGGGTGACCATGAACGGCCAAGATCGATGACGACCAACTTTTTCAAAACTTTTTTTCGTAAAATCGCGATAACTCGTGATGTTTATAAGCAAACCCCTTATGTCTATATATCAAAATTTTTGTAATTGTCTGCTCTACAACTGTGTAGAACATCGTTACACTCTAAAAAATAACCCTGCAAAGTTAGAAAAAACACGAAATTTTAAAATGAAAAATTTTGTTCTAAATGAAAAAATGACCCTTCTGGGACAATGTAGATTCGAAAAGTACATTAAATTTCCCATAAAATGACATGTTCCAAAATTTTTTACAGTCGAGTAACGGAAAATGGGAGAATTTTTAAAACCTTTTTTAGTGTTTTTTTCGATGAAAAATACGTTTTTTCGGAATTCTGAGTACGCCATCAAATCGGGCGTCTAATTTTACATAAAAGTCCCTTTGACACCAAATTTCTATCTCATCACCGTTTCAGGCTGCAAATTATTGAAAAACACCTCTTTTTTCGCATGTTCAAAAATGGAAGGGGTCGTACCGCCCCTCCGTCACGAGATATCAAAAAACGGACCTCGGATTCGTGATCAGGGACAAAAGTTACCCCTTAGGACAAAGTTTCACGCAAATCGAAGAGGGGTCGGGGCAACTGCTGTGTGAGTTGGCTGAGAATTACCCATAAGCGATAGTGAATTCTGTTGTTGAATCGTTTTTTTTGTTTTTTTGTTGGGTAGGGAAACATGTTTTTATTTGCCAGATTACCACTGCCCAGTTGGCATCCTAGGAAAACGGTCAGATTTACATGAATGATTTATTGGATGTTTTTTGGGCGGAACAATGATCTGATTTTGATAGCAATAAAGTTTTTGTTTTTTGTGTGTATCTTTAAAAGGAAATGGTTAAAAGACAGACACAGTGAATCATTGTTATAAATTGGGCCAGAACAGTTTCAACATTAATTTCAAAATATGTTGAGATTCTCAAAATTTGCCATCATTGAACTGCTTGACAAGGGGTTAATGGGTCATCGTAGCAGAACCACTTAATGATTTCTGGTTACTTCAAATATGGTTTATTTATTCTGTTTCATTCGTTTGAACTCAATATTCAATATGCTCTCAGCACTGAACCAGCCCAAATTGACCAGTGTCTGTGGAACAGGGTGTTTTGATGCTGCGGTTTGGGGGTGTCAACTTATGGCTGTTTAAACAAGATTGTGAAGGGATGTTCATGTTTTATAGTAATTTTGTAAATGTGATGTTTTTTTAATGACTGAAATTTTTGAGCTTGTTCTGCAGAAAACCATATTTTAAAATTATATAATTTTAAATTAATAATATTGACCATTCCCTAACCCTTTTGAGCGATATTACATTTTTTCTGTTGCTGTTGCTCCCCCGAGATCGAGGGCTTACACCGAAAATGAATTTGGATGGGCGTGAGTGAGGGCTCTTCTGATATCGCCCAAAAAATAAAAAACCTCCGAAAAGAACTTATGCTCATCAAAAACCAATATATGTGTGACCATGGTGGGGCAGAAGAAGAGTATCCAATGCAGAGAAAAAGTGAGGAAGAGGGGATTTGTATTCGAAATATGTTTTCATTCTCCTCCCACACAGCCCGCACCGTGTTTGTTTCTGGCTTGGGGAGAAGAACATCAGTTTTGTGCTTAATAAACTCCCAATTTCAAAGCTGAAACAACATAAATAATAATCCAATCGGGTGAACTAATTTTTGGGATTTTAGAAGGGCAGGGCTGAACTGGGAATTGAATTTCAATTTTATTTATTTTTCATTTTCGGTATAAAGGCAGGTTGATCTCATTTTAAGGATCATCATAACATTACTCAGGGGTCAGCATATTTCAGCAAAAAACTTTGCAATTCCAATTATGCGCACAAAATCCATGTAACAAAAATTGCTGCTGTCATAAAATTTATTTTTTGAACTATGAAAATTCATAAAATATGCATGTTTAAACTTCGTTTTACATCATGAACATCCGTAATAAATTTTCAATAAGATGAAATCTTGGATGTAAACAAGCAACCTATCCCACTCTTACTCAACTTCAACTGTCACTGGAGCAAGTGGGATAGACTGTTTGCTTACATTCCTTTATAAAAAGTTACTACGTACATCAAAAGACAGCAAAAACCCGATTTAATCCCACCTGGGGTGATAAAGAGCCTTTCTTACTAAAGAATATAACAACGGTAGAAATTCTTTCAATTAATAACATCGACTTTGTTTATGTATAACGTCAGCTCAAAAGAAAGTCTTATGATGAAAGCAAAGTATTATGATGATATTATGAGTATTATGAATTATATGATTTCCAAAAGAAATTAAAAACGCAATTTTCACCAAAATAATATTTTTAATCGTACAATATGTTTGTTCGTTTCTAATCAAACAAGCATTTATGACAAACGCGATCATAGCAAGCTTCCCAACAACGCACACCGCGGTTTTGGTTTTCTAGTTTCGGAACGAGCCCTTTTGTGTGACTGTGTTGGTGTTTTGGTTCATCGTACCAGCGCACCAAGCCAAGCAAAACCGAGGTACAAGTGAACCGCGTGTGCCGCACGGTGCAGGGAAGCTAGCCAATCAGCTTCTACGAGAGTGACAGAGTCAGAGATAGCTATTTATAACAACCGCACCACTACACACTCAATCGCGAGAACACTTTGAAAACGAAATAAACGATGAAAAGCTTAGAAAGCTCCTATTATCCTATCCAATGAACCCTGTTGAATAAACTTACGAAATCACGAAAAAAATTAAGTCTACATTTAGGCGATTTTAGGAGCGCCCGGGAAACAAAATGATTGTAGCCAGATGAATGTCCTATGTTACAAAGGTTTTTGCATAAACATTGGACAGTTATGCAAAAACGGACAGGGCAAAAGAAACCGAAAAGCTACGATATCTTACATATTGAAGGAAACATCGGTAGACAAGCTACTACAAAATGAGTATAAGTCGTGCCACAAAATATATGCGCCAGCATTCTCGCGCCAGTATTCGAAGCTCAACTTGACAACTTGTCGACTTGGCGACGAGGCGTAAAAAATCGATGCAGTGTGATTTTTTGACGATTTTTCCGATTAAAATTCATGCTGAATCGACATATTTACGAAGATGGAAATGACGTCCTGGCTTAAAGTAAAACCTATACCTTTCTTTAGTAAGAAAGGCAAAAAGTAAATCGTTCTAAAAATTGATCGGGATTGCCGATCGATGTCGAATTTGTTTCAGATTCTCACTCATGGTCTGTACTATGAATGTAGCAAGAAATTTCGAATAAAATCAGAAATGAAAAATGTTGGCGAAGGTCACCAGGTGGGCTTTTACCTTTTTTAAGGGATTTTTTTTCTTATGGTAGGTCAATCAAACGGCTCTAACTCCAGAACAATATTATGAATCTGGATGAAAATTTGGGAGGTTGTAGGGCTCGAAAATGCAATTTTTTAGATAAATAAAAGATATGAAAATGAAAAAATTTGACCATATTTTCATTTGAAAACTGTGTATTTTGTTGAAAAGTCTGGCCGCATCCAAAAACAGATGGATATTTCGAAATTTGCGCGGCAACTCGCCCAACTTAAAAAAAGTGTTTATGGATGGTCACTTTATAAAATTCATATCGAAAACTGGTTTTAACGATTTTTTTATACTTGTCTGTGACATTTTTAACATTTTCTAAGGATTAATAATGTGGATTAATTTATTCTGAATTAAAATTATATTAATTGAGTAGCATATTCAAATTCAAATTTTCTTACTTCAAACTTATGTCCTTGAATAATTTTAAAATAAGTGTGAAAATAAGCTTGTTGAAAGAGTCCATTTGATTTCATCATTTTCACATTTTTCTTAGAATTATTTCAATTGAAGAATTAGATACTTAATTCAAATTCATTTGAATTTTTTTCGTTAATTCATTAAACTTAAAAAACATACGTAGGCAATTCAGAACTTTGGCATCATGAAAGAGGATTTATTTTTGATTATTTTTCTGGTTGGATCAAAACATGTTGGCTAATGATACAATGCAGACTCGAATATCCGAAGCCTCGATTATCCGAAGTTTTGTATGTGACTCCGGATAATCGAATCACGAACGCAAAAAAAAGGTTTACGTATATTTTTTCATTTTTTTTTTGTTTTTTACATAAAATTTGAGTTCTACGACCCTATTTTAGTCAAATTTGAGTTGTTGATTGTCTATTAAAAAATAAAATGCATCACCGCCATTTTGGCCACCATCTTGGATTTAAAAATTTTAAATCATTTCAGCGTAGTTTAGGGGTCATACCTAAGCTCGACAATCAAAAATTAGACAAAAAAAAACAAATATTTTGTGATTCGATTATCCGAAAATTTTTCCGAAGCCTTCGGATTATCGAGTCTGGACTGCAATTTATTTTTTTTTCAAATTTGCAAATGGCCGATCCAAATATTTTTTGAAGTTCATGTCCCAAAAAAAAAAAAAAAATAAATAAAAAAGCATACCTACAAATTTAAATTACGAGCCATGGTTTAAATATTTTAATGCAAAAAGTACCCGAACATGCTAAATCATAATATTCATGATTATCAATGCAGAAAAACGTATTCTAGATTGTTTTCAGTTGATTAGATTTCTATTTCCATTAAAATTTTGAAGGTTTTTGAAAAAATATTATCTTGACCCTTGATATTGACATAAACTTTAAAAATATTTGCAACGGCCTAAATTTTAAAAGTTATGATAAGAACATATCATAACTATCATGTTTATTCTCTTATGAAAAAGCCCTCTAATACTAAAATAGTAGTTTATGCAACAAGTTGCAAAAAGAGGATTTTTTCCGCACGAGTCGTACATTTATCCAACGAGGTTCACCGAGTTGGATAAATACGACGAGTGCTGAAAAAATCAAGTTTTGCAACGAGTTCCATACAACATTTTTTGCAATTTCGAAAAACACCCATTGAGTGAAATTTGAAGTCGAATTTTCATGTATTTTGTCAATAAATCGTTTAAATCAAACAATTTTTGAAAAGTGTTACTTTTCGAAACAAGTGCTGAAAAATTTAAGTGCTGAAAAGTAGAACTTTTCAGCATTTATTTTGAAAAGTGTTGCTATTCGATTCTGTTATTTTTGGTACAGAAAAGTAGGCTATTTCGTCGTTCAAGAATGACAGGAAAAGTAAGTAGTTTCACGACGGAATTGCAAAAAAATGGTTTACTTAGTGATTGTTCACGCTAACATAATCAAATTTCATGGGAACTATAATTCCAAAACATTTATTTCACGGAAAATTGTCAAGATAGATGGTACTTTTTACATTTAATTTAAATTTTTGTTTTGTCGGGACCGTGGTGTAGGGGCAAGCGTGGTTGCCTCTCACCCAGTCGGCCTGGGTTCGATCCCAGAAGGTCCCGGTGGCAAATTTTGAGACGAGATTTGTCTGATCACGCCTTCCGTCGGATGGGGAAGTAAATGTTGGCCCCGGTCTAACCTAGAGGTTGGGTCGTTAGCTCAGTCCAGGTGTAGGAGTCGTCTCCCTGGATCCTGCCTCGGTGGAGTCGCTGGTAGGCAGTTGGACTAACAATCCAAAGGTCATCAGTTCGAATCCCGAGGTGGATGGAAGCTTAGGTGTAAAAAGAGGTTTGCAATTGCCTCAACAATCAAGCCTTCGAACACCTAGTTTCGAGTAGGAAACTCGCAATCGAGAACGCCAAGGCAATGCTGTAGAGCGAATAATTTGATTTGATTTTTTAAATTTTTGTTGGTAATTTAAACTTAATTACTAAAAAAATAGTCCATGATTATAAATTACCGACAGCAGAGGTGATATTGGCTGTGGCGGTTGAGACTGGATCATACAAGTTTCAGCATTTTTGTATGACCCTATCTCACCCCCCAGACCCAATGTCACCCCTGATTATAGTAGTCGGAAAAAACAGAAAAGTTTTGAAGATATTTGATGTAGAAAAATCCTTTTTTTTTGGTTTGTGGAATTCATATTTTTTCGATTAAATTAAGTTTAATGCAGTTTTTACTTTAGAAAAACTTACTTAATCCACCTATGTGGTTGGTGCCTTCCTCACTCTTATCCACCAATGGGTGATATGTGATATGATGGGTTTGGACACAAATTTCGTCTAATTTCGTTAAGAGCGAGTTTTTCACCGATGTGAAACAGGTCGTATCGAGGTGCTCCGATTTGGATGAAACTTTCAGGGTTTGTTTGTCTATACATGAGATGAACTCATGCCAAATATGAGCCCTCTACGACAAAGGGAAGTGGGGTAAAACGGGCATTGAAGTTTGAGGTCCAAAACACATGAAAAATCTTAAAATTGCTCGCATTTCCGTAAAACTTCATCAATTCCAACTCTCTTAGATGCATTCGAATGGAATTTTTAAGCCCTTCAAAATGTGCTATAGACATCCAGGATTGGTTTGACTTTTTCTCATAGCTTTTGCAAATTACTGTTAAAAATGGATTTTTTTAAAACCTTAATAACTTTTGGCAACAGCCTCCAACACCCATACTCCCATAGGTCAAAAGTTAGGAAATTTCATGGACTATAAGCCTACGGCATTAACTTTTTGGCCAATCGCAGTTTTTCTCATAGTTTTACGATTTTTCTAGAACAAATATTTTACAACGTTAGACCTCTAGAACAAACCGAGCAGAATCTACAAATACTGCCTCTTAAGTTCCGGAATACAAAAAACACACATATCACTCAAGGGCTCATAAGTGGCATCTTAAGTGGTCATAGCTTGAGACAGGGTTGCCAGATCTTCAATGTTTTAGACTCTTTGGAATGGTCTTTCGATTACCTTACCAACGATGGGTTGGATGATGGATCCGGACATTGTTTACATACATTTATGTGAGATCCGGCTACAAAAAAGTACATAAATACCACTTAAGTGGTCAGAACTCGAGACAGGGTTGCCAGATCTTCAATGTTTTAGACTCTTTGGAATGGCCTTCCGATTACCTAACCAACGATGGGTCAGATGATGGATCCGGACATTGTTTAATCGGATGATGGATCCGGACATTGTTTACATACATTTATGTGAGATCCGGCTACAAAAAAGTACATAAGTACCACTTAAGTGGTCAGAACTCGAGACAGGGTTGCCAGATCTTCAATGTTTTGGACTCGTTGGAAAGGTCTTTCGATTACCTAACCATCGGTGGGTCGGATGATGGATCCGGACATTGTTTACATACATTTATGTGAGATCCGGCTACAAAAAAGTACATAAATACCACTTAAGTGGTCAGAACTCGAGACAGGGTTGCCAGATTATCAATGTTTTAGACTCTTTGGAATGGTCTTTCGATTACCTAACCATCGGTGGGTCGGATGATGGATCCGGACATTGTTTACATACATTTATGTGAGATCCGGCTACAAAAAAGTACATAAATACCACTTAAGTGGTCAGAACTCGAGACAGGGTTGCCAGATTATCAATGTTTTAGACTCTTTGGAATGGTCTTTCGATTACCTTACCAACGATGGGTTGGATGATGGATCCGGACATTGTTTACATACATTTATGTGAGATCCGGCTACAAAAAAAGTACATAAATACCACTTAAGAGCGAGTTTTTCACCGATGTGAAACAGGTCGTATCGAGGTGCTCCGATTTGGATGAAACTTTCAGCGTTTGTTTGTCTATGCATGAGATGAACTCATGTCAAATATGAGCCCTCTACGACTAAGGGAAGTGGGGTAAAACGGGCATTGAAGTTTGAGGTCCAAAACACATGAAAAATCTTAAAATTGCTCGCATTTCCGTAAAACTTTATCAATTCAAACTCTCTTAGATGCATTCGAAAGGTCTTTTGAAGCCCTTCAAAATGTGTTATAGACATCCAGGATTGGTTTAACTTTTTCTCATAGCTTTTGCAAATTACTGTAAAAAATGGATTTTTTTAAAACCTTAATAACTTTTGGCAGCAGCCTCCAACACCCATACTCCCATACCATAGGTCAAAAGATGGGTAATTTCATGGACTATAAGCCTACGGTATTAACTTTTTGGCCAATCGCAGTTTTTCTCATAGTTTTACGATTTTTCTAGAACAAACATTTTACAACGTTAGTTTTTGCCCTGTAGGCCAAGAAGACGGCACTTTTTGGTCTCAATTTTGTCATAATCGGAATCCTCAGAAAATTTTACATTATATTGAGTTGTTGGAATTTTGAATTTGATTGGAAAAAATGCCATTTAGAATTAATTAAAATATTATTTAGAATTTTGTCGGATTACGGGTAAAACAAGTTTTCGCCTACTTGATACAGCATTTGACATATTGATCATAGGGTAAATAAAATCTATTTCTTTTTTCAAAAATGTTTTATTTAATTATTTTTAAAATCAAAATAACAACTCCAATACTTCTAACTTACGTGAAATTGACCGAGGATTCCGAATATGACAAAATTGAGACCAAAAAGTGCCGTCTTCTTGGCCTACAGGGCAAAAACTAACGTTGTAAAATGTTTGATCTAGAAAAATTGTAAAACTATGAGAAAAACTGCGATTGGCCAAAAAGTTAATACAGTAAGCTTATAGTCCATGAAATTACCTATCTTTTGACCTATGGAAGTATGGGTGTTGGAGGCTGTTGCAAAAAGATATTAAGATTTTAAAAAAATCAATTTTTAACAGTAATTTGCAAACGCTATGAGAAAAAGTTAAACCAATCCTGGATGTCTATAGCACATTTTGAAGGGCTTCAAAAGACCATTCGAATGCATCTAAGAGAGTTGGAATTGATGAAGTTTTACGGAAATGCTAGCAATTTTAAGATTTTTCATGTGTTTTGGACCTCAAACATCAATGCCCGTTTTACCCCACTTCCCTTTGTCGTAGAGGGCTCATATTTGACATGAGTTCATCTCATGCATAGACAAACAAACGCTGAAAGTTTCATCCAAATCGGAGCACCTCGATACGACCTCTAGAACAAACCGAGCAGAATCTACAAATACTGCCTCTTAAGTGGTCAGAACTCGAGACAGGGTTGCCAGATCTTCAATGTTTTAGACTCTTTGGAATGGCCTTCCGATTACCTAACCAACGATGGGTCAGATGATGGATCCGGACATTGTTTAATCGGATGATGGATCCGGACATTGTTTACATACATTTAAGTGAGATCCGGCTACAAAAAAGTACATAAATATCACTTAAGTGGTTATAACTCGAGACAGGGTTGCCAGATTATCAATGTCTTGGACTCGTTAGAAAGGTCTTTCAATTACCTAACTAACGATTTATAACATGATGATGTTTGGTTCAGTTAACTGTCATTTATTCAACTTCCGAAAATATGCGAAAACACATTTTTATACATAACTTTTGAACTACTTATCGAAACTTCAAACAATTCAATAGCACCGTATGGGACCCTAAACCAAGTCAAATGCGACTAGTTTGGTCAAAATCGGTTCAGCCAATGCTGAGAAAACTGCGTGACATTATTGGTCACATACACACACACATACCCACACACATACACACACACATACACACAGACATTTGTTCAGTTTTCGATTCTGAGTCGATATGTATACATCAAGGTGGGTTTTCGAGCTTTAAATAAAAAGTTCAATTTTAGAGCAGAATTATAGCCTTACCTCAGTGAGGAAGGCAAAACACTAATGAATTGCAATACTTGGTTTAAAGCATTGTTGGAATTCGAGCGAGAAGAAGGAAAGCATTTCTCGCTCGCGAACGAGAGAGAGAACTTGTAGTACTTTTCTCTTCTCGCTCGCGCTCGCATTTTCGTTCGCGTTCTCGCTCTCGCCGCGAGCGCTCGCGGCGAGAACTCGAGAGAGAGAAAATTTTCTCGCGGGAGCGCGATAATACCAACACTGGTTTAAAGTGAAAATTTCCTCAATCTGAATTTAGTCGAGAAATAGGAAAATTCAAGTAGGTAGCAGCTAAAAATCTGTTTTTAATTCACAGTTCCAAAACTTTGATGATAGATATTCGAAAAATATAACAAATGGGGTAAAATGGATAAAGCATAATTTTAAATTTCACTTGGTTTAAGGGGGATTGCCAGATTTCACAAAGACATCCAAAGTTCATGGATTTCACGCATTAAGCGATATCCACAAAATTCACTAGCCCTAAACATGAGTAAGCAATATTTGACCAAAATTTTCCAAAGTTTTGATATTTTTTTACTTTTTCTGAAGCCATCCCCAACAACCAGATTAATAGAACCTTTGCCCTTAGCACATTATTTTACTCAATTAGTTATTCAATTTGATCAAAATTTAGACTACTCAAGCCAAAACAAAAAAAAAACCGTCATCTGGGTTGAATCGAGACTACAGTCTGTATAGGGACAGCAGGTTTTAAAGCACTTAAAAGCTTGAAATTTGGAAATCGATGCACTATTTTTGTTAATTTGGGGCTGTTCTTTCCAAAACAGATCAAAAATATCCAAGTTTTGTGCAGTAACAAAGCTAAAACAGCTGTTACCCCAGATGACGTTATTTAAGTTTTAAATATGCATGAAAATCTATAAAAAGGTTGCTCAAGTAAAAATCTGTAGAAAATGTAATTATTTTCGTGCTTACTATTTTGGGTCAAATCGACAGTCCAATCAAAACTAAAAAAATGCTAAAAAAAGACCGAAAAAAATTAAAAACAGATGTTTGATTGAAGACCACCTACCTTTACTCAGACGATCTTTCGTACAGCAATCTCTAATTGCGACAAATTATCCAAACATTTAACTCTTCAAATTCACACCTCTATGATTATGTCCCATTCAACCCTGCGCAAAACCAGTCATCTGCGAGCTTATGAGCACACCCCAGAAAAGATTTACTGCCGTCGAGCAGAAGCACAGGATGACAAGTTGTCATAAAAACAAATTTAAGTCGGATTTTCGTTTGATCTCCCGGGGCCTATAGTGACTCGAGTCCGATCTACATTAGAGGAGCATTGGTGGTCCCGAGTTGCTCGTACATTTGCTTTCGAAGCCGTGACGAGAAATCGTTTAGAAGATTAATTTTTCATCTCTTGTTTTTTCTACTTGCTCATGTGTGTTTTGCTGCTTGTTGCGTCCATCAAAGTGCTGCAAATGGGGCGACTTGTGATGATTTATTGGGTGTTTTCGTTTTGAATGTTCTGTCTTTTCTTAGTGATTTTCATGCACTCTTGATTCCTTAGTTGAAAACATTTCTCAATTAGAGGCTTAACGGTGGTTTCCATTAGGTTCTGCACTTCGGAATACTGAACATTGTAGAGGCCATTCATTATACAGTTTTAATTTTGTTTTATTTTTATGTACACATTTTGTCACATTTCAAAACTTCTTCACCCGATCCAGGAACGTCCTCGAAAACGCATACACGTGGACCCGATCAGGCAACGCTTGCCCCAAGCATTCCAACAGTTCGGGACTCTTCCGGATCGACACCCGAAAGTCCTCCAGCGAGATCTCCCCGTCGTGATCGGCGTCCAGCCGCCTTATCAAAATGTCCACCAGATCCTTAATCGACTCCTCGACCTCCTCCTGGGCGTGCTTGACGAAGCAACCTCGCAGCAGAACCATCATATCTTCCCGCCGGATCTTCCCGTGGCCAGAGATGTCGTACACCCGGAAGCAGTGATCGATCTTTTCACCCAACGTTCCCCGCAGCAACAAGGACAACATCCGCGCCCAGGTGCCCATCGTGATGTGCGACGTCACGGTCGTTCCCTCCAGGGCGCCGTAGATCCGTCCCGCCACCACCTGGTCCGAAATGCCCAGCACCGTGTCAAACACCATGTTCAGCTGGTGCGTGCTCACGTACCGGGCCGCGGGATCGTTTTGGTCCTTGACCAGCTTGTGGTAGATCAGCAGGCAGATCTCCAGCTCGCGAACCGTAAAGTGGGTCTTGCGGGCCAGGCGACGCACGAGCCGGTTGATGCGGTTCAGGAAGCGCATCTCCTCGCCCGAGTCCAGCGTTAGGTCCAGGGACATTGCCGGGGGTGAAAGTTTGAAATAGATGGTCAAAAATAAAAAAAAATGAACAAATTAAATAAATAAATATTAATCCAAGCCAAAAATAATGACAATGCTGTTTGAGTTGACAGCAGTGCCTACTAATTTAGTATTTAATTGGTTTGCCGAAGGAAATCTAATGAAGGTGGTTGTTTGGCCCTTTTCCTCAAATTTCATATGTATTTAATTTAAACTTTTTGTATGGTTGCTCAAGATAATTCTATTCCATTTCTACCAGAAATCTACAAATTCATTTATTGGCAAGTGACGAAAGACCTCTCTAGGTTGAAGTCACGTTAATAAAATAAACAACAACATTTATTGGCAGGGAATCCACTAAACATCAATTCTGTCGATTGGAGCGTGTTCAGGGACCCCAAATCTATCATACCATGACAAAACTGAAGCGTTTACTGACATCAACTTTGAAAATGTAGACCTGTGTTATCAACTTTGTTCAACTGTTAGAAAAGACTAATAGCAGATATGAAGAGACGGTGGAGTTGAGCTCTTCCGAGGTCCTGTGGTGGAAGACAGAGTTGACAAAATTCAAGAAACCGGAGTAAGTGTTGGCTTATTTTCGATAACTTTCTATGGGAGTTTTTTTTGCAGTTGATGAAGTGGGATTTTTTAGAACTGCATCAATCTGCACTGCCCACGGTCGTATAAATGTCCCATTTGGTGTGGCAAATGATTAAAATTTTGTTAAGTACAGTCGACTCTCTGGCTGTTGATCTTCTCTATATCAATATAGCTCCAGCTCTCAATCAATTTTTCAGTACCTTCAAGTAGCATGTTTTGATATATATATATGAATATATATATGAAGGTATATAATTTTCCAGACTTTAAATGAAAATTAATCATTTCAAAATAATTTTATTGAAAGTTCAAACTCTCATTCACTTTAGAAATCAAGAGCAAAGTTAAGGCCAAGAAAAAAATATCGACTATTTTTTCAAGATGCTTCGAAAAAGTGTGGATCATTTAGATAATTCTTGCAATTGAAAATGAAAAATTCTGAAAAAAATATTGATCGATCTTAACCACAGCCAAAAATTCATAATGGTGATGATTTTCATGAAAATTCTAGGCATCAGAATATGGCGTTAATAAATAAATCAATCCACTCTTGAATAAAACAATTATAACTGCATCCATCCTAGGCGTACTCTTGCTAAAGACAACTTAAGAGCTGTTAGACTAGAAGCTGTCTGAGAATTGCTTTGACCAAGATCAAAACATACCAAGAACGGCGTTGCAGTCATCGTAGCGCATGCTTGTTTTGGTGTTTAGATATAATTCCGGTAAGATGAAGGATTTGTATTCTAATCAAATAGAAAGAAACACAGTTATAGTTAGAATTATCTGGAATTCTTTTATTTATTCCTGAAACCAAACTTACAAATCACAAATTAAATTTAGCACTTAGACATAGACAAAACATAGGAAACTACAATGCTTTATCATCATCGTAGGAGATAACTTATCCAGTTTTTCCTTTCACTTCAATATAACTGCACATTTAAACAGTCACAGTTGTGCCACATTGGATGGGGCTTAATTTTGATCTCACTATAACAACGCAATTCTACATAAAACTAATTAAAAAAAATGGGTAATTTTTTACCAACTCACACGAAATCGAGAATAGTTGCCTCGACCCCTCTCGATTTTCGTGAAACTTTGACGAATCCGAGGTCAGTTTTTTGATATCTTGTAACGGAGGGGCGGTACGACCCCTTCCATTTTTGAACATGCGAACCAAATGGTTTTTTTTCAATAATTTGCAGCCTGAAACGGTGATGAGATAGAAATTTGGTGTCAAAAGGACTATTATGTAAAATTGGACGCCAGATTTTATGGCACTCTCAAAATTCCGAAAAAAACGTAATTTTCATCGATAAAAACACTTAAAAAGTTTTAAAAACTCTGCCATTTTCCGTTACTTAACTGTTAATTTTTTTTGGAACATGCCATTTTAAGGGAAATTTGATTTTCTTTTCGAATCTACATTGACCCAGAAGGGTATTTTTTTCATTTAGAACAAAAATTTCTTTTTAAAATTTTGTGTTTTTTTCTAGCTTTGCAGGGTTATTTTTCAGAGTGTAACAATGTTCTACAAAATTATAGATCAGACAATTACAAAAAATTTGATATTTAAACATAAGGGGATTTTAAAACTTTTTTTGTGTTTTTTTTAGATGAAAAATACGTTTTTTCGGAATTTTGAGTACGCTATCAAATCGGGCGTCTAATTTTACATAAAAGTTCTTTTGACACCAGATTTCCAACTCATCACCATTTCGGGCTGCAAATGATTGAAAAACATGTATTTTTTGGCATGTTCAAAATGGAAGGAGTCGTACCGCCCTTCCGTCACGAGATATAAAAAAAACGGACCTCGGATCAGGGACAAAGTTTCACGCAAATCGAAGAGGGGTCGGGGCAACTGCTGTGTGAGTTGGCGGAGAATTACTCAATAATCAAAAGAAATCGGATGACATAACTGAGCGTAGCAATACATGCTAATAAATTTTCAAGGTTTTATAACAGTCTTTATCAAGAATACATGCTTTTAACGGTCTTCTCTTGATCAAGGTCATACTAAAAATGGCCGAACAGCATTTTTCAGTGATAAGCAACTTGCAATCTCCAAAATTGATCGAAAATTTAACTTCACAATGCTTTTGAATACTCTTTGTTGTTGAATTCCCCATGTACCATTTGGAACAGGATCAATTACTGAGATACGTTATCTCTTGCGCTGATATTATTGGACATAAGAAATTTTAATTCATAAAAATATCTAAAGTGTGTCAAAAATTTTGGCTAAGGGATCTTAAATGGCCTTAAAAGTTCATAATTATTTTTAATAATATTTTTTCCTTATAAACTAATTATAACTTAAATAGAAAAATGAAAAACGAATTGATTTTAAGTTCGGAGTGATGAAAAAGGGAAAATCCGCCATGTTACATGAATGGAATTTGAAAGATCTTTCCAACGAGCCCAAAGTTAAAAGATCTGATTACCATCATATAAAAAATTATGAGCACTTAAATGTTGTATGAGTATAACAAGTCAAATTTTGTATTTGTATTTTATCATTTGTTTGTCAGACCGTGCTGTTTTACTGTACAAAATAAAGTGAGCAAGGTACCAACCACCTTAACCCCTTCCCGCCCAGCGCAAAATCGGGATTTTTTACGGTTTACATTATAACTAGACACCCGGGACCCGTGGTGTAGGGGAAAGCGTGGTTGCCATTCACCCAGTCAGCCTGGGTTCGATCCCAGAAGGTCCCGGTGGCAAATTTTGAGACGAGATTTGTCTGATCACGCCTTCCGTCGGACAGGGAAGTAAATGTTGGTCCCGGTCTAACGTAGAGGTTAGGTCGTTAGCTCAGTCCAGGTGTAGGAGTCGTCTCCCTGGGTCCTGTCTCGGTGGAGTCGCTGGTAGGCAGTTGGACTCACAATCCAAAGGTCGTCAGTTCGAATTCCGGGGTGCATGGAAGCTAAGGTGTAAAAAGAGGTTTGCAATTGCCTCAACAATCAAGCCTTCGGACACCTAGTTTCGAGTAGGAATCTCGCAATCGAGAACGCCAAGGCAATGCTGTAAAGCGAATAATTTAGATTTAGATAATAACTAGACACTGAATTGAACAATATGGGTAACATTTCAATGGCCGACAGATAACATTTTACATGAAACAGTGCAGGTTGAATCTGGTTGAAATATGGCCTGGTTGTCGAGATTTTCATTTTTTAAGTTAAAAATAAGTGGTGCTCTGAAGTAATAATGGGCGTTAGAGGGTTAAATTGGATTAGGCAACGGTTATATTGCAAAATTGTGTAATGAATTTGATAATATAGCCTGAAGACTCATTTAAAATAATTTTCACTAAGAAAAACATGATACTTTGTGTTCTAATAATCCCATTAATCATTTTTTTAATAACTTTCAGAACTGTTCAAAACTCATTGAAAACTGCTTTTTGAGGTTTGTACTTTGATTTTTTCTCTGCCAAGCTCAGTACCCTACTATCAAAGTCACTTCGATTTCAATCGAGGGGAGAGGAAAAAAATAAAAAAAAATAATAATTGAAATTACAAGCCACAATTTCAACATTTCAATGAAAGAACCATTGAAAAATACACCCGTACATTTTAAATCATCAGTTTACAAAAGTCTGAGATTAGACGAAAAACATTTTTTTGTAAAAAAACATTGAAAATTTAAAAAAAATCATAAGATATTTGAAAAACCCAAACATGCTAAAAATAGTTCTAAACGCAAGGAAATGCATTTAAAATTGATTTCAGTTGAATGCAATTTAAAAAAATTGAACTTTTTTGAAAAAGGGGAAGGGGAGAAGCCCTATGTAATGGAATGAATTTTTTTTTATAAAAAAAACACAAGTAAAAATCATAAATAAAAAAAAATCATCCTTCCCACAGTGCAAAGTTTGCTCAATTTTCCCCGAAGAGGCTCGCGCACGCCCGCTTTGTTTGTTTAACATTTTCTCGCTCCCGATCTCAGGCGGCGGCGTTGATTACACCGTCCAACCAACAGCCGCCGCCGTCGTTGACAACGATCGTTCTCAAATTTCCACGCCGTGATGACTCTGTTTCGGCCGCTGATTTATGAGCTTTCCCTCCTTCCCCGTTCGAACATGCTTCTGCCGTGTAATTCGTCCGTGTTCTTCCGCCGTAATTGATGTTCTGTAATTTTTGCTTGTCTTGTTTGTTGGTTCAGATTATTTTTTTCGCTTGTTTGGAAAATTGCAAAACTGCAGTAAATAATTTATTATGCGTCCGATTTTTTTGACTTTGCAGGCAAAATGTTTGCATCCGGAACAAGTGATTTTTTGGACAAAGAGTGGCTCTTGTTTAAAAATTCGCAAACATTTTCGCGACTTGTTGGCTCCAATCATTTTTTTTGTCGGGTTAAAACAATTACAATGCAAATTTTACATGCACGAGCCAGTCTTTTCAGAAATGACCACTAAATCTTCAAAAAGAAACAACTAAAAATGTCCCACTAAACAAACATATGAATGAAATACACGTTGACTGTGGCGCGACAAAATTGTGCGGTGCGATACTGCCGAATAATGGACAAAACAACGGCCGAAAACACCCAAAACAAAACAAAACTAAAAACAACAAAAAGTAAAGTTATGCTCATGATGAAAAAAAAAAACAGAAACAAACGGCAGACACGAAAAACGTGACCGTCGCGACCGCGAACGCCACGCCACCTAGTGGGGATGAATTGGGGGAAGGGGTTTGGTTCTAAGTGGCAAGGGGATGATGGGGGACGGCCAGTGGCCGCGAATGCTTTGAACCATTCATCTCCGTTTGGTTGTCGGTAAAGGTGGAGCGCCACGTTAAAAAATGGGGGGGATTTTAGGCAAATCAATTTGCGTTTTCTAAAGATTTTCATTTTTTTTATCAGGGATACGGGTTTGGACACACGCATATATTTATTTTTTTAATCAATAAAACAACAGGAAAACTAAAAAAAATCCTTCAGTGATGGCTATAGACAACCCGCTATTTGCTTTGGTTTCTACTAAGACGATTGAACTACCTGCATAATTATCCGGTTAGTGCAAATCATACATATGGGTCATTTCACGCCAACTGGCACACCACTCGAAATGCACTTTCTCAGATCAAGCTCAAATTTGTGGAGCTATTGATACTATCAAAACTTGTAAGAATCCCGATTTTGAACCAAATTGGACCACCCCAATTTTCTCAATATTCATGCGATTAAATTTTGAATTGAATGTCACCATCGTGTTCCCCAAGCGATTTTACATAAGAATCAATTTTTTGAATGTTGGGCGAATTAAAATCTCACGAGATAACGATTTAATAAGCTTGCAGTTGCAGAATTTACCAATCACGCGATGCGCGCGATTTTTTTAATTCAAGCATTTTACAAGATTTCTAGCATGCATTTTAAAAGCAGTTTACTGCCCCTGATCGCATAAATGTCTCATATGCATTCTCTTCGTTTTTTTAGTTATTTATGCAATTTGGTTCAAAATCGTGTGCTCTTTCAAAAGAGCCTACAACATCCAGTACTTTTTTCTAGAATACAGGAGAAAAACCCGTTTTTTCGGGAAAACTTAACAACCCGTTACGCCTTATGCTTGGGACAAACTTTAATTGCGTTTTTCTCAGCTTGCTGTTTTTACATATGGGACGTTTATGCGAATATGGGCAATTTACAAATTAAAAAAGTTTTCATATTTATCAGATCTACAACTATTTTTTGAAAATATTGTTCATTAGAACATAAAAAAATGCAAATGGTTTCTCTATTCCACCAAAATCCAAACAGATTTTAAAAGAACATTAATCAGCACTTCTCTAAAAGAAAACGCAAAAAATAGCTTTTTTTGTAAAATTGATTTAAATTTATCAACGATAAGCTAACAACAATGAACAAATTGCATTTTAATATTTTGAATAATCAAATTGTTAAGTAAAATAATTCATATATTTGGTATCCATTTTGCAATACAGTATACATGTGAGCAACTCTCCACGAAATCGGCCGATTTCGACCATTTTTTTTTTCTATTTTTTTATTTGGCTCAAACTTTGTGGGGGCCTCCCCTATGACCAAATAAGATATTTTGTGGGATTGGTTCACCCATACAAGTCTCCATACAATTTTGGCAGCTGTCCATACAAAAATGGTATGTAAATATTCAAACAGCTGTAACTTTTGAGTGAATTTTCTGATCAATTTGGTGTCTTCGGCAAAGTTGTAGGTATTGTTGAGGACTTTTAGCATTAGCATTAGCATTTGGAGGACGCCCCACCACCGGAAGGCTCCACAACGCTTATCCCACTGTTTGGTGTGGTTGTATTAGACCCTCATCCGGAACAATAATCCAAAACGGGAGATACCATGTCTTCATCTTTTGATGAGTGTGTAATACTACCCAGGGCATAAGGGGGTCCAGGCCGGGTCCAAGCTATCCTCAGGGAAGGGGAGGATCGTTAGTAAACACCTATCTAAAGTGCGCAAGGACCCCTACGTCACCTTAGTGGTATAGATGTTTGTAGGGAGGTTTTGGACTCAATGTTAGTAGGAGAGGTAGAACCCTAGGATACACCTCGAAAGGCGTTGCGGGTTGGTTGTAACAGTATTCCTAATTCCAATCTATGCTCACCAAGTCGCCATGGCCTAGTGGTTAGCATTTTTGCTTACCAATCCAAAGGACGGGGGTTCGAACCCCGCCACAAGCGACTTTGATTTTTCGTTTATATTCGAGCAATTCCAGCCCAAAACAGGAATTTTTCAGGTACTTTTTTCTCGACCCTCTCCGATTTCAATGAAACTTTGTAGACATGTTATCCTACGCTTATATAAGCCATTTTTGTGTATATGGAGCCAGTTCCACACGATAATGACATTTGAGAAGGGCGTAAGTGTTTTAAATATTTTTGTAATTCGGAATTTAAATATGCCTGTATTTCGAAGCCGTTGCATCGTATCAAAAAGTGGTCAAAGACAAACTTGTAGGAAATTTGACGGGCTTTTCGATAAAAATACACTGAAAGAAAAAAACACTCAACTTTTATGAGATTTTTTGATTTTTAAGTTTAAAAGTCAAATTTGAGGGGGAGCCCACGATTTTTTTTCGTTCAAAATTTTTGTGAAGATAGCCTAAGATGTTACAAAAAGACTCACGAAAAATGCAGGATGGAGCAACTCACCTAAAAAAATACAAAAATCATTTACTGAAACTGTTTTTTATGAAAAGTGCTCTAAACGTCAAAATTTTCAAAAACCGAATACGGGAATCGATTCTCCAGACAATTTTACATAAAAGTCTCCATATTGACCATTGTCCTAAGTCCAGTCCTTGTGAAGTTACAGCGGTTTCAAAAATAAAAATGTCGAAAAAATAGGTTTTTTGATGGTTTTTGGTAATTTCTATATGACAGACTTGATTTTTCAGTCTCGTAAATATTTTTATCGGAAAGCTCGTCCAATTTCCCATAAGTTTGTCTTTGACCACATTTCAATTGGATGTATGGGCTTATAGATATAAGCTAATTACATTGCTCATAACTGAAAACATCATATTTTTTCAGTGTAGTATAGTAACCTGGATAGTAAATTAGCTTATATCTGTAAGCCCATACATCCAATTGAAATGTGGTCAAAGACAAACTTATGGGAAATTGGACGAGCTTTCCGATAAAAATATTTACGAGACTGAAAAATCAAGTCTGTCATATAGAAATTACCAAAAACCATCAAAAAACCTATTTTTTCAACATTTTTATTTTTAAAACCGCTGTAACTTCACAAGGATTGGACTTAGGACAATGGTCAATATGGAGACTTTTATGTAAAATTGTCTGGAGAATCGATTCCCGTATTCGGTTTTTGAAAATTTTGACGTTTAGAGCACTTTTCAAAAAAAACAGTTTCAGTAAATGATTTTTGTATTTTTTTAGGTGAGTTGCTCCATCCTGCATTTTTCGTGAGTCTTTTTGTAACATCTTAGGCTATCTTCACAAAAATTTTGAACGAAAAAAAATCGTGGGCTCCCCCTCAAATTTGACTTTTAAACTTAAAAATCAAAAAATCTCATAAAAGTTGAGTGTTTTTTTCTTTCAGTGTATTTTTATCGAAAAGCCCGTCAAATTTCCTACAAGTTTGTCTTTGACCACTTTTTGATACGATGCAACGGCTTCGAGATACAGAAATATTTAAATTCCGAATTACAAAAATATTTAAAACACTTACGCCCTTCTCAAATGTCATTATCGTGTGGAACTGGCTCCATATACACAAAAATGGCTTATATAAGCGTAGGATAACATGTCTACAAAGTTTCATTGAAATCGGAGAGGGTCGGGTACAACCGATTCCCTATTTGGCATGGAATTGCTCATTCAGCATTTCAAGTATTTCTATGTCCTTAACTTTCTCGATGGGAGCAGATGGGAATCGAACCCAGAACCTTTCGCTTACAAAGCGAACACCGTAACCATTCAGCTACAGTCGCTCCCAGTATTGTTGAGGACTTTTGAGAAAAAAATAGGTACACGGAAAAAAATTGCAGATTTTTTAATCAACTTTTTTTTTCACTAAAACTCAATTTCCCAAAATACGTATTTTTTGATTTTCGAGATTTTTTGATATGTTTTAGGGGACAAAAATCCGCAACTATTGAGCAACATAGAATATTACGCCCTTTTGAAATGTTAGTCTTGATTTAAAAAATTTCAAAATATTTTTTTTCGAAAAGATCGGAAAATTTCACGAATGTTTCATACATTAACATTGAAAATCGGACAATTAGTTGCTGAGATATCGTTATTAGAAAATGGTGGGTTGTTTTGGTGAGATTTAGAAAACTTCAATTTTCGTGTTTCTTTTTCTTAAAGCGGCTGTATCTCAGCAACCAGAGGTCCAATCTTCAATGTCTCTTAGACAATTTTATAGCAAATTTTCTGAACATTTTCAAAACAAATATTTTTAGAAATGGTCACTCATGGTCACTATTTTTAAACATAAAAAAACTGCAAATATTTCGCCAAAATCAAACTTTTGGTGGCTATATCTTGAAAACGGAGTTTTTTATCAAAAAATCTGTAAAGTACTTTTTGATTGCAAATTCAATTTTGCATTCAAAAATAATGTCAAACTTGTTTTTGCATGAAACTTCGATTTTTTCCAAAAAATCACTATTTTTTCAAAAAATCATAACTCAGCGTCAGATTTTTTGACCATGTTTCTCTATAGCTCAAAAGTTGCGGATTTTTGTCCCCTAAAACATATCAAAAAATCTCGAAAATCAAAAAATACGTATTTTGGGAAATTGAGTTTTAGTGAAAAAAAAGTTGATTAAAAAACCTGCAATTTTTTTTCCGTGTACCTATTTTTTTCTCAATAGTCCTCAACAATACCTACAACTTTGCCGAAGACACCAAATTGGTCAGAAAATTCACTCAAAAGTTACAGCTGTTTGAATATTTACATACCTTTTTTGTATGGACAGCTGCCAAAATTGTATGGAGACTTGTATGGGTGAACCAATGACACAAAATAGCTTATTTGGTCATAGGGAAGGCCCCCACAAAGTTTGAGCCAAATCGAAAAATACAAATAAAATCCATTTCCGGTTTTGGTAGAGAATTGCTCATGTATTATATTTTTCTTGAATTTATCAATAAATGTAAAAACTGCTTTTAATGACGTATCGCTTGTACTTTAATAAAATACTGAAATTTTTACTATTGTTGAAAAAAAGGAAAGCAAAAAAACCCCTTTCTTACACTTATTTTAATGATTCTAGTTATGATGAATTAGAGGTTCAAAACGTGCTTCGTTTTGGAGGTATTTGAGCAAATTAATTTTATAAATTCTCAATAAAATCATACAAAATAATAAAATGAAATCATAAATTCTTGACTTTTTTTATTAGTTCCTATAAACAAATGTTAACGTTGAGTGTATCCCTTTCACACTTTACTTTTTTGCTAAAAAAAATACCTTTTTACGTTTATTTTGAGCAGTTTTTGAAAAATCACTTACCCTACAGATGTGCCCGGAAAAAAATGTATCACATGCTGTATAATCAGAAACTGTTTTCCGGGTTATTTAAAACATCACTATGCAAAATTTGAACAAATTTGGTAAACTGTTTGCTTCACATGGGTGAAATTCCTACAAAAAATGCCTTTTTTTGAAACGTTGGTTGGACTGCTTTAATGCCTTCGTCAAAATTGTAGAGCATGAAGTTACTTAATTTTTTTTCTCTTTAGTTAATTCGTTTCTGAGGTACAGCCTCACAAAGAATTCGAATACATGAAAATGATTGTAATTTTCAACTGAACGTGTTTCGAAAACTATTGATCCAATTTTCAACTGTAAAAATTAAAAAAAATCAAGCTAAACTTTGGAAAAGGTCTTCGAATAGACAATTTTCCAAATGTCCAAATTTAGACCGAATTGTACAATTTTTAAATAATTTTAAAAAGTTCAATTTTTAGGAATGAAAATGGGACCAACAGTTTCCGAGAAATGGTCAGATGAAAAATATTGTATAATTAGGTGACATTTCTAAAAAAATCATGTTCATCGATTCGAATTCTTTGTGAGGCTTTATCTCAGAAACTAATTGATCGAGTTTCATTGTTTTAGAGAAAGAATTTATGGAATTTTCTCAGTTCTTAAAAAAAATATTGAGTTATCCTTTTCTTTTAAGAAATATTTTTTAAATGCAAAAAAAAACTAAAATAAAGGGACACAACCCCGCATATTTTAAGAAGTATGATCCAAAATTTTGAAACCTTGCACTTAACATTTTTGACTTAATTTTTTTTCATGTAAAATCGACTTTGCAATCAAAAAGTACTTTACATTTTTTTTGATTAAAGGACATATTACAAACAAACAAACTCACAAACGAATAAACTTTTTGACAGTTTGGAAGTTTGTCAGCTTTGTTTGTTTGCCAGCATTTGTTTGCAGCTACGTCAGCCTGCATACATTTAGCTTTGTTTGCCAGTTTGCCGCAAAAAAATTTACGAATTTGGCAAACTGTCAAAAACGAAAAAGTGCGAGTTTGTTTGCCATAGTCTGATATCTTCTTAAGTGCGCCGTTTTCAAAATTAAATTTTGTCTGACAAATTCCGTTTTTTTTAATTTTTTTCCATCATGGTTGTCATTTCTAAAAGTATATTTTCCGAAAAATTCAAAAAAAAATCTTACAAGTTTGTCTAAGAAAATTGAAGTTTTCAAAGTCTCACAACCCCTACGATATCTAATGTCGATTTCTCAGCAACTAATGGTCTGATTCTCAATGTTAAAAAATTAAACATTCATGTTATTTTCCGATCTTAAAAAAAATGGTACAAATTTGATTTTTCTCTACACCCAAAGGAAAAATATACCTCAAAATCTGCAACAGTGAATTTGCTGCAGAAAATGTCACTTTTTATAACATTTTTTTGCAGCAAGCCCGTAGATCATTTTTGCCCGCGTGTAAACATTTCAGCGATCTGCAGTTCTCACCAACATATATAATGCTGGCCCGTCCGCGAGCAACATTCTAAAGAGAAGAATATGTTGGTGCTCTATCACTCACATTTTATCAAGCGTCCATGGCGCGGTGGTAGCGTGTCGGATCAATAACCAAGAAGTTGGTGGTTCAATCCTCGTTCTGTAAAGGTTTTTTTTTGTGAAATACAACCAAAAAGCCGTCGGTAATGTAGATAATTGTCGGTAACGGGCAAAAATGTCATACCCCTATATCGCAAAAAATGTATGAGGACAGTTTTCATGCAAATTCTGATATACTTTCATGCCGCCATGCATCACAATCATGCGACCGCCGTTTGAGTGTAGAAACTGAAATTAAATTTTTTAGTCCCCCCTAAAATATATCAAAAATTTCAAATATTGAAAAATACTTTTTTTTGAGAATTCGACTTTTAGTGATAAAAAGCTAAAAAAAATAATTCATCCGAGAAGTCCTAATCATAACCTACAACTTTACCGAAGAAACCTAATCGATCATGCAGATGCGTTTTTTTTTTTGAACCCTTTATGCAAATTTGGACGAAACATGTTAGCACGATGAAAGAAAATTATTTGAGATAAAAATTATCTCGCAAATATGTAAAAAATTTGAATCAATCTGAGTGCTTTGTTGGGAAAAATTGACTGTTTCTTTTTGTTTCTTGAAGTTCAATTATCTAAATAATTGCAAATTGAGTTGTTTAAATCATGAAAACAGTATGTAATCGTAACTAGACTGCCTTTTTTCCACATTAGTTTCGAAGTATTGTTCACTGTTTTGTGGTCCGACTGCTAAGCATGTAGTGTTTTCGTACCTGTAAAAAAAAAGAAAAGAGGCAGGTATTAGATTATTATGCAATATCACTGTTTTGAACATTGTTTAACAAAAGAAAGTTAAAAAAACATTTTTTTTAAAGAACAATAAACCGTCTTAGCAGAGAATATGTAATAGATTGTTTTATGTTAGGCCACTATAAATTATGTTTGAAGTTTTTCTCACTTGGCCCTGGTAAAAAACGAGGAGATATGAGGAAAAATATTCATAAAGCTGCAAAAAGTAAAGATTAATAAGCAAAATACTAAGCACAATTTATTTAAAAAAAACCTGTTTTATAATTAGTTACAGTCATCTACTGTCAACAATTTGCAAGTTATTAATAAATTCAAGATTTTTCTGATGGATTTGAGTAATTTCTATGACCACGGTTGATACGATGGCGATGAGTATGCTATACCTCAAAAAGTTAACCTAGAAGTTTTAAAATTCTCGAAATATTCTGTCGGTGAAAACTAATGTTATGTGAATTTGTAGTTAAAAACCTAAAATGTAATTCAACGACGCAGAACAGCCCAAGTTGCATAATGAAAGCTTTCGAAATCACTATGCGCGACTGTTGTCTGAAATTTATACAGTTATAAAAATCCGATTTTATTGAATCTGATTTTTTTTTTATAAAATGTACTCTAAATATTTATCAATCGTACAAGTCTTTCCTTAAATATTTCTTTTTTTTTGTATTTTTTATTTGGTTCCACACTTTTAAGGGTTAAATCGATGAAGGTTGAGAAGACAAAAACAAAAAATTAAGTTTGAAAATTCCATTTTCTTATCAGGTTGTAATATATCAACTTCGTGTCAAACGTCCATTTAACCCCACTGATATAACCTAGTTTCTTAGAGCTTCCTCTCTTGTCACGGTCGCTGTAAATCACCTGTGGCTGTTGGCAGATTTGGGTGCGCTTCAGTTGTACTTTTTCAACCACGAAAGACAAATGAGGCGGGAGACACCCCGTCGAAAGTCCGAACACAAATAAAAAGACCAAATTGATAGCCCCCGGGCTTCATTAGAATGCAAACATTGTCACCAGCGTCGATTAGCGATTCTTTTTCTCGGAGATCCCCAGATGCCGTTTCAAGGCAACTCTAGGGAGTTCACGAGATTTCGCAATGATGGCTGAGTTTGGTAATAAATCTTGGCCGTGACGCGGCGGCAGGAAACTGTTACACGATATTTGGTGTAGTTTTGATAGAAAAAGATGTTCGAGCTGCACGTGGTTAGACAGACTCTAGTCGTAAATCTCGGGGCCGTTTTCAGACAATGAGTCAACTTTGAAATTCTGGGATATTTGAGTGTCATTCGATATTTCTAGCTTATTAATGGAGCGTTTGCACATTTTGTCCTTTTTTTTAAATTTATGTTGGGTTTTGATTAATGTGCTCAAATTAAGAACAGTCTGGATTTTTCAAGTTATTCGTGATATCATTCTAGGTAGTATCAACGAATCGAACTCAGCGAGCAATTTAAAACCAATCAAGAACCTGTCAGCGACCCCATAAACGCCCCACGAGCTGATTAATGGCCTCTCCAAAGAAAGACAAAGAAGAACACACTGCATCACATCTCAGTCCGAATTGCACCTCTACTCAATCTGCATTTCGGCATCTTTCAACACACACGTCAACCGAAAAATGCACTTTGCTTATAACACACTTTTTTTGTTCCCCATTCACTTCGCAGACTTCATTCAGGTCCGTCCCTTGATTGTGCTTTTATTACCCCCCGCCGACATCATTATATTCGGCTGCGGATGCACTCTTCCCGGAATGAATCATCAAATCTCACCCGCAATAATGGTGTGTGCTCATGCGAAGAAGTAACACACACACGTACCTTAAGACAAATTAATCATTATCCCTTTGTGTATTGGCTTCTGTCGTTCGTAAAACGATAAAAAAGTGACAACTCAGTTTCGGCTTGAGGGGTTACAATTCTGTTTTTGTCGAATTTGTCGTTTTTGTCGTTTTTGTCGTTTTGTCTTTTTGTCTTTTTGTCTTTTTGTCTTTTTGTCTTTTTGTCTTTTTGTCTTTTTGTCTTTTTGTCTTTTTGTCTTTTTGTCTTTTTGTCTTTTTGTCTTTTTGTCTTTTTGTCTTTTTGTCTTTTTGTCTTTTTGTCTTTTTGTCTTTTTGTCTTTTTGTCTTTTTGTCTTTTTGTCTTTTTGTCTTTTTGTCTTTTTGTCTTTTTGTCTTTTTGTCTTTTTGTCTATTTGTCTTTTTGTCTTTTTGTCTTTTTGTCTTTTTGTCTTTTTGTCTTTTTGTCTTTTTGTCTTTTTGTCTTTTTGTCTTTTTGTCTTTTTGTCTTTTTGTCTTTTTGTCTTTTTGTCTTTTTGTCTTTTTGTCTTTTTGTCTTTTTGTCTTTTTGTCTTTTTGTCTTTTTGTCTTTTTGTCTTTTTGTCTTTTTGTCTTTTTGTCTTTTTGTCTTTTTGTCTTTTTGTCTTTTTGTCTTTTTGTCTTTTTGTCTTTTTGTCTTTTTGTCTTTTTGTCTTTTTGTCTTTTTGTCTTTTTGTCTTTTTGTCTTTTTGTCTTTTTGTCTTTTTGTCTTTTTGTCTTTTTGTCTTTTTGTCTTTTTGTCTTTTTGTCTTTTTGTCTTTTTGTCTTTTTGTCTTTTTGTCTTTTTGTCTTTTTGTCTTTTTGTCTTTTTGTCTTTTTGTCTTTTTGTCTTTTTGTCTTTTTGTCTTTTTGTCTTTTTGTCTTTTTGTCTTTTTGTCTTTTTGTCTTTTTGTCTTTTTGTCTTTTTGTCTTTTTGTCTTTTTGTCTTTTTGTCTTTTTGTCTTTTTGTCTTTTTGTCTTTTTGTCTTTTTGTCTTTTTGTCTTTTTGTCTTTTTGTCTTTTTGTCTGTTTCTAATTTATAATTTTTTCACGATATTTTGATTAAGACTTCAACTTTTTTTGTGTAATTCTTTTGACATTTTTTTGAATCTTTATTCCTTCACCTAAATTATGCTTCGAAATTATCATCACTACCGTGGATTAGTGCCAACTTTACGTAATGAAGAGGATCATTAATGTACGGCTCGTACCTTAATGTATCCGACGAGATTGCTAATTCAAAATCCATTTGCTGCAACGTTGTTGCATTCCCGTTTTAAACTGGATGCTCTTCTTGCTGCTGCCTAACAGCAGTAGCAATCTAATAAATCCAATGGGCAAAGTCGTTACGAACACTTCTAATAGCGTTTCTTGGTATACATATGATGTGTTTAGCTGTTTTTTTAAGTCTATCAAATAATGTTTAAAATCTTGCCAATTATCTTTTCCTAGAAACTAAGCTCATTTATTTGAATCATATTTCAGAAATCAAAAAGTGACACTTTAAAATTTGTCAATTTTTATGCAAATCTGTTAAACAACTGTATCAATCAGACCTGTCAAATTAAAATTCCCCAATTATGTTTGAACATTCTTGGACAACCACCTCACTTCAGTCGGAGAATCTGAACAGCTCAAGAAAAAGAAAAGTACTCTTCGCAGCATCTTTCACCCAAGTCTAGACTTTAGTCATCTAGGGAAACGAAAATCATCAATCATGTTGCAGAGTGATTTGCTTGCATTTGTCGGGGTCGTCCATAAGTCACTCATGTTATGACAAATTATCTTTTAAAAATCTAAAATATAACAATTTCAGCTGCGAAAAATAAATAAGGTTGACTTAAGCAAAAAATGCACAAAAATCAACAAAATTTCTCTCGACCAGAAATTCTACGTAATTTCCAAACGACCAACTTAACATTCAAAGTGATGATCTTGCTGTGGCTTTGAACGTGGTCACCGCGATTTGTGCCGAACATCAAACAGCTTCTCGGAGAAAGGCCCTTTCGAGCATCATCAACTTAGCTCAGAGTGGAGGTTTTGTGGTCCGATAAAGAGTGCAGCATCTTTAGCAGCTATGAACGGATTATATTTGCTGTTGCCATCATTTGTTGTGTAAACGATGTGCAAATCGGTACAAACAAAGGTGCGGACCAGGAAAAGGGCTAGCTATTTGGGTCAATGAGCTGGGTACTCTTTGCCATTTTGAGTCGAGAAGATGGGAGAAAGATTATGTCTTTAGAGAATTGAAATTTAGATAAAAAATCAAGCGGGTCTCTGCGGAGTTAGATAAATACGACGATTGCTGAAAAAATCGAGTTTTGCAACAATTCCGGATTTCCGGAAAACACCATTGGAATTTGCTTTTTGTTAGTAAAACTCCGAAACAGTATCAAAAACTTTTACTTTTCGATAAGAGTGCTGAAAAGTTAAACTTTTCAGTGCTCAAATAGATGCTGAGATAGTAGTTTATGCAACAAGTTGCAAAAAGAGGATTTTTTCAGCACGAGTCGTACATTTATCCAACGAGGTTCACCGAGTTGGATAAATACGACGAGTGCTGAAAAAATCAAGTTTTGCAACGAGTTCCATACAACATTTTTTGCAATTTCGAAAAACACCCATTGAGTGAAAATTTTAGTCGAAATTTCATGTATTTTGTCAATAAATCGTTTAAATCAAAAAAAAAAATGTTGAAAAGTGTTACTTTTCGAAACAAGTGCTGAAAAGTTCAACTTTTCAGCACCCATTTCAGTGCTGAAAAGTAGAACTTTTCAGCATTTATTTTGAAAAGTGTTGCTATTCGATTCTGTTATTTTTGGTACAGAAAAGTAGGCTATTTCGTCGTTCAAGAATGACAGGAAAAGTAAGTATTTTCACGACGGAATTGCAAAAAGTTCTTTTTAGTATTGTTTTTGATGATGGCGTCGTTTTTTAGAGTGAAATAAATTTGCTTCTAATATTTAACGCTTCTGCAGAGAAATGCCTAACTTGCTAGCATTTAGCTTTTGTTTGAATTGAAACATGCGAAACAAAAGAAACCATTCCTAGATGATCCAATTAATTTAATGGGATTCAGCCCGTGTGTTTGCTTTCCCATCCACTGGAACTGACTAGCTAACACTTATTTTTGAATTGATACGTCTCATCTTATCGGCAATTTCCAGTAATCCCTCAATCCTTCTACCAGAACGAACAGACCCAGCATTCCAATCCCCAGTCCGGATTTCCTAATAAAATTAGCCTTTATCGAAAGCCATTTTCCCACCAGCCTTAAATCTTAAATCAGTGTTTAGCAATCTCTAAACGATTCTTTCTTTTCTTGTGGAGTTGCCGCCGCCCATTCTTGTTGATTGAACAGCTTGATAAATTGCGACACTTAACACATAATGATGAGCGGGTTGATGGGCTTCCCATCGACGGAATTGGGGATTGAATTTGAAATGTTAAGTTGTAGACTGTTAAAAAATGCATCGATTCTCAGAGGTTAGAATAGAAGCCAAAGCCTAGACCAACACCATTTAGGGCGAATAGCCTCCAAGTTCACGCCCAGCGCTTTACGAAACTGTCAGAAATGGCTCATCAATTCACACCGTTTATCGGGGATGCAACCGCTGCTACGCCGGTTCCACGTGCGCTCCCTGCACTGTGGCAGATCAAATCAGTCTACAGTTTCGACGGCGGGATGCGAATGGGACGAAGAAAACAACACCTCGGACCGGGCCGGCTAATGATGGGTCATTTATCAACACGCTCTGGACGCTGGTTGACCGACTGAGCTTAAGGCAGTGTGGCTAAGGGTCGATTGAATAGGATTGAAAGTGGAACTTAAGTGTCCATGTGTTTAAAAAAAGTATATTTTTGAAAATTAATTAAAAATTCAAAAAATTAATAATTTGATGTTTTTGAAATTCCGTTTTGAAAATACTCACATTATCTGTCATTCTTTGGTGACGAAAGAACCTTTTTATCATCACCAAAAAATAACATTGCTGAACAATTAACAATTTTAGATAGAATAGAAAATATACTTTTCGACACGTTTTTGGTTGATTAGTAAACCAAACGTACGGACGCCAAACAAAGTATTTTTTTTTTAATTACAAAACCTCAACTGCAGTTTTTCTGCACTCTGTTGAGAAATCATAATTTTGCAGCTTTTTGCTGAAACTACTATTTCATATCAAACATTTATCAAAAAATTAAGTTCAAAGTTACAAAGACCATTACAAACAGCAGTTTTTCATCCCTTTCTAAGTTTTATAATTTTTTTCATCATGATTTGTTGTGTTTAAAAAAGATTTGTTTGATTCAGATTATAATTCCTTAAAATTTGAAAAAGATTTCAGAAAACATAAAACCAATCATTTTTTATGATTTCATGTGCTTTTTGCTTCTAGAAAGTAGTAAGCATTTTTTGAAAAAAATTAATCATTATTTTGAAATGCATGATGAAAATTCATTGCCATTAATGAAGTCTTTCCCGAGCAGGTTGAAATAACTCCAAAAGTTCACGTTCTGTTATTGTCAGGAAGTCAGAACTTGTTATTAATACACCCAGATTAGCTGTTAAAATAACACAAAATAATGACAGAGATTTGTTCGAAAATAAAACTCATGCTGGTATCAAAAATTATTACAAGAAAATTTGATAACAGTGAAAAAAAGTTCCCGATGACTCAATTTAGTATTGATGAGATGTGTTTTTAGCGCTTGTAAATCACTGATTCTAATATTAATTTCTTATTATTATAAAAAAAATAATATTATTGCTTGGTTACAATTAAATATTAAATATTTTCAAATGCTGAATAAAATAAGTAAACATTGCCTAACGGCATACAAATTTTGTTCAACATTTGAAAAAAATGTAAAATTCAACAGAGACCAGGCAAATTATCCAATTTAGCCAATAACCAACATGTTTAAAAGTTCTAGCAATATAAAAAAATAATAAAATATTTTTATTTATGCATAACATTTTCCATCAAACTATTGCAAACTTTGGGTGTATATTGGGAGCCTAATTCCAGGTCAATCTTGAAGTAGGTGAATATTCCAGCAAAATTCTGGTTTTTGAAAAATTTGTTGATTTTCTCAGGGGGGTATATCAATAGTTTAAAAAAACAACTTTGAAATTTTTCATTTTTTTTTTATAAAAGTTTTAGTACGAAGACCTTATTGCATGGCAAAAATAATGTCCTTGATGAAATTTGTTGAAATTTTTTAATAGTTCTGGCTATATTCTGCAAAATAAAAAATTATAGAAAATTGGGTTAAGGAAAATTGACCAAAATTTTTCCAAAGTTAAAGCAAAATTCAACAATGAAAAATAATACCAAATTATGACTGCTGATTGTTTTTTTAAAGTTGGATTATCACACGAATAGCACGATCAATGATTGAACGATTATCCATATTTCATACTTTGAATTGTTATTGTCTTACTCACTCATAATATCTGTTCAATAACAATTTTTGGGCTAATTTTTATTATTTTTTCTTCTAATTATCGATGATTTTCTGAAAACAAGAAAAGACATTTTGCCATGGTTTGCAATTAATTTAACTCTTCAAAAAAAAAATTTTGTTTCTATGTATTCCTTTTTTTTATTTAATGCATTTATTTTACTATGCATTTTCATTTAAAAATATTCAAATGTCCGACTTCCAACTGATATTTTTGATGCTTTTTTTTTCAAATTAAATAGCTTGATGAAAAAATGGATCAAAATTCAAAATTGACAGTCGAAGTATAAAGAAACAACCCAAGAAAATCATCATATTCCAAACATAGGAACAGTCTGAAAAATTTAGTCATCAAAATTCTTGATTTCGTTTATGTCAAAATTTGTTTGAAAAGTGGAGTTCCGACAAATTGGTGACAAAATAAAATATTGAAAACAGACATTGTGCCTGTCAGAATCATAGAAATATGTTTTATTTTTAAATGAAACCCAATCTTTTTACCATGTTTTGTTATACATAATAGAAACAATGATTTTTTTAAAACATGAATTGGTTGAACTATTTATCATTCGTTTTTTTTTTCTTACTGAAAATTGGCGTGGTTGCAAACCTTGTGAGGAACAAGTAAAAGCTCTTGGAGAATTCATCGTTAAATACAGTTCGTTGATTACTCGTTCTGATGATTTTGAAAATTTCTATGCATTTGGTTTTAAGTTAAGATTAGTTGTTGAAGTGTTTTTTTTAACCCAAATGTATTTAATTCAATGCAAAAATGTACTGAAATAAACTAAAAAAACGAATGTGAACAGTAAATAACAAATCAAAAAGTATAACAAAGATGAAAAGCATTAAGGCACTTGGCATGTTAAAGAAATGTCATTATCATAAGTTAATTCAATAAAGATTTATTAAATAAATTTGTTCGATCAGTAATTTTCAAAAAAATCCCTAGTATTGAAGAACAAAAATAATTGCCTGCGAAAAAAAAAACGTTTTGTGGTACCGTCCTATGGGGCAAATTGGGACACATGGGGCGAAATTTGAATATTTTTGACTGTTTTCAGATAGAAAAACACATAATAAAAAAAAAGTGATTTGTATTCCAATTTTTTTGCTTTTAAGTGCTCTAAAAACTGCTATCCCTGTTCATACTATAGTCCCGATTCGCCCCAGTTGACATTACTGTACATCAAAATTTTACAAAAAAAAAAAAATATTAAAATGTTTCCATTTACCTTTACAAGTGTATCAACACAGGAAAAAGAATTTTAAATAGATTTCATTCGATTGCACGTCTTTTTCTATTTAATATTGATTAGAAGTGTTGTTTTTTTGTCACCTGATTGTTGCCCCGTTAAAGTGATTGGTTTGTTTGTTTTTGTTATCTACAACTATTGTGAAACGATTAAATTAGTCCTGTCTACACTCAAACCCCGATGGTTTGACACCAACTGTTGTCAAACGAACGGGGTCACGTTTTAGTTTGACACCCCTTTTACACGGAGTTCACACACACTACCAAACGTTTGTTTTAATAGTGTGCGCGAGCGCCGTGTAAATAGTGACAGTTCGTCATTTTTTAGTTTGACTTTGACCAACCAACGGGGTACAAACTAAAAAAGTGTCAAACGAAAAAGTGACCAACCACCGGGGGTTGAGTGTAATTTCAAATTGATTTAAGGTGGTAGATGGTGTCTTTCACTTTTAGGACAATGACTTTCAATGATGGTTCTGAATTCAGGGTTCAGAAATAGTAAATTGAAATAAAAAAAAATAATCACTATATGTAAATTGCTTCTACAAACAACACAAAGAAAACCATTATTTGATTGAAACATTCTGATTTGATTCAAGATTTGAATGTTTTTCTAAAACAAAAACATGGCCGCCAAATGGCCGATCGGCAATGATGCCTTCCAGAACCTAAATTAATTGTAAAATTAATCAATGGATTTATAAGCTATTTGATTCTCAATGTTTATGGAATCCTTTCAAATAAAACTCTAAAAAAAAGCAACGGACACTTAAGGGCCACTCTCATTTGCATCGGACTACGCACACCGTTATCCGGACGCGCCCACAAAAATACAACAACTTTTAGTTTCGCGGTCTCGCGCTGCATCTCAAACAGTTCTTCCTCTTACTCCACCCTGTCCTCCGCTTACATTAGTATCGTTTTGCTTATCTATTCCATCGAAACTGAAATCGGAATTGAAATTCGAGGCGGCCGCGCGCGTTTCAAGTTTGACAGTTACATCTGCAGCCACGAGATAATCCCTCCGCTTTGTAAATGTCGTGTGCCACTTCAGACTCCCCACTAAGAGGAGGGGGGAGGGGGGGATATCTGTTGTTGCCAATGTTTTGCTTATCTTTGGACAGGTCTACCTAGATTAAGGTACGTTGCACGGTTGAAAAAATGACATCAATTCCATCAAAATTACACACATATTAGCATCGCGAAGCAAAGCATTTTGAAATTTCGTTTTTGCTGTGTACCGTAGACCACCACACTCGGAAAGTAATAATTATAAAATATTAACTATTGATCGCAGATAATTAAGACACATGGCCTGGTTTGTCTGGGGTCTGGTCGTGGCCAGCCAGTTCTCAGGTGTGATAAGTGTACCTCCTCTCGATGGCGACGATTCCACTTTGCATTCTGATTGCAGGTCGCCACCGGTTTAGGGCCGTTTATGGACTTCACGTGAGAATTGTTGCATTCGTACGGTACGGTACTTGAAGTGCTTTTATGAGCTGGTTGGGGCGCCACTTCTATCTGAATTCTAAATTGTTATTTAATGTTCTCATCAAGGGCGTTTGGTTTTCATTTGGTTTTCTATCGATTTCCTGCGAATTGGAGATTTATGTGGATTTCAAACTGGATTTGAAATATAAATTTCTGCAGCTGCAAATTATTGAAAATTACTTGAAGTTTGAAGGCACTTACGTCACTTTACCCTGTTCTTATAAGTTCGAACGCCTGTTGACTACATCTCTGTATGATTTACAACCCTCCACTCGCGTCAACCTAGGCGCCACATCATCGATTTGCGGGAATTACTCACATCGTTGCACACCTCACAACACTCAGTTAGCCATAATTCCAACCCAATTGCATCACAAAACCACAAAATTTTCAATCATCATCACCAGAAGCTCCAGCGGCGTGAAAATTCCGCCCTCAAATCCATCCGTTTTTCACCCGGTTCAATATCCGCTCGGGTTTTTTTCGAAACCGCAAAATAGTCTCACCCCCTTTTCCAACCCTTATCTGGTCTGGATTTGGTGTACTGGTCGATCCAGAGGGAGAAAAAAAATCAAAAACTCATTTGTGGCAAGAGGAAACCACCTCCCTCCCTATCCCAACGTTTTACAAAATGGCCATTTAATTACAGCACGCGCTTTTCATCTGGAAACCAAAAACAAAAAAAAAAGAGTCGATACCACTTGTAATGGTGCGCGGTTTTTCTCGCCCCGGTGGGAAAAGCTCGTTCACGTGGAAGAAAATTTCGGTCGGCCTGGTCTGCTGCTGCTGCTGTAAATGCGTTTTTCCACCCGAATTGGCATGTGGTGGGAAGGACTTTTTTTTCCCTCCCAGCCGATAGTGCACTTCATTTGCTGTGAAATGAAAATTGCGTGGGGTTTTTTTTCTGGTGGGTATTATTCACTTTATTTTTTGAAATGAGGATTTTGACCCTCTTGTGCGTGGCAGTTTACAAATGAAGCAATTTAGTAAATACTTTATCAGTGTCAGAAAAGTGTTTGAGAAGAAAGTCGTCCATCCCTGAACCTGTTTTTTTGATTTCTCATAGTAGTAATTTGATATTTTTAATTTTTTTTTCATAACTGTTTTTTTTAAGTAACGGAAAATTGAAAGTTATTCAAGCACGATTTTGATGGTTTGGTTTTTTTTATAAAATCTTTATTGTTAAATCAGGAATTGCTTTAATTTTAAATAAGCCGATATTGCTATATGGTAAACTTTTGTCCCTGATCACGAATCCGAGGTCCGTTTTTTGATATCTCGTGACGGAGGGGCGGTACGACCCCTTCCATTTTTGAACATGCGAAATAAGAGGTGTTTTTCAAAAATTTGCAGCCTGAAACGGTGATGAGATAGAAATTTGGTGTCAAAGGGACTTTTATGTAAAATTAGGCGCCCGATTTGATGGCGTACTCAGAATTCCGAAAAAACGTATTTTTCATCGAAAAAAATACTAAAAAAGTTTTAAAATTCTCCCATTTTCCGTTACTCGACTGTACAAAATTTTGGAACATGTCATTTTATGGGAAATTTAATGTACTTTTCGAATCCACATTGACCCAGAATCGTCATTTTTTCATTTAGAACAAAAATTTTCATTTTAAAATTTCGTGTTTTTTCTAACTTTGCAGGGTTATTTTTTAGAGTGTAACAATGTTCTACAAAGTTGTAGAACAGACAATTAAAAAAAATTTGATATATATACATAAGGGGTTTGCTTATAAACATCACGAGTTATCGCGATTTTACGAAAAAAAGTTTTGAAAAAGTTACTTTTTGCGTTTCTCTTTGTTTCGTCGTCCGTGTCTGTCGCGGGTGATCATGAACGGCCATGATCAACGATGACCAACTTTTTCAAAACTTTTTTTCGTGAAATCGCGATAACTCGTGATGTTTATGAGCAAACCCCTTATGTCTATATATCAAATTTTTTGTAATTGTCTGCTCTACAACTTTGTAGAACATTGTTACACTCTAAAAAATAACCCTGCAAAGTAAGTAAAAACACAAAATTTTAAAATGAAAAAAATTGTTCTAAATGAAAAAATTACCCTTCTGAGTCAATGTAGATTCGAAAAGTACATTAAATTTCCCTTAAAATGACATGTTCCAAATTTTTTTTCTGTCGAGTAACGGAAAATGGGAGAATTTTTAAAACTTTTTTAGTGTTTTTTTCGATGAAAATACGTTTTTTTTCGGAATTCTGAGTACGCAATCAAATCTGGCGTCTAATTTTACATAAAAGTCCCTTTGACACTAAATTTCTATCTCATCACCGTTTCAGACTGCAAATTATTAAAAAACACCTCTTTTTTCGCATGTTCAAAAATGGAAGGGGTCGTACCGCCCCTCCGTCACGAGATATCAAAAAACGGACCTCGGATTCGTGATCAGGGGCAAAAGTTACCCGCAAATCGAAGAGGGGTCGGGGCAACTGATGTGTGAGTTGGCGAAGAATTACCCTATTAATAATTTCTTGTTTGTCTTTAAATTCAGTTGAATACGTTTTAATTTTTTTTTTTCAAAAATTAACTTCAGGTATGTTTTGAGTATCATTTCCAGTTTTGGCAAACATTCGGTACAATAAGCGTAACGTACTTATTTATGTTAATTGGCCTTAATTGAAATAATGAATTGGCCAAACCGGTGTGATGATAATTTAATCAGCAGGATTATCAACCATTATTCGCTTAACATTATCAGCTTTTTCCCAGAGTGGTAAAATGGATAACGACCAATTATCGCTGCTTGAACTCGTTCCTCTGGAAGCTTTTTTATCAATGAAATATAATGAAAATTTATGGCACCAATATCAGACGGAACCAATTCAACCATTTAGATTTTTTTTTATCAAGTGCTGATCAATATGAACAACCTAACAAAAAAAGTTCCATGCAACATACCATCCATATCGAGATGTTGTTAAGATCGAAATCGCTCCAGAATCGATTGCATCGTTCCCCCTTTTTGATCGAATCTTCCCCTCTTGAACAAACGCGCTTTGAGTACCAAATTTGCAATCATTCACACTTCCACTTCCAACCGATCGAGTGACCAAAATCGAAAACAACATCAAAAAAACGAAAGAATGAACAACAACGGAAAAAATAACGCCCGAAACGACCCGTGCAAAATTGATTGAGTCATTTGGAACAAACAGGCGCAACGCCACCGGGGCAAAGTTCTTCCCCCTCCGGGATTCCATACGTCGTTCCGAGGGACCATAACCTCAGAATCTCCCTCTCCTGGTTGAATGGTGGCCCCAAATTGGCACTTGGTCGCTCCCCAAATTGGGTCCCGCCACGTGCGCGCGAACTTCGGCGAAGGGTTGACGACAATATTATATCGGGAGCATAGTGGGAAAAACAAAAAGACAAAAAGACAAAAAGACAAAAAGACAAAAAGACAAAAAGACAAAAAGACAAAAAGACAAAAAGACAAAAAGACAAAAAGACAAAAAGACAAAAAGATAAAAAGACAAAAAGACAAAAAGACAAAAAGACAAAAAGACAAAAAGACAAAAAGACAAAAAGACAAAAAGACAAAAAGACAAAAAGACAAAAAGACAAAAAGACAAAAAGACAAAAAGACAAAAAGACAAAAAGACAAAAAGACAAAAAGACAAAAAGACAAAAAGACAAAAAGACAAAAAGACAAAAAGACAAAAAGACAAAAAGACAAAAAGACAAAAAGACAAAAAGACAAAAAGACAAAAAGACAAAAAGACAAAAAGACAAAAAGACAAAAAGACAAAAAGACAAAAAGACAAAAAGACAAAAAGACAAAAAGACAAAAAGACAAAAAGACAAAAAGACAAAAAGACAAAAAGACAAAAAGACAAAAAGACAAAAAGACAAAAAGACAAAAAGACAAAAAGACAAAAAGACAAAAAGACAAAAAGACAAAAAGACAAAAAGACAAAAAGACAAAAAGACAAAAAGACAAAAAGACAAAAAGACAAAAAGACAAAAAGACAAAAAGACAAAAAGACAAAAAGACAAAAAGACAAAAAGACAAAAAGACAAAAAGACAAAAAGACAAAAAGACAAAAAGACAAAAAGACAAAAAGACAAAAAGACAAAAAGACAAAAAGACAAAAAGACAAAAAGACAAAAAGACAAAAAGACAAAAAGACAAAAAGACAAAAAGACAAAAAGACAAAAAGACAAAAAGACAAAAAGACAAAAAGACAAAAAGACAAAAAGACAAAAAGACAAAAAGACAAAAAGACAAAAAGACAAAAAGACAAAAAGACAAAAAGACAAAAAGACACAAAGACAAAAAGACAAAAAGACAAAAAGACAAAAAGACAAAAAGACAAAAAGACAAAAAGACAAAAAGACAAAAAGACAAAAAGACAAAAAGACAAAAAGACAAAAAGACAAAAAGACAAAAAGACAAAAAGACAAAAAGACAAAAAGACAAAAAGACAAAAAGACAAAAAGACAAAAAGACAAAAAGACAAAAAGACAAAAAGACAAAAAGACAAAAAGACAAAAAGACAAAAAGACAAAAAGACAAAAAGACAAAAAGTCAAAAAGACAAAAAGACAAAAAGACAAAAAGACAAAAACGACAAAAACGACAAAAACGACAAAAACGACAAAAACGACAAAAACGACAAAAACGACCAAAACGACCAAAACGACAAAAACGACAAAAACGACAAAAACGACAAAAACGACAAAAACGACAAAAACGACAAAAACGACAAAAACGACAAAAACGACAAAAACGACAAAAACGACAAAAACGACAAAAACGACAAAAACGACAAAAACGACGAAAACGACGAAAACGACATAAAGACAAAAAGACAAAAAGACAAATATAGCAAATATAGCAAATATAGCAAATATAGCAAATATAGCAAATATAGCAAATATAGCAAATATAGCAAATATAGCAAGTACTACAAATATGTCTTTTTTGCTAACATTTCAATTTATATCAATGTTCTTTTATTTTCCGTTTGAAATCTGTCCACAAGTTATAGCCCACTATTCGGAAACTCAATAAACGAAGTTTCACACGCATCGAGCACTGGAAGCCGTTTTTCCCGAATGCATCCATATTGGGAACTAAACTTGAACCGTTCCCAAGCCGGCCAGCGCCAGAAACCCTTTGCCATACACACATGGGACACGTTTTAATGTATGTTTTGCTAAGTTAGAACTTTTTTAAAGATTGAGTTTAATTTATTTTGTATTTACTTAAAATTGGATACTGTTCGGTGTGGTTTCAAACATTATGCCATTTTTTTTCAAATTTAGACCCAATAATTGTAAATTTGCCCTAAAGTTTTGAAAATAAAAATATCGAGCATCATCGAGGGTGGAGTTTAAGCTGCCCTTTGGCACCCATCGCCTGGCAACACTGTCGTGTGTGATGGGTAGATGCTACTGTTGTTGGGGCGTCGAATATGTCGGTGTGTGTAGGATGTTGATACCGATGGGCCGATGGTTGATAACATGTTTGAAAATTGTACCCGGGTGCGCGCGAATCCATGGAAATAACTCCAAATCCGTCGTTTATTATTCCATCCACGTACGTCGAAGCTGGGCTAAGTCGGTTGTATTTTTTATTCCTTTTCAGTTTTTTTGTGCTGCCTTCATGCTAAAAAAGGGGCAAATTTTATGCTTCCTCATTGGTTTGGAGCGTGGTGATCCATGCAACAGATTGAGAGCAAGGATCAGCGGGTTGGCAACACTGTGTGACGACTTTTTATCGTGCAATTTTAGAGCGGAAAAAGATAATCTCTTGCCTACGGTTATTCTGAAACTAATGGAGCACATCTCTTGAAAGATAATCCGGATTTCAGTAGAAATTTCTAGAAAATATTTTGAAATTAAATGCCAGCGAAGGTTGTGGAATTTGCTGCAATTGACACAAGGGAAATTAGTTTAGTAATCGGAAGGTCTAATGGAGCATAAAACGGTTGACCCTCTCATAAGTTTCGGTCGAAAGCGTTCAATATTTAATTGCCCATTTAGTCATGCTTCAATGTGCTCGTAATTTCTAAAAACCATTTCCCCAATGAATCACATAAAAAACACACACCCACATACAAACATGTCCACTATCTCTGCCCAACCCAACAACTCTTTTTATTTCCCTCAAATTTAAGTGCCCCGTGTCGATAGTGGCAGCCACTAATTGCATTAAATTGAATGATGAATATAAACTTTATAATCGATGTGGCGTTTGACAGGCGCAATTTAAACGTGAAAGCGATCTGATTTGAAAAAGGGGGAGCTGAGGGGAAAGCCCTTTTGGCACTCTTCACAACAAACCAACGGACGTTTGGTTGACCACAGCGGCAGCCGCAAGCACACACACACACCCGCAGACTGACAATGGTTCCACGATTCTAATGTATTGTTATCTGACGATGGGTTTAGGAACACGGCTGGGTTAAACAAAATACCAAAAGATTGTGTTTAATTTGAACTGTGTCAAACTCTTGTACTTTAAACCTTTAAAAAATAATTTAATCTGATCGTCTTACAAAAGCTGAAGTAAAAGTTATTATTATTAATATTATTATTTTTTTTTTTCAAAAAAAGTTGAGGTCCTGGTTTGGGAGGAGCAAGCCTAGTAAGAAGATATGCATTAGAGTGTAACAAAAATGACTTTTTGTCGGGCATTCAGGGGTTTGTTCCGGTGGGCATACTGAGCCCAAATCCCACTTACGAGCTTGATTGGACTTAACAGGAGCTGGCGATTTGCATCTGAATTTTAAATGGGATTTAACCCGTAAAAACAGTAGGTTTCCCATACTGATGGGTTGCATATTTCAGAGTGTAATATTACATAAAATTTCATAAAATAATGCAAAACTTATTTTACACCCAGGCCTTTTACACGCAGCTGGATTACTATCTTATTTGCTGTGTAGGGACCAAAACATGACAGAGGAAAAAAACTCGTCCGGTCGCACGCACAGTTTACTTCGATCTCGGATGGACTAGAACATCCCAGGTGTTCCAAAACCATGTTAAAATGTTTAAATAACATAACTGAACAAAATACTGTTGATACATTAAGAAAGCCTAAGATACATTAAGAGGGCCTCGTGGCGCAGTCGTTAGCGACTTCGGCTGCCGATCCCTAAGTTGCCTTGGGGCGCGGGTTCGATTCCCGCCTTATCCTCCTGGCCTTCTATCGGATGGGGAAGTAAAACGTCGGTCCATTTGCGTAAAAAAGGTTTTGGGTGACTCACCACACATAACCTTCGGACGCCTAGAAATGAGCAAAAACTTGCAACAGAGACCACAAAAGACCCGGGGGTCGTCTAAGTGGTTTGCGTTGCTTTTTTTTACATTGAGAAAATTCTCCGACAAATTACGAAATCTGAACGATTCTTAATTTAAATCATATTCTCAATTTAAGTTTAAAAAAAGGTAACTTATAAAAAGAATATGGTGTGTTGTCGAAAAAAAAAATGCTTTTTGTGGCATTTTACATCGGAATTTCACAATAATCAAATAAGCTACATACACAGCAAAAATTCCAATGGTAGAATCGCATACAAAATCATGCACATCACTTACGTCAAAAAAGACACTTAATATTACGCGTTGCATGTACAATTTTTGTAAACACAAAAAAAAAGTTGCAACCGACGGGACTCAAACCCAGCACCAGTAAGGACTGGCGCCTTAGTCCGCTCGGCCATCAGACCGATGAAAAATGGAAAGAATAAACGTATAAGTCAGCTTGACATTTCGGTCAAGTAAGTTTCGCATACTGATGGGCTACATATTTTGCGGTGTAATATTACACAGAATTTCATAAAATAATGCAAAATTTATTTTACACCCAGGCCTTTTACACGCAGCTGGGTTACTACTTTATTTGCTGTGTATGCTAATCATCGCAAAAAATACATTTCACATTATTTTCAATTGATGAAACATCTATTTCCATTAGAAAATTTTAGGTTACAGAAAAATTCAAGTAAAAATACCTTTTAAGAAGTTCTAACAGTAAAACTTTTGATTGGAATAATATCTGGCACAAGAACTTATTTAAACAAAATCTCATCAAACATAGGATACATTGACTGCAATCTTTTCGTTTGTGTATTCAACAACTTTTTAAGTTGAAACTTTTAGGCACCTTGTAGTTTTTTTTTAAATACTCTTATTTATGTGATTTTTTGAAATATATTTGAACAAAACTCAAGTTTATGAAAATTTAAATTATAAGTATCAAACAACGCAATTTTTTTTTTGATTTTCTCTGAGTTTTTGTGAAAAATAAAGAATACCAAATTTTTTTATTTTGCATTTTAAATACTCAAATACGAGCATCAAATACGAGCATCAAATTTTACAAGCTAATTTTTTTCTCATTTATTTCATAAATTCAAATAGGCATAGGCAGCAAAAAACGAATTTTTCAAACTGGTAAAATTAAAAATATTTAAAATACGGTTTTTTATGGATGCTATAGAACTTTATAGAAAAAATCCTAATCTGTTGAATTTTTTTATACAAATTTTGCGAAGTTAAATATCAAGATTGCAAATCATTGAAATATGAGTTTTTTTTTTCTAAAAAGTACGTATATTTGTGATATTTCCAGTAACATTATGCAATGAAAATTTTTGCAAAATTTTGTGTCGTCAAATATGCTTTTCATTGCAAATAATGTTTTTATTTTGTATTTAAAAAAATACGGTATTTTTTTAATATTTAATATTTTACGCTGACAATTCTAATGTAATGAAAATCTATGCAAAATTTTACGTTGTTTGGTACCCATTCGCAAATAATAAAATTTAAAGTAATTAAAAAAATGTATTTTGTAAAAGTTTGTGCCTAAGGCCATTGCAAATTGGAGTTTTTATCCCCATTTTTTATCCAAAAAAAAGGTGGTTTAAAAATGTTTTGCCTAAAATTTAAATACTCATTGAAAAAGGTAAACCATTGATTGTTCAGTAAGTAGTGTATATTGAATAAGGTTTATTTTGTATTTTGGATAGTAAAAGCAGGGTTCTCATAAATTTGAACATACAAAAAAAATGCAACAGTTTAGAAAAAAAAAATCATGAATTTGTTGATATTTGGTTAATTTTAAACAAAATTAGGACTGTTGCAGCATTTTGTTAAACTTATTGTTTTAAAAAAGGCTTTTATTTTGAAAATTAATTTATTCTCATTTTTTTCTTTTTTACGTTCGTTTACAATTGCAAACTAAAAATTTTATTGAATTTGTAATTTGCGACAGGAGAAATGTTAAAATTAACACAACAAACATTTTAAGTAAAACAGGCTAACCCCGACAAACTTCGTCTTGTCATTTTTTCACTGCTTGACGTTTTTAGCCTCCTGTGATCAAAATTTGATTTTTCGCAACTTTTCCCATACAATCTGCAGATCTTCCGGAATCGGTTCCGGAGTGGCCAAAGTTGTCACTCTTTAGCGTAAGAACCTTCCTTGGGCTTATACGAACCCAACGCAGCAAAGAGCGCTCCGATCTGACTTTCCGTCAACTGAGGCGCGTTCGAACAAAACCGTCGAAATTTTTGGCAAAGTTGGCATGTTAAATTTGTAAATTTTAGGTCATTTGAACCAAAAGTCATTCGACCACAATTAAGCAGGTTCAGATTCGATTTCTTTGCCACGGCGGAATATTGTGCGCAAATGCTTATGATAAAAACTTTTCGACTAATGGATTTTTTTTTCACATTATCAGACAATTTTTTCTATAGCAAACTATCAATATCGTTAATTTTTATCCTGTAGACGTACTAGGAAGTATTTTCTTTCCTGAATTTCATCATGTTGGTGGATGAGAAATAGAATGGATTCCCTTGATGTACCATTTGGCATATGAGCAATTCTCTACGAAATCGGCCGATTTCAACAATTTTTATTTTTTGTATTTTTTTACTCAACTCAACTCAACCCAACTCAACTCAAACTTTGTGGGGGCCTTCCCTATGACCAAAGAAGCTATTTTGTGTCATTGGTTCACCCATACAAGTCTCCATACAATTTTGGCAGCTACCCATACAAAAATGGTACGTAAATATTTAAACAGCTTGTAACTTTTGAATGATTTTTCTGATCAATTTGGTGTCTTTGGCATAGTTGTAGGTATTGTTGAGGACTATTGAGAAAAAAAATGTACCTAATTTTTTCTCAATAGTCCTCAACAATACCTACAACTTTGCCGAAGACACCAAATTGATCACAAAATTCACTCAAAAGTTACAGCTGTTTAAATATTTACGTACCATTTTTGTATGGGCAGCTGCTAGAATTGTATGGAGACTTGTATGGGTGAACCAATGACACAAAATTGCTTCTTTGGGCATAGGGAAGGCCTCCACAAAGTTTGAGCCAAATAAAAAAATGCAAATAAAATCCATTTCCGGTTTTGGTAGAGAGTTGCTCATTTGAAACATTTTTTATTACATTTTTTTTAATCTAATCTACGACTCCAACACCTCAAACTTATTTGTAATTTCCAGTGAGCCTCTTTGGTCCAGACATCGTCAGAACGGCATTTGAAGTTTTCATACGACTTTTTCATTTGTTAGGCTAGATTTTTGAAACTCACTTTGAAGCTCACTTTGGACTCAGCTTCATTCTTCTCGAGTTCAGTCGAAAACGTCTTACAGAGGCTATTTTGAACGTCAAAGTGGTGATTTGCCAACATTATGTGCTCAATAGAATTACATGCTGTTTCCCTAGTTGAAAAACCAAACAACATAAAAAAGAAAGAAATATTAAATTCTCATTGAAAGCATCCTCAAGCACGCCGTGAATTTGAGGGAAAACAAACGGCCAGCCTGTGTGTGGTTCGTAAATTAAACCATATCGAAAATAATTACACCGACTATCGGGGCTGCAATTATTTTCAGACACTGGCCAGAACTATGCGCGAGAACGTTCATTCAACACGCCCCACTCAATTGAATTGAGCTATTCAAAATTTAGATTTTGGCATGTCCGCTAATTGCAGGCCATTTTGATAATGAATTAAATTATAAATTGCTCCAGTATATTTAATGGGCATCCAATCGAATTATTAATTTTTTGACTAATTAATTACTCTACACACAAAATCAATCGAAAACAATTCATTGGAGAGCTCTGCGCAACAATTTGCTCCAAATTTCCCACCAAAGTGAAAAACGACACAGCTCATAAACGAGCTGCCGGGGAGACGTTAATTGACAAGGCTTAAGCCCTGATTAAAACTGTCAATAAGCCATTTGCCTGGTGGTGGTGGTGCTTTTGCATCTTCGCGCGCCCCCAAACAGCTGATGAGCGCAAGCCAGCAAGGAAAAGCTGGGTAATTGATGTGGAAAAATGAGTCGTGGAGGGGGGAGTGTCGTCGGGCTGTGTCATGAATGAATAAATTGAAATTATGACAGCGTGTAAGTGTATGCTAATAAATTTTAATTAATTTACAGTGTGGAGCTCGGTGGGGTCGTCTGGAGGGTGTGAAAGGACAAAAGGAGGGGAGCGGCACTTGCTGTCAACGTTTGCCGATTTCATTAACTTCGATGGCGTGGTGAGGCCTTCAGTGTGGGAAAATATTATGTATGCCAACTGGCGCTTGCTTTCATGATGTTTGCTTTTTCAGATTTCATGAGTGAGAGAGTGCAATTTAATGGGATATTTTATTGGATGAAGTGTCGGTTCCTGTGTACCTTACTGTTGAAAATATTTTAAGGCTCCTGGAACGATCACTTCAGATATTTGCAAGTCAATCTACTGTGGAAGCAGTGCATTTCAGTAAATAAGTTTATTTAATCGAACGGTGCACCAACTCTGTCATATAGATGAAAATCGATTAAGGTGAAAAGGAATGGCAGTCCCATATTGACACCGCGCTCGAGTTTTTAAAAGCACCCTCAAGAAAAACGCCGTAACTTAGACAAGTCCGGTATGTTGCAAACGATAAATATAAAGATGAGTAATTCTCGCTGAAAGTGGACCACTATTTACACAAGGTGCTCAAAAATCAAAAGCAATGTACTTTTCCAATAGCCCCCACCAAGTTATGAAAGAAACCATGTTTGGTTGGTTGAATTTGTCCTCACCTCGGCGCCACGAAGCTAAAACATTTTTTTTAATTGGTAATTTTTTGACTTAGGCGCGTCTACAAAATTGCTAATAACTTTGCAAAACTTCAACGAACCCTTGATGTTTAGGGGTGTTTTGGAAAGGAAATGAGCAGAGCTTTCGAATGCACTTGTCAGAAAAATACCGTTCCATACATTTTTTAGCCATAAAACAACAATGTATTTTTAAAAGTCATTTTTGAAGGCCGGCGCCCCGCTTTATCGAAAAACTGACAAATCCATTCGAAAGCTGAGACGATTTCACATAAAGGACCAATAAATCTAAGGTGTATGTTCCTCATATCTTTTTAAATCTAATTTTGATTCTGAGAGCGCAGCGCTCTGTTCGTATTTCGGGTGCCCAAAATGTTGCATTAGCTTTTTTTTTTAAGGTTTTGTCAAACAATATAGGTGCTCACTTTTTAAATGATAGTTTATTATCCAAGGATCAAGATGCATTATCGATAATTGACCAATATTTAAGTTTTTGGGTTCTGCCAGGCAATTTAATGTCGAAAAGTTGTTTTTGTTTACTTTTTTTTGTTGTTAAATGCTTATTTACAATTGGGTGGACATTTTTACAGTAAAACTAATGAATGTAGCATGTAGGAAATTTCACCACGAACATTTTTCTCGAGGAGAAAACGTAATTTCGATACTCCAACGCAAAGATATTTGAGTTTTAGTGAGAAAAAAGTGCCAATTTTACAAATTTCCCAGAATTAACAAGCACGGCCTATTATTTTCATGCGTTATTTAGGTCGCTGAATTCGGATCTGCAATCAAATTTCAGATAAACAGTAAAAAAAAAGTAAATCTTTCCCTGTTCCTGAGGGGAACACCCTTGAAGAGTATCGGGGCCGGCATTTACAAAGCGGATTCTGTGGCAGTTATTTGCTCAACTAATGTCAACATGTTAAGGTTAATGTTAACATTCCATAGGTCGCCTTCCTAAGGTGTCGTGATAAGGTCCAGTTTGTGACGATACACTACCTTCCCTTTACTAAGCAATCGATTCCAGAAGGGAAAAGATCACCAGTTGTGTTGGTCCGAGCCGGAATTTGAACCTCGATCTACCGCTTACTAGGCGGGAGCGTTACCACTAGGCTACGTGGCTCGGTCTGAACAGTGAACAGTGATATTTGAGCCACGCCTTAATGTTATTTGCATGTAGTGAAAATGGTTGGGAGCGATTTTTCTATTCCTTGCAAAGTTATGGAAATCGTCATCAATTAATGACTGACGTATACAATCGTTCCACAAAATCATAAAAAAAATCCTAAAAAATCTAAAGTTTTCATTTATTTTTAAGTTTACATTGAAACCAGCCAAATCACAAAACAAAGTTTTCTGACATTCTCAAAACAATCAGAACTTGAAAAAAACATTCTCCATAAAAAAATCCGTGAGTAAAATATCAATTAAAGGTGAGCAAAAGATGAAATATGACCGAATTCACTAGCGATTAAAATTACAGCACATTACCGCAAATAACTTTTGGGTGTGGCTCGAAATTTCACTGTTAAACTGAAATTTGATTGCAGATCCGAACTCAGCTACCTAAATAACTATAAGAAACCATACTTTGTTTCCAAAACATATGATGCATGTAAATAATAGGCCGTGCTTGTTAATTCTGGGAAATTTGTAAAATTGGCACTTTTTTCTCACTAAAACTCAAATATCTTTGCGTTGGAGTATCGAAATTACGTTTTCTCCTCGAGAAAAATGTTCGTGGTGAAATTTCCTACATGCTACATTCATTAGTTTTACTGTAAAAATGTCCACCCAATTGTAAATAAGCATTTAACAACAAAAAAAAGTAAACAAAAACAACTTTTCGACATTAAATTGCCTGGCAGAACCCAAAAACTTAAATATTGGTCAATTATCGATAATGCATCTTGATCCTTGGATAATAAACTATCATTTAAAAAGTGAGCACCTATATTGTTTGACAAAACCTTAAAAAAAAAAAGCTAATGCAACATTTTGGGCACCCGAAATACGAACAGAGCGCTGCGCTCTCAGAATCAAAATTAGATTTAAAAAGATATGAGGAACATACACCTTAGATTTATTGGTCCTTTATGTGAAATCGTCTCAGCTTTCGAATGGATTTGTCAGTTTTTCGATAAAGCGGGGCGCCGGCCTTCAAAAATGACTTTTAAAAATACATTGTTGTTTTATGGCTAAAAAATGTATGGAACGGTATTTTTCTGACAAGTGCATTCGAAAGCTCTGCTCATTTCCTTTCCAAAACACCCCTAAACATCAAGGGTTCGTTGAAGTTTTGCAAAGTTATTAGCAATTTTGTAGACGCGCCTAAGTCAAAAAATTACCAATTAAAAAAAATGTTTTAGCTTCGTGGCGCCGAGGTGAGGACAAATTCAACCAACCAAACATGGTTTCTTTCATAACTTGGTGGGGGCTATTGGAAAAGTACATTGCTTTTGATTTTTGAGCACCTTGTGTAAATAGTGGTCCACTTTCAGCGAGAATTACTCAGATAGTAAGCAATATGATGAGTTGAGAAATTGATTTCAGTTGAACAGAAGTTGCCCAAGAGCGCCTTCCACTTAATCTTAAAATTCCTAGCTTCCTCGTTTAAAAAATACGGAAATAATTAAATTTTAATCGCAAAATTAATCCCACAAGGAGTTTTCATATAAGGAACAAATAATAGTAAATTTGCGACCATCTTAATTATTTATAGAATGTGGGATAGCTTTTAAAGGTGAGCAATTCTCTGAGATTTTGGTCATTCGATTTTTTTTTTGTATTTTTTAATCCGGCTGAAACTTTTTTGGTGCCTTCGGTATGCCCAAAGAAGCCATTTTGCATCATTACTTTGTCCATATAATTTTCCATACAAATTTGGCAGCTGTCCATACAAAAATGATTTATGAAAATTCGAAAATCTATATCTTTGAAGGAATTTTTTGATCGATTTGGCGTCTTCGGCAAAGTTTTAGGTATGGATAAGGGCTACACTATAAAAATATGATAAACGGTAAATTTTTTTGGTGATTTTTAATTTAACTTTTTGTCACTTAAACTTGATTTGCAAAAAAACACTATTTTTTATTTTCTTATTTTTATTTATTGAAAAATTGTGTCGCATCGTGGCCTTGGGAATTTGGCCCTCAGTCGTGTGGTGTTCGTGGGGGAGATCGATTGGAGAATCGACGCGGGAGAGTCCTCGAGAAAATGTTAGAAGATTCTAGAATTTATTGATAGAAGGCGTCGCGTCGTCGTGTTTTTATTGTCTTTCTGTTGTTGAGCCAGTTGTTCGCGGTCCGGACTGGGTAAATTCGTGGTTAAGTTTGTTGCAAAGAAGTCATGCGCGAAGAATTTCATTAAATCGATTAAAACAGTTCGGTGTATCAGCACTATTTGAGGTTTACATGATAACAAATAATACGGTGCTAAAAAATTCATTTTGTTTTGAAAGCCCTTCTCATAGCGTCGAAGCTCGGAAGGCAACGATTATGTTTCACTTTCTGGTCATATCATCTACCAATAATGAATCCGGATCTATTTTAAATTTTACGTTACCGAATAATGCGTTAATTCAAATTTCATTTCGTTTTGAAAGCCCATCCCAAAGCATCGTTGCTCGGATGGCACGCCGGCGGTAAGAATTTAAAAAAATAAGCGAATGAAAGTTCCTTCTCATAGCGTCGTAGCTCAGAAGGTAACGATTATGGTTCACATTCTGGTCATATCATCTACCAAGATGAATCCTGACCTTCCCTTTCCTTCCCCTACTAACACAATTCCCCCACTTCCCGTGATGCTTGAAGGAGATGCTGTGGATTCAACGGTCTCATGCGGTGTCAACAGGTATAGAGCGACAAACTCTGTGTCTGATGAGTCTGCAACTTCAACTATCGGACTAACATTCCTACCTTTGTTGAACTGCATCTCCTCGGGGGGGCGCCGGTTTTGACTTAAAGCAGAGATCTTCAGGGGTTATACAGTGCGGATGACTAGCTCCCACTACTCATCTGTTGGTTCATTGTGTAACTTCAGCTGATCCGTCAATAACGAAGTAGCAGCTCATTAGCAGTCAACCATGCTCATGCTCATGCTCATTTGCAAAAAAACACTATTTTTTTCTGATATGTTTTAGGGGACAAAAAATCTTTTACCGAGTTCTGACTTTTTGAATCAACACTGGTTTAAAAAAAACGAAATATTGGTGCAACATTTTTTCAACTTCATTTTTCGATGTAAAATCGAATTTGCAATCAAAAACTACTTTAATGAAATTTGGATAAAGTGCACCGTTTTCAAGTTAAAGCCATTTTTAGGTTACCTCTTTGTTAAATAGTCGCAGTTATTTTTTTTTAAATTAGGCAAATAATGCGCACTCTTGAAAAAAATATTTTAGAAAAGTTGAGAAAATTCTCTATATTTTGCTTTTTTGAACATTGTTGATACAGTCAAGACTCGATTTTTCGAAGTTTAGATTATCAAAGTTTGGATAATCGAATCTAATCTAATCTAATCTAATCTAACCCTAGCGCAGCCAGTCTTTCGAGGGCATCCTGGAAAATGCCTTAGGTTGATTAACGCCTAGCATCCTCTTGTCATTATTAACAATTGCAGTGCCCCAATGCAATAAATTGCTTTGAAACATCACAAACGTTAAAGCGGCCAGGCCAACTGCGTAAAGTTTACCGCAAAGATGATTCGTTGAAGTGGATTGAGTTTGAGCACGAATGTTCAGACAACAATACATTTCTGAATCTACAGGGGAGGAAGAAACGTGGGGATCCCCCGCTCACGTTCCTGTTTGTTTAGGCAATAAATCGTTGGGAGCACCATGCTAAGAAGTTTTGGTGCTCCGGGACCCTCGGGGATGGGACATTGTATTTCCACAAATGCCCTGGACACTATTTTCCGTGGTTATAGCGCCACAACTCGCTCACTGTTGAAGAAATATTATAATTAGATCAATAAGAAAAAACATTTTTAAGGTAAGGGGTTAGCTAAGGTTTAGGGTGAAGGGTTAACTTAAACATAATTCAACTTTTTACAGGGGAATCAAAGGAAAAAAACGACGTCGATTGGGGTTGTTGCCTAACGGGGTCAAAACAAAAAATTTAAGAACTCACCTTGTCAAAGCACTAGTGCTGGGCGCACTCACACATGCCCTGAAATAGAAACGAAAACGAAACTATTGGCACTACGCCCCCCGGGGCATGGCCTTCCTCTAACGTGGGATTTCTGCTCCAGCGCCTCTGACGAGACAGGAGAAACCGGGACCGACGTTTTACTTCACCATCCGATAGAAGCTCAGTGGATAAGGCGGGAATCGAACCCGCGTCTCATAGCATCATCGGGATCGGCAGCCGAAGCCGCTACCCCTGCGCCACGAGACCCACGAAACGAGCCTACCTCAAATTTGGTGTTCCCTTGGCTAACCTCTCCGACTGGTGCCCGTATGCAGCACATACTCCGTGTGCTCCTCTCATGCTTCGGACTCTCGCAAACACAACGAACACGATGGTTGCTAATCAGCTAAGCCGCTAAGGTGTTGTCTGTGTATGAGCAGTGTGACGTACACATGTTAACTTGTCGTTAACTATCAACCGAGCCTTTTGAGTACGACATCCTTGACGACATCCCCAAAACGACATGCAAGAGGAGCCTTTTCTAGAACTGCAACTTCTTTCTTTTTCTAATTATTTTTCTAAGAATACACACACTTTCAACCAAATCACATAAACGATGTGCCTATTTTTCACTTTATAATGTATAAAATACGTGTGAGAATGGAGCATGTCGCACATTCATCAATATTCACATTTTCCACAATTTCCCACTTCTTAGACAATTTTGCAGATTATTTCACATTTCAACAGACTTTTAACTATAAGATCTGTCACCACTGCACAAAAGCTCACACAGCAAGAGAGAGCAAAAGCTTCCAATGACTTTCTGTCAAATTGACGGCTTGTAGGAACGGCGAAAATGAAACTCAGCGAAAAAGCGCACAAGAATCAAAACAAACCCCGCATGTTACAACAAAAAATGCCCGAAATGACCACAAGATTGATTCAAAATTATCGAAAAACACACAACTTTTGTACCGCGCGTTACGAACTATCTGGTCAACACATTTTAAACACTTCTTATTGCCAAAACACACGATAATTTGCGAATAATTCGCGGAGCAACGTGACGTCCGACCAGCTATAACCAGTGCTGCCAACTCCCCTCAAAGTTTGGATAATCGAATCATGAATAAAAAAGAATCGTGTTGTTTTATTTTCTTGTTTTAAACATCAAATTTGAGTTCTGCGACCCCATTTTAGTCAAAAAAACAAACAAAAGGACAAATGTCAGTGAAGTCGAATACTTTTCAGGACCCGTAGTCGGAGTTGGAGCCAGGAAATTTTGAGAAACCGGTCGGAGTTGGGGTTGCTTAATCTTCAGAAGCCGGTGTCGGAGTTGGCTTAATGTCAACAACATTGTTTTGAAGTTTGGGGGAGAGGGGGTAATATGCACCCCCTAACGGAAAACTGTGATTTCTCAACAATTAAAGCATCACTGTGGAAGAATTTTGTTCGATCTTCTAAAACAACTATTATTCTTCGTCATCCATGTGAAAAAAGTCTTAAAAAACCTCAAAATTGTTCGCAAATATCAAATTTCTAAAAACATTTTTGATTAATTTCAAACAACCATGTGGGGCAATATGCACTGCAACATTTGGGCAAAATGCACAACATGGGACAAAATGCACCGGGTAAAAGCAGTTTTCACTAGTCACCACTAGATGACACCGCTGTTTTAACAAAGGAGCTTCACAGCGGTGCATTTTGCCCCGACCACGCTTTTTGCAGAAAATTTAATTAAAAATGCATTTTTTGATGTTTTTGGACTCATCTATCTATAGAATAGTGAAGATTATGGCAAAAACTATATACCTCAGCACTAACAATAACAATAAATTCTTTTTATATTGTCAAAAAATCATAATGAAAGTTCAATGAAAATTAGATGAAAACACAATATTTTACAGTTTTGCAAATAACTTTAGCTGTTTTTATACTACGATGCTAAAATTTTTCCAGCATGGTTTAGCAATGTTAAGCTTCCAATTTCTATGAGTTTTTTTCCCGGAAAATTCTTCCAAATACCGAGAAAAGCAGGGGGTGCATTTTACCCCGGGGGTGCATATTACCCCCTCTCCCCCTACTATTTTTTCAGAAGTCGGACTTGAAGTCAAAGTCGAATCATCATGAGTTCCATAGAATGTACTGAAATAAAAACAGGATGCCACTGTCATTTATACACAATATTTACGGTTTTCAGACGACAAATGGGTGTAATTTGGACCTTAATTATAAAAGTGTCACATCACTTACCTTTCTCCCAAAGTTGTTTTCCTGCAACGGAACAAGAAGAAATAAAGAAGTGTTAATCAGATTTCGTAAAGAAAAACATTAAAATATCATCGATGAAAAACAACCCATCAAATCTGTCCCCTAAGATGAATGATCATATTAACATCCCATACGAAACGAAGGTGAGCAATTCTCTACCAAAACAGGAAATGGATTTTATTTGTATTTTTTTATTTGGCTCAAACTTTGTGGGGCCTTCCCTATGACCAAAGATGCTATTTTGTGTCATTGGTTCACCCATACAAGTCTCCATACAACTTTGGCTGCTGTCCAAACAAAGATGGTACGTAAATATTCAACAGCTGTAACTTTTGAGTGAATTTTCTGATCAAATTGGTGTCTTCGACAAAGTTGTAGGTATTGTTTAGGACTATTGAGAAAAAAATCGGTACACAGAAAAAAATTGTATATTTTTTAATCAACTTTTTTTCACAAAAACTCAATTTACCAAAATACGTATTTTTTTATTTTCAAATTTTTTTATATGTTTAAGGGGACAAAAACCTGCAACTTTTGAGCTATAGAGAAATATGGTCAAAAAATCTGCCGCCGAGTTATAAATTTATGAAAAATAGTGATTTTTGGAAAATAATTGAAATTTCATGCAAAAACAAATTTGACGTAATTTTTTAAATGTAAAATTGAATTTCCAATCGAAAAGTACTCTGCAGATTTTTTTGATAAAGGGCTCTTTTTTCAAGATATAGCCACCGAAAGTTTGATTTTAGCGAAATATTTGCAGTTTTTCGATTTTCAACAATAGTGACCATGAGTGACCATTTCTAAAACTAATGGTCCGATTTTCGATGTTAAAACATGAATCATTCGTGAAATTTTCCGATCTTTTCGAAATAAACATTTTGAAAAAAAATAAATCTAGACTAGCATTTTAAATAGGCGTAAAATTCAATGTTTGGCCCTTTTTAATTGTTAGTCTTGATTTAAAAATTTTCATGATTTTTTTTTCGAAAAGATCAGAAAATTTCACGAATATTTCAGGTTTGAAAATTGAAAATCGGACCATTAGTTGCTGAGATATCGACATTAGAAAATGGGGGGTTGTTTTCGTGAGACTTAGAAAACTTCAATATTCCTGTTTTTGTCACTCATGGTCACTATTTAAAAAACGAAAAACTGCAAATATTTCGCTAAAATCAAACTTTCGGTAGCTATATGTTAAAAACGAAGCCCTTTATCAAAAATTCGATATTTTTTGATTGGAAATTCAATTTTATATTAAACAATTACGTCAAATTTGTTTTTGCATACAATTTCGATTTTTTCAAAAAATCATAGCTTGGCGGCAGATTTTTTGACCTTGTTTCTCTATGGCTCAAAATTTGCGGGTTTTTGTCCCCTAAAACATATCAAAAAATCTCGAAATTAAAAAATACGTATTTTGGGAAATTGAGTTCTTGTGAAAAGATAGCTGATCTGCAATTTTTTTTCCGTGTACCTATTTTTTCTCAATAGTCCTCAACTATACTAACAACTTTGATCAGAAAATTCACTCAAAAGTTACAGCTGTTTGAATATTTACGTACCATTTTTGTATGGACAGCAGCCAACATTGTATGGAGACTTGTATGGGTGAACCAATGACACAAAATAGCATCTTTGGTCATAGAGAAGGGCCCACAAAGTTTGAGCCAAATAAAAAATACAAAAAATAAAAATGGTCGAAATCGACCGATTTCGTAAAGAGTTGCTCAGGTGCAGCTGCATTTACGCAGCTTAACGACACCATAATATCTAGGTAATTTTACGACCCGACAGCTTTATTATCCTAACCTCAATTCCCCCAAGAAGCAACAGATTCTACCGAAATGTCTTCTCACATAACATCCCTGTCTATGATGATGGTGAAATTCTTTTTAATGAGTTTACAATCAAAACTTTACTCCGGCAACCCTGGCCAGACCTAGGACAAGATTGCTCGCGGGGAAGAACCGAACCCGATTCGATTAGGGCTAATGAGTTATGGTGTTCTGAACTCATTTAACGCTGCCTGTATACTGGGGATCGTGACTGCACTCGCGATGTGTGTTAATATGTTGCATGTATTTTTAAGGCATGTGGGTGGGTCGGCGATAGACTATGTTGTTACTGGTGAAGAATGAGGTCAGCGAATAATTAAGAGACTAAATTCATAACGCAGAAGGGTGCTGTGGTGGCAGCGGCGAAAAACAGACCCTAATTGGGTTTGAGCAGGGTGCTTATCGGGTCTAGAAGATCGCTTGATGATGCAATTTGGGGAACGTCACGCTGAGTTAGCTGAGTTTAATTGGTGTGGATATTTGGTGTTATGTGGGGGATTTAAGCAAGGATAAGTAGATTTTTAAAAATTAATAAAACCAAGGTTGAACACCACTGAAAGCGAAACAGAAGATGAGCTCAACATCGTTTCGATTGTCCACCGAGAGGCGATCATCTTGCTCGTAGCTGCTCCACGTACTATCATCACCGTAGACGACCGAACCTTACTGACCAGTAGACTCAAGGAGGTTATCGCTTCCCTTCCGTCTACGGAAACTTTATTTCAATATAAACAAACAGCAGATGCGTCAAGTTTTTTTTTCCCCTAGAGGTAATTAGAGATTGTGTAATTGTTGACATTTGTCCTACACTTGACACTAGGAATTATTTTTTGGGGATATTCCAACACTCCAATCACCCCGAGTTCTGCTCAGATCACGGAAACCGCTCGAACGAGTAAGGTGCCATTTGATTGATAGGTGGCCCAGTTCTAGCAGAAGCAAGTAAAAAAGGGGGCTCCACAGATAGTGCGAGAACGTTTATAAATAATATGCTCGCAAGCCACGCGGCCACTATAAGGAGCAGTAACTAAACTGTCAGCGGCAAGTTGAGCTGTTAAACTCTCGATTAAGAACTCGTTTGGACGTGGACCACACGCGTAAAGTCGCGTCGTCTAGGAGGGAAGTGGAATGAATTATTGCAGCTGCTGCCGGTGAACCGTTGGACAAGGTGGTTGTGCTGGGGCAGGAAATGGAGATACCAATTTGTAAGCAATTTCTTCAAAGTTGCCGCGGCCTGTAATCGCACGGTGAAAAGTCGAGCAGGAGCAGGACTGGAAGTGAACTGCCTTGAATGAATTATGAAACAATCTAATCAGTCACCGAGATGGCGTGCAAAATACTCAAACTGACAGTAAATAAAGAGAGTTATGAATGGAACGCACTTTAGAAACTGATTAAGTTGTTGAATGCTAAACGGAACTGTTTATTTGTTTTGAAAGGTTGATATAACTCCTGCAACCTCACAATATTGATACAAAAACAATGCTCTATAGTATTTAAGACATTTCGAACGATACGATTCTAGTATTTCAAGAACACAATATCTATCTTAACCTGTAAACAAATACTTGCAACAGGCTTATAAATATTATCATAAACCAAAACATTAGAACATTAAGTTTTGCCTTCGTAACTAAGGTGAGATTGTATCATACAATCTTGAACTAAAACATATAAAAGCTCGAAGACACAAAAAAGGGTGCCAGGATTATGGGAACCATCCACACAAAATGAATATTGTATCCTGATTCCTGAGGTATATTATTAAACAAAAAATGAGCAAAATTGGTCAACATCTAACCAATGATGAAGCTCTCCAAATTGCTATTTATGTTGCTATTTTTGTCCAATTTCCCGTCCCGAGAAAAAAAAAATGCCCGGAATTCCCGGGATTTCCCGGAAAAAAATATTTCCCGTTTCCCGGGAAATTTGTTAATTTCCCAGGAATTTCCGAAATTCAAGTGGAAGTATACGTTTTCTTAACTATTTGGCACCAAAGTTTTGAAAATTCGTGAGAGAACTTAATATGATATTATTCAATTCAATTTACTGTTCATATTGACTAATCAGTTCGTCTGAAAATTTCATGTAAAGATTTATTTTAGATAACAAAAACTTCTGAAGCTTTCACAATTGGGAATAGATCTTGCTTATTTGTTAGAAAGCAATAATTACAGTACTTTGGAATGGAAATCAACTATTTTAATTTTGGTAACAGTTTTCAACGAAAATTGCTGTTATAGCATTTATAAGTGAGGCATTAATACCCTTCCAGCCATGATCAGATCGAGTTTTTTTTTCGTTTTTGTTTACCGCGACTAACTTGGATGAAAATTGAATTGGTAGCACTAAATGTTTCAAAGAGGTTTGATGTGGAGCATGGATTTATTTTACTCACTGTCTAAACACTTTGATAAACAAATAACACTTCTCAACAAAAAATACTGATGATCATGATTTGGTTTGGTACGATTTGAAAGACAGCATGTCAAATAATTTATATACCTCCTTGAAGTTGTAGGATTTGTTAACTACACCCAAAGTTAAAGAACGAGGGGATAGTCCTCACGAAAAGAAACGTGAGGAAAGTATTATTTTGCGTGAGTAAAGACCTCTCGCGTGTTCATTCGTTCATTGGAACAGTTTATCCTATTGAGTGGCTTATATGGACAAATGACCGCCACTTAGTTACCGAACCATGGTGGCCCTTACGGCAAAGGCACGGTTCAATATGCCGAAGGTCTTGGGTTCGAGTCTCAGTACCGGTACTTTTTTTTTTTTTTTTGATAGATGGACTTTCTTTGAAGATGAATCCATGAGTAAAGTACTCTCGGTAATTTCGGGATTTATCCTCTCCGTCCGTCACTTTGATGTTAAAAACAATGAACAGTCCATCTGTCGTCAAGAACTGCTGCAGCTCGCTTGCCCGTCCCGTCCCGTCACCGCTCGCTATCCGAAGGTGCTTTCCCGTCGGAGTGGAAGGTCGCTTCAATTACCCCGATCCACAAATCGGGGAGTCGCGCCAAAGTTGAGAACTACCGTTCGATCTCAATTCTGAGCTGTTTGGCAAAAGTATTGTAGAAGTTGCTTGTTGACCACATCTACCCGTCCGTGAAAAACATCATCTCGGAATACCAGCACGGCTTCATGAAACAACGATCTACGACGTCCAACCTGATGGCATACACAAACTGGATAATCCGGAGGATGGAGAAACGTCAACAAGTTGATGCCGTCTACATTGATTTCGCCAAGGCCTTCGATCGAGTCCCCCACAAGCTAACTATCGCCAAACTAGCAGCGCTTGGCCTGCCTGACTGGGTTACTCCGTTACTCGTTGGCTCAACTCGTACCTGGTCAACCGTTCCGCCTATGTGAAGATCGCTGGTACTCTCTCGACCTGCTACGAAATTCCTTCCGGCGTCCCGCAAGGAAGCCACCTTGGGCCGTTGATTTTCTTGCTGTTTATCAATGACCTGTGTTCCCGTCTCCAGTCATGCAAGCTGCTGTACGCCGACGACCTCAAAATCTTCCGGCGAATTGGCAATTCTGACGACGTCCGTGCTCTCCAGGAAGACATCAACGTGCTGCTTCGCTGGTGCGTTCAGAACGGAATGGAAGTGAACGAGAAAAAGTGCAAGCTGATCTCGTTCTACAGGATTCGGAGCCCAAATCTTGCGGAGTACAACATGGGCCGATCCACACTCGAACGCGTTCACTCCATCGTGGACTTGGGCGTCACGATTGACTGCAAGATGGAATTCAACCAGCACGTCTCCATCTCCGTGGCCAAAACGTACGCTATGCTCGGTTTCCTTCGAAGAAATGCTGCTGGTTTCACCGACGTGAGGGTCCTCAAAACGCTGTACTTCTCGCTAGTTCGCAGTGTGTTGGAGTACGCCGTACCAGTGTGGGCGCCGTATTACGCCGTCCATCAGCAGAAGATCGAGAGTATCCAGCGTCGGTTCGTAAGGTTTGCAGCTCGAGTGTTGCCCTGGAACAACCCTGTGACACTGGCACCCTACACGAATCTATGCGCTCTGGTCGGCCTGCCAACACTCCAACACAGAAGAGTTCTCCTTCAACGACTGTTTATGTTTGACGTCTTGCGGAACAACATTGACTGCAGTGACCTACTCGAGAAAAACCACATCCGAGTTCCCTCAAGAGAACTTCGGAACCATCAGCTTCTCGACATACCAAGACACACGACGAACTACGGACACCACAACCCTCTTGACGCCTGCTGTAGAAAGTTCAATCACTCGACTATTTTGGAAAATTTTGGCTTTAATGTGTGTGAATCTGTGTTTAGAAGTAGAATTTTGTTGCTTAGTTAGTAAGAAACCCTGAAGTCTGCAAAGATGATAAATAAATAAAAGAAAAACACGAAAATATGTTTTTTGTTCGTGATTCGCTTATCCGAAGTCCCATACAAACCTTCGGAAATCGAACTTCAGATAATCGAAACTTCGAATAATCGAGGCTTGGGATAATCGAGTCTGGACTGTAATAATTTCGTAATGCATGAAAAAATGTCGATCATTTGATACTCATATTGTCAAAAACGGAAATTTTCAGTATGTTTTTCGAAAATACGTAGTTCAGTGAAAATTTTAAGTACCGTAAAACGGAGTGACTTTGATAGCCGGGGTGACTTTGATAGGTTTGCGATTTTTCCGCAAAATGAAGAGTACAGTTAAAATACGTAAGGAATGGTTTAGAAACATACTGACCGTGGTAGAGAAGTGTTCAAAGTACCTCAAGAAGAACTTTTCATAAAAATTTGACAAGTTTAAAAAGTAAGTTAACTATAGAGCAATTCCAGCTAAAATCAGGAATTTTTCTGGTACTTTTGTACCCGACCCTCTCCGATTTCAATGAAACTTTTTAGACATGTTATCCTAGGCCTATATAAGCCATTTTTGTGTATATGGAGCCAATAGTACTCGAAAATAACACTTGAGAAGGGCGTAAGGTACTTAAATATTTTTGTATTTTGCAATTTAAAAATTACTGTATCTCGAAGCCATTGCGCCGTATCAAAAAGTGGTCAAAGACAAACTTGTAGGAAATTGGACGGGCTTTCTGAAAAAAATACACTGAAACAAAAATACACGCCACTTTCTATGAGATTTTTTGATTTTTAAGTCTAAAAATTAAATTTAAAGGTGTTGTCACGATTTTTTTCCGTTCAAAATTTTTGAGGAAATAGCCTAAGATGTTACCAAAAGACTGACGAAAAATGCAGGATGGCATGTTTCTCCTAAAAAAATACAAAAATCATTTACTAAAACTGTTTTTTTGAAAAGTGGTCTAAACGTCAAAATTTTCAAAAACCGATAGTGGGAATCGATTCCCCAGACAATTTTACATAAAAGTCTCCATATTGACCATTGTCCTATGTCCAATCCTTGTGAAGATACAGCGGTTTTAAAAATAAAAATGATGAAAAAATGGGTTTTTTGTGGTTTTTGGCAATTTCTATATGACAGACTTGGTTTTTCAATCTCGTAAATATTTTTACCGGAAAGCTCGTCCAATTTCCCATAAGTTTGCCTTTGACAGCATTTCAATTGGATGTAAGGGCTTACAGTTATAAGCTTAATTACATTGTTAATAACTGAAAAGGGAACCTTACGCCCTTCTCAAATGTTATTTTCGAGTACTATTGGCTCCATATACACAAAAATGGCTTATATAGGCCTAGGATAACATGTCTAAAAAGTTTCATTGAAATCGGAGAGGGTCGGGTACAAAAGTACCAGAAAAATTCCTGATTTGAGCTGGAATTGCTCTATAATTAAGAAAATGTTGATGAAAGTCATTATTTTAAACTTCTCAAAGTGTCATGATTTTCTCAATGAACATGATTTTTAATCGAAAAACGTAATGCATTTTCGGATTCTTTGGACAATTTTCCACTAGGATAAGGTTAAAAAAGTTTGTAAATAATGTGTTTTTGAAACACAATTAAAAAAAATCTCCAAATTAATAGGCAATTTCAGTTGAACAAATTTCATGTAAAATGTGAAAACTTGTGATTCGTGCTTCGAATTCAGTATATAATGCAATATAAATCGATAATTTTACAAAAAAAAACTAGTTTTAACAAATTTTATGCAAAATTCAGACTTTTTAACAATTTTACCTAAAATTTATATGTATTTTGCTAAAAAGCTTATACACTTAGTTAACTAAATATAAACATTGATTTTTTCTTAAAAACTATATCAGCTACTTTAGTGATGGTACATTTAGCGTACAAATAAAGTTTGAACATCTTAAACATGATTTTAACAAGAAAAACTATGACTATCAAAGTCACCCCGGAATTAATACTAAGAATTTTTAACGTAACTATTTTTCTAAACATTATTGAAAAAACTTTTTTTCCGAAATTGTGCATAGACTTTGTGTGCTCTACCCCAGTACATGTTTTAAAAATAATAATCTTGAGAAAAACCTTACCTGTTGGAAAATATTCTGAAAACAAATTGAAATCCTATCAAAGTCACCCCGGTTTACGGTACTTAAAAAATGTGTCATTACTTTTCAAACGTATGAAAAAATCCCAAACATTTGATACCCATATTGTAAAAAACTGATTTTTTTTTGTATTTTTTTCAAAAATGCATAGTTTTGTGAAAATTTAGACAATTTCACAAAATAATATTCAAACTTTCGAAATATTTGAAAAAATCCCGATCATTTGATATCCATATTGTAGAAAACGGAAGTGTTGAGTATTTTCAAAAATATGTAGTTTTGTGAAAATTTTTAGAATTTCACAAAAAATATTATAACTATCGAAATTTATGACAAAATCTCAGTAATTTGATTCCGATTTTGTAAAAAAACTGAAATTTTCAGTATTATCTCGAGAAAAAATTGCACTTTCAAAATACAGGAAAAACAGGAAAAAAAATTTCGTGTTATTTTAATTGCAATGGATAGCTGACATCATCACGATTCCAAAAAACTATAATTTTGGAAATCCCGATTTCAGAAAAATCCCGATAATCCTGTCCGGGATATCCCTGGATGGATGCACTAGTATCCAGTACTAGATAGATTTTTTTTTTCTTAAACAATTTATAATTATTTCAATTTTCTTGTTTCAACAAAGGTCGTTAACCCATTACAATCCATCGATCTAAGAATTCCCCAAAAAACATTTTTTCAATCAATGTGTACTCTTTAGAAAGCATTGGAAAGATGAACTTTTGAGATTTTCAAAAAATTAGGGTTGAAAGTGTGACTTGTTTATGTCACTTTTCCAATGTTAATGAAAAAATATAAAAGTATGGAGAAACTGCAGAACTGCTTGAAAGACAAAAAAGCAGTTGTGTTAAGTGGAAGTAAAGTTAAGTTAAGATTTTCACAAAATTCCAAACTTAAAAAAATAACTCTCGAGTCCTGGGTTAAATACAGTAAAAAAAAGTTGTATTTTGGAAGGTGTAATTTTGGAATATTATTAATATTCAATGAATATTACCTCTTTTATGTTGTAATTTTACCTCAATTTAGACTGAAAAAGTGACATTACATCAGAAAAGTGGTAAAATTATACGTTTTCAGAAGTAACCACGATTTTTTTACTTGTTTTGTGAGACAACTAAACTAAACTTTTTTCAAATATCGAAATTAATGTTTTGAAGAAGTTATATTGATGATGAAAAGATTTAAAAATCTGAGGTTATTTTGATTGACCAACTCAGTTTGAAAACCCCTGCCCACTGTTGAAATCGTTTCCCCAAAGATGAAGCCCGCCTGTGAATGACGAAATTTATTACCTCAGAGATAGTGGCGGCGTGCTGCTGTTTGCGGTAGAGGCCGGCCGTTATGATTGAAGACACCTTCTCCGAAACCGTTCCCGGGGTTAAACGGGGCTTCTGACAAAGTGCTCGGCGGCTTGACGGCGAGTCACGGGATTTGACGCGAAGATTGATTTCCACGGCACGTGGGGTTTGGGGGACGATATTAAATTTTAAGATGTGCTTCTGGAAACTTGTGCTATCGTGTTCCGAGATGGTGAAGCCAATTTCGGTTGCTGCTACCCCGTTAGAGGAAAATTTATCAACGAAGTTGTTGACTTTGCTGGTGTCAGTTGTGGTGAAGGTGAAAGACTTTTCAATGAGTTGATTAAGGTTTGATTGGGCTGAAATTAGTTACTGGAAAATTGACCGCAAATTCTGTTATTACCCCTGTGAAATATCTGGAATTCCAACAAAATATTCAATTAAATTACTCGTCAATTTGTCAACTTGTTATCAGTCGCTCAACTGCCAAATTTATACAAATTTCGATGGCGCCAACCAAAACTTGACACCCAGCACACGAACCGTCATCATCATCATTAGAGCTGGCACCGCACTCGCGTAATCGTGCAACATCCATAAATTAATAAACTGACAAAGTTCAAAATGAGACAACTGACAAGTGAACGGGACCAGCAAAAAACAAGCTCATGACAAGTGTGCAAACAGCACACAAACAAAAAAAAAGAAGCCCAGAAATGAAACACGACAACTGGCATCAACCCCGGAAAAGAGTGGGACTGGAACTGTTGCACACCAACTGAGTCGAGTTTTTGATGATGTCGCCAGGGTGATCCGATTTGATGGCAAAAGCCGGCTGGCAGTCGAAAGAGTATTGCATTTCATGCATCCTTTGCCGACCTGTAACGAGCGGCAGCTTCCAGCTCTGACTAGAGATGGTCGGATTCAGAGAACTAAACTACTGTCAATATTTTTGTTCTCTTTGGAATGTTGAGGGGAGCTCGCTGCTATGGTTAATCCTGACCAAATGCCCTACCTTACTAACAACTTTTCAGGCTATTAACATTCCCGTCCCTTAAAATCGAGATCTACAAACTGACATGGCGGGCGCCGTTGATGGCGAATGACTGCGATGGTCAAAACAATATTTTGTGCAAGCTTGCTGATTTCGTTTTCAAATAAAAGACCCCACCATCTCTACAGTCATCAACCTGAGCGATGCTGAGCAGGAGGCCGAGGGGGCAGGATTATAAGGAGAGCGAATTAAGAGTGAGAGCTCACCCAAACTGACACCCCGATCTAATCTGCGTGCGTTGAAGCAAATCCGCTCATTAACCCGCTTATGTTAGGTTGTGTGACCCCCCCCCCCCCTCCAATTCGCTCCATGTGGGGCAGCACTCTGTCGGTGGAGTTTGCATGTACACACACAGATTAGGACGACGATGGATGGGAAGTCGTTTATAGCTGGCCCGACTAAAACCCACGTTGGCGGGATGGAAACATTTTGCATGCGAAACTGGGGTGGGCTTCGGTGGAACTTGGCAATTGGCAGTTTTAAACTAGATTAGTACAGTTTTGTCTGGCCGGGAGGTCATTAAAACTTGCTCCTAGTGTTTGTGTGTGGAGGGTTTTAGAGAGGAGTTGACTAATTGCTGTATGTTTGCTAATTGACTACAAAACTCATAACTTGGTATGAATTCCACGAAAAAAAAAAAGGTGAATTACTTTTCGCAGAAACTTTTGGTATGTTTTTGGTATGTCATGGTAACAAGAATTCTGATTAATTAAAACTATTAAAAAACATTGCTGGTGCATTCAAAACATGCTGCTCAATTTTGGACGGGCAACCAGAGTCAAAATCCAAAAAAATCTTCACATAACGAACATTAAAAATCATAATCATGAGCATGAGCATGGTTGAATGCCAATGAGATGCTACTCCGTTATTGACAGATCAGTTAATCAATGAATTAAAAAGAATCAGTGGGAGCCAACTATCCGTTCACTGTTTAACCCCTGAAGATCCCGACTTAATTAGTCAATACCGGCTCCCTCCCAAGAAGCCTACAGTTCAACTAAAGGATGGAATGTTAGTCCGATAATTGAAGTTGCAGACTCATTAAGCACATCATTTTTCACTATAATCCTGCAGGGCAAGCACGCTGCCCGCCAACCTCCTGTGGCCGAATGGTTACGGGTTTCGCCTCATAAGCGGAAAGTCATGGGTTCTTCTCAGCGGCAGCAGCAACCGGAGGAGTATAAAACGGTTGCTTCACGTGCTCTTCTAGCATGTGATCAATCTTGGGATATTCCTTTGCGCCTCTTCCCAAAATACTTTCCTCGTGTCTTCGCGTGTAAATAATGCCCAGCCGATCGGTATTGCACTGTAGTCCAGTCGCTTTGTCCAGATCAGAGCAAAGGGAACACCGCAAAAGTAGCACCGCAAAAAGACAATTGTCTTTACAAGACCCCGCGCGGCAAATAATAGCTGCTGGGAAGAGCTTGAAAAATGACACGAAAAAATTGTCACCGCGGTTCTAGCGATACATAGCGCACAAGGCACAAGGAAAGGAGTTTACAGCATCTGGATGGAACAGCACTTTCCCTCTCAATAGGGACTGTGTTATAGATCTGCAAATGCTTAATAACAGTAAAAATGGGTAACACGATACAATAGTCCTTGTAATCAGGATTCCGTGACTTAATACTCAAACAGAAAAAAAGCACGCTGCCCCACCGTCCACACTCGACTCATAATTTTTAATATAGGTGATTTTTGAAAATCTAATTTATTAACTTTAAAATTTCGAAAAATAGTTTCCGAGACAACGTGAGTTGAAAAATTGAGGCTAATTAGATGACGCTGAGAAAAATATTTTTTTCTTAAAATTTAAACTTTAGGAGGTTGAATATCAGCAACCAGCAGTTCAAACAACACATTTTACAAAGAATATTATTTGCGAGGGGGGCTTTTCCTTCAAAATGTACTTTGAAATTACAAAAAAAAGAATAATCCGAAATAGTACCCTAAAAATGGATTTCCACTAACTATCCCTCATCTACAAGCTTACATGACGAATTCCCCTCTCGGCAAATTTCCCCTCTTTTTGGAGCACGCTGGTTGGTCTCGTGGCGCAGGGGTAGCGGCTTCGGCTGCCGATCCCGATGATGCTATGAGACGCGGGTTCGATTCCCGCCTTATCCTCTGAGCTTCTATCGGATGGTGAAGTAAAACGTCGGTCCCGGTTTCTCCTGTCTCGTCAGAGGCGCTGGAGCAGAAATCCCACGTTAGAGGAAGGCCATGCCCCGGGGGGCGTAGTGCCAATAGTTTCGTTTGGTTGGTTGAACAAACGTTTCCCAATCAGTCAACCGAGAGACGTGAGATTGATGTATCTAAAATCACCCCCACTCCACCTCATAATTTTCGGATCGTCGACGTGCAAAAAGCGAATAAGGAGGTATGGGAGAATGGGTGCAAAGAGGCGGGGTAAACGTCTCCAACCTAAACCAACAAAACGCGGCTCGGTCAGTCCCGATAGTTCATTCTTTTGCTGGACGTCGACGAGAACACATCAGGAGCAGATGGCCTGGAGGCAAGGACCAGTCAAGACATGCCAGCCGGCATGAGCGGGAGTCGATCATTGGAACTGGCCACCACCTGGAGTGGCCGGAGTCCCCGGGAGAGATCCGATAGGGGGACATTTGCCGAACCATAAGAGTTGGGGCAATATGGGTATCAACATTTATGGTTTTTGATACTGGACATGAAAAGTTGCATTAGGCCATTATCTGAAGTTAAGCAGTTGAAATAAATCGCTAATTTCAGGCAGGAAGTAGTATATCAATAACTGTGATGCATTTTTTTTGCACTACGAAAATATGTTTCTGGAAATTTAGAAAAAACTATTTCGTAATCAATTAGAGCCCTGAAAAGGGCAGTTTTAATGTTTGCTGTTGAAATTTACTTTGCTGTTGACCAAATTTGACATAATTGGATGCTTCCAGTTGCAAAAGATCCAGATATGTCTATAACCGTCAGATGGGGGACAAATATGGTTCATTTTCACCGGAGATATTCAGGATTCCGTTGAGGTACTTCAGTCCTCCTGTATGGGTTTTTGGTCAATATAACAAAAAGTTTTCCATGGAGGATGAAGAAGAAGTGAAATCGGGTAGTGTTTGTTTCTACGGGGCGCAAATATTTTCTTCAAATTTGAGTTGTTTTTTGAGATAAGAATACCCTAAAAGTGGCTCAAAGTTTTAATTACGTTGTGTTTTTACCCGGTGCGATGCGGATTTTGAGATATTTGATCTCTTTTTCTAGTTATTTGTGCGAAAAGTTTTGCAAATCCCGTATTTAATTTGCTCAAGCTCAAGCGGGCGCGTTGCGAAAAAGATTAGTTTTGCATCATTTCTCGGATGAGTTTTCAAAAAGCCGTAAGAGCCACCGTGACCTCCGATACTAATTTTTGTTTTTCTCCAAATTGAAACAAAATTTTCTTAATTTTTAGTTTGGGGCTCTTGAAGGACGTGTATTTGAACAATCTCAAGCATTTTTGAAATTGGTTTTTCGTAAGAAGGTTGAATACCGATGCAAAAAGGGCTTCATTTACCAATGGCTCTTACGGCTTTTTGAAAACTCATCCGAGATTTGTGCTCGTGACGGTTGCAACTTGCATGCAAGTAGCGAATCTTCACAGTCACCATTTCCCGCAGGGATCGTCTGATGCCCCAACAGTTGGACACTGTCAGATGCTCGAATCGCTTTAGTGGTGTTGGTGGTGATGAATCAGCTGTTGACAGTTGAGAAATTGCTGAATGAGCCTGTGTGGAAGTTCCGATTGGATTAAAAGTTCCGTTATCTAAAATGGCACATATTCGAGATTATCAGAAGTGAAAATAAATTTTGTGATTAATTCACCTTTGGAGTGCTACTGCTAATATAAGTGTGTTAAGAATCGAAGAAAGTTGGGACAGGAAGATTAAAATATTTCAGTTTTGGAGTGCATCATTATTCTATTGTGAAAGCTTTCAAAACGTGTGCTTTGTAGCCACTGTTGAAGGTCAACTGTTTTTAAGGTGAAATTGGAGCACATCCTAAATATGGCCGAAAAGGCTGCCGTCACTTGCCCTTAAATTCCTTTAATGATTTGTTGCGCAACCTTAACCTTTACCATCGAAATAATCACACTTCCAGAAAATTAGCTCTTGCATCAATATTTAACAACCTACCTTTCTCAAAAGTGAACTCTATACTTTCATCTCCATTGGCTATCTAAATTAATGCACATTCTTCCATAATTTTGCTTAAAACTCGAATAAACTCCGAAATAATCGGCTGCACAATTTTTTCCCCAGAGGGGTCTTCTTTTTCTTCCTGTGTCTTCCAAATTTTGCCGCTTCTTCTTCACAAACTTGGTCACTACATTATTTCCATAAATTTCTAATGTTCCCCTGGTCGGACAGGCTTCAAACGATTTCACTCAACTTAATTTGTTCAAATCTTCCGGAACACAACTTTTGAACCGACGAAATCAAAAATTTTCGATCACAATCTGCCGATTTTCACTGAACCCGAGCAACCGATTGAAAAAAGTGTTCTTTTCGCCGCCTCTGTACGTACACACCAAACTTTCTTAGTATGTGTAAATCCATCATTTCTAAATGAACATTTCAAAAAAACGTACTGAAACACAGCCTCTTTCACCGAAATAAATCAGAACAAGCCCTATCCAAACATTTATCAAAGAAGATGTAGAAAGTGTTGCCAGTCAAATGTACGAGATAAAACAAAACGAATTTAATATTAGTAAAAATATACTTGTTGTTTTCGTATTTAATGAAAAAGGAACTTATCAACTAACTTTGCAAGAAAACACAATTTTGGTTAGCAAAAAGGAGCATCTGAAACGAAAAAAAAATCCGACAGTTGTATTTTAGCCACACTCTAACTAGCATCACTGGCACTGCCACCGCTGTCTTGTCATGCGGCTGAGGTTAGAAAACAAAAACAAAACATTCGTTAGCAAAACAAACCAGCTGCAGGGGAATTAAAACCTGCAACCGTGTCCGCTTTGGTATTTTCAAGCAGAGCAAGTCCCCGAAAAGTGTTCCGTCGTCAAGCGGCCAAGTGGCGTAGTCTTTTGTGGATATTCCGTGGGAATCCCGACAAAGGACCCGAAGAACTCCAACCAAGCTGACCCTACCCGTCGGACGATGACAATTTGGAGATGATCGCCCGACTCTACGAAACAGTCGAAAGACCCGCCTGTTGGGATGCACTTCCGGCGCCCTCTCCGAATTTTGAATTGCTGGACCACTGTCGGAGCGAATTCCCTTTTGGAGTCCAAACGATTTGAACGCGTTGGTTCCGGCGCTGCTGTTGAAGTTCAGCCAACTCAGCCATTGGGCATGGATTTTACAATCTGGATTGGAACTGCTTTGTGGCCTGAGTCGAACTGGTCCACATGGGTCCGGTGGTGCAACAGGCTGTTACGGAACATTTTCGGTTGATTTTCAAGAGATTGCGAAAGAGGTTCGAGATTAATGCAAACTTTTATAATTTCAGGCTGAAAAAGGTCAGTTCTTTGTGGACAAAATCATGGCGACATGGGACCACCTTTGGGCCGTACTTTTGGTTAGCATCAGCCGGAGCGTTTAATCGGTTTGCCAGTGAAGTGCTCTTGGGAAGTACGACCGTATCGGAGCGTTTATGAGAACAAGCAAACTCTGGCAGGTTGAGGAAGTTGCGGAATGGCGGAATTTATTCGTGGTACAATATGAAAACGTTCCACGACCTGAACAAAGGACAAGGACAAGGAGATTTTTGCGGAATTTTTGGCGGATCCTGTCGAACGAAAGTTTCGTCGGTTCAAGTCGCTTCCGGCACCGTGAATCCGGTTTACCTTTCGGTGTGAGCCCAGAAAAGTGGCTGCTGAAACAGAGCGATCGCAAAGAGCTAACCCCGCTTAGGATCGTCGACGAGTTTGAGTGGTTCTGCTTTTTGGACGATCGATGTGGACATTTTCGGGCGACGGTCGAGTACATGGAGAAAATCAGGGTGATTAAACACAACACCGGCCGATTCTTCGTGCAGACTTGCACGTCTGTAAAATCCCGGCCTTCCGACGAGAACAAGTCGAGGAAAATACACAATAAAATATAATTGCAACTGCCAAATAAAAACTTTATTAAATTTTAACAATGCGCCTCCCGGGGCTGGCCTCAGATGATTTTCTAGAGCAATTGCGGGCCGAATTATATCGCTCAGCGAAAGTTGTGCCCGCAGACCGTGAGCTAGGTAGTCGTAGGTACCGTCAACTGGGGCGAATCGGGACACATGAGGCGAATTGGGGCAGAAGTTTTAACCATGTTGGAGCACAATATTTTGATTCAACAGATTAAGTCCACCAAAATGTGTAGATCCATTTCAAAATGTGAAACCTTGAAGTGCTCTAAACACTACTGTCCCTATTCAGACTGTAGTCCCGATTTGCCACAGATGACGGTACCTCTCCTTAAGAATAGAACATGATTCCATTTTAAAGTTAGGATTTTTGATTGCAGGGTATTATTTTTTATGATACAATTTTGCAACGCAATGTGAATTTTCTTTTTTTTTTTTAAATCAATGTTTACATTTTCCATCTAACAAAACAAAAATATTGTGTTTGATAAACATTCCGTAAGCACACAAACACTAACACGGTGTGTGTTGGTATTTGTGATAGTCTTACCAACACAAGTATACTGATAATGATTAATGATTTCAATGATTATTATGAAGAAGAAGAAAAATAAGAAGAAGCCCAAATCGGATTTGAAGGCATTTCACCTTAATGCAGCTGCATATGACAGAGATTGAGTTACACGACAGCGAGTGAGACACCACGACAACAAGTCGTTGGACCTGTCACTATGATCATCAGGACTTCAGCTGAAATTTGGTGAGATCTTTCCAAAATAAACGAATAAAAATATCTGCCTGCTAAATACGCGCTGATTTCTCGTCCACGGATAAGAAATCGGAAGTTCTAAATAACGTTTGAATCCGATTGACGCAAACGTTCTTTAGGACGGGGCTTGTCGATTCAAGCTGAAGTACCTCGCGCACGGCTAGCCTGCGTAGAAATGGGTCACCGAAGCTCGGCAGAGCTAACACCCACCAAATGCCTTTGCTGGTTATTTGCATGTAGAGAATATTAATCTAAAATACATGGAAACAACTCAATTTGTAAGAAGAGACCGTGTGGTCCCGTTTGGTTGGTTGCACACACACACACACACAATACAACAAAAAGTTTTCCAGAAAAAAAGCTGGATATGATGCAAAACTTCAAGGCATCATCCTAATACATCATCCTGCAGAAATAATTGACACTACGGGGCACCGGAGCCGGTTCCAATTAGCCACCAATCGACATCAGCTCAGTGCACCGTTTCCGGTTGTCACCTGTTCCGGTGTTCAAAGGTTTTGATCATGTTATTTATCTATGCTGGATGATGTACTATGATGACGCCATGAAGTTTTGCATAATTTCCGGCACTGTTCTGGGGAAATCCGTTTGTTATATTGGTTAATAACCCATACAGGAGGGTCATTTACCACTTAATTTTGCAATGTACAGATATTTGAGTTCAATATTTTGACAAAATTCCATCAACAAGTTGTTTAGAATAGTGTCCTACACATGCTGATTCCTTTTGGTAACGATTATCGCATTCCTTGTAAAGTTATGGAAATCGTCATTAATCAATGATTGCCAACTAGGACGTCAATGACTGTGCCACAAAATTATATAAATTTTGAAGCACAATTGATTCAGATCAAAAATTCCTTCAGTGGCTTCAAGAAGGCAACAACCGGCACATGCTGATTTCTTTTGGTGCTAAAATTCGTTAAATTGAATTTAATACAGAATATTTTATAGTGATGATCAATTTTCTTCAAAAATTATCAACGGCTTCACCTTAACTCTTAAACTAATCATTATTTTAGTAATCAGAACAAGTCAGAGATAAAGGAAAATGACACTCTTTTTAGTACATAAATCAAACCTGGGATAGGTCGGACCGACATGTATTTCCCCATTTCTTAGAAGGCTTGATCAGACAAATCTAGTCTCGAAAAATGGTAAGGCTGTCGCGTGCCTCCCCTTCGCCAAAAAATCGTTCTAGATTTGTCCGGGGATCGTTCTAATCTTCTGTAATCCATTTTTTGAATTAGGGGGAGAGGGGGTAATATGCACCCCCGGGGCAAAATGCACCCCCTGCTTTTCTCGGTATTTGGAAGAATTTTCTGGGGAAAAATCATAGAATTTGGAAGCTTAACATTGCTAAACCATGCTGGAAAAATTTGAGCATCGCAATATAAAAACAGCTCAAGTTATTTGCAAAATTTTAAAATGTTGTGTTTTCATCTAATTTTCTTTGTACTTTCATTATGATTTTTGGACAATATAAAAAGCATTTATTGATATTGTAAGTGTTGAGGTAAATAGTTTTTGCCATAATCCTCATTATTCTGTAGATAGATGAGTCCAAAAACATCAAAAAATTCATTTTTAATTAAATTTTCTGCAAAAAGCGTGGTCGGGGCAAAATGCACCGCTGTGAAGCTCCTTAGTAAAAACAGCGGTGTCATCTAGTGGTGACTAGTGAAAACTAATTTTACCCGGTGCATTTTGCCCCATGTTGTGGTGCATTTTGCCCCGTTGTTGTAGTGCATTTTGCCCCAATGTTGCGGTGCATATTGCCCCGCATGGTTGTTTGAAATGAATCAAACATGTTTTTAGAAATATGATATTTTCGAACAATTTTGAGGTTTTTTAAGACTTTTTTCACATGGGGGGATCGAAGTAATCTGGGAGCGTGAACAGACGTATATTTTTTCCGCTGTCATATTTTTGGAATTTGATTTTTTTTAAAACGTTCGATTTCAATTTTTAAACCGGAGTTCCTGTACAATTTTAATGGTGGTAGCGGTTGAGGTAGTGTCAGTGGAATATCAAAACCCAGAAATCAACTTCTCGTTGGCTTGATGCTCTTCATGGGGGTGACGATTACACGAATAAGAAGGCAGGATCAGCAACAGCTGGAGCACTTTATGAAGTGGTCATCATGCTCCTGTTCCAATCTACCAATCCGGCCAGCAGTAGCAGACTAAATGCATCGTGTGGTGAGAAGTACCAACTTGCGGCGTCTTATGCCTTTGCTGCCGATCGAGCTGTACCAGGATTGCTACTGGAAGAACTGAAACCTTGATTGTTGCTGCCCGCTTCTTAACTGTAGTCCTGTTCAAGTCCAGAAGTCTTAGAAGAATTACGATTCAAGTGGCTTTTGATGATAAGTCCAAACCCTGCTGGAGCTGTTGAATCTTGACTTGGTGAGATCTATCCATTTTATCTATCATTATTTGATAGATTATTTTATTCTCTTATTTCATATAATATTCTATTGATCAAATGATGTATCCATATTATCCCATTCCCACCTTCCTTTTCTCCTATCCACATTTCCTCCCCCTCCCCTCCCCCCCACCCTGCCCCTAAATATTATCTGCCAAATTTACACTTACACACCACACCACAACTGTTTCGGAGCGTTTGGTACGGTATGTCCACGCATCCTTCCTCCCCTGATGATTCTATGAAATGTGATCCGTTCACAGAATCTGTCTCTGCGGTTAATACAACGCAGTAGGCCTGGCCGCTTTAATTTTTGCTATACATTTTCGGGGTAACTCGGATGTACTGTAATCATTAATATTGACAAGAAAGGACTTGAGGCGTAATCTTACCACAAGTTCTTCCAGGATGCTTTCTTCGGACTGGCTGCGCTTGTGTTCGATTAGATTAGATTAGATTAGATTTTAAGACTTTTTTCACATGGATGCCGAAGAATAATAGTTGTTTTAGAACATCGAACAAAATTCTTCCACAGTAATGCTGTAACGGTTGAGAAATCACAGTTTTGCCTTAGGGGGTGCATATTACCCCCTCTCCCCCTAATTCATATCCTCCTACTTTTTCATTATTCAGAATTGTTAAATTTTCGTCTGCTAGATTTTTCCAGATTTGAAAACATCTAGCAGAAGTGTTGAAATATACAATATTTTCAAAGAAAGTGACCAAAACTTCTCAAAATATTTGTGTTGGTCTGCAAAGCTGCGTGGAAGATCGAACAATCATAATTCATAGAGGCTGATTCATCACATTTTCCGTTGGAATTGTTAAATCATCTTTTAAGTTCAATTATGTGCACATTTTCCGAAAGAGGGAGAAAATGACGCATAATGGCATCTGCTAAATATTGCAATAATTCATCAAAATTTCTAAGAATTTCATAGAGATTATCGGATATTTATTCAGTAAGGGAAATGTCTCACACACTTTCACAACATATGTGAACCATTTTGTGGTTGAATAAAACACCGAAAAAAACGAAAAAAAACTTCTATCTGACAGCAATTAAGCGCCAAGTTTGCTCATGCCATTAGAATTTATGGGTGTTATAAAGTGCGAGCACACACACAAACATTCTTGTGTGGTGAATATGTTTGCCGAAAATTACCATCGCCAAACACGCGAACACGAGCACGGCTGGAAGCTGTTCAACTTTATTTGCGGCGCTAATTCCCAGAATCCAAGGTTTAAGGCAGCAGACTACACTAGTCCTGCGATAAACCGTCGCGAGGGCTGATTGAAGCCAATGTGGTGAAAACCCGTCGACAGTGTCCGGATGTGGTGATTTGACACAAGTGTGACAGTTGTGTGCGATGTGATATGATTGTGACACTTTGTCAGAGTAATTTAAATCGAGGGATTTTGTATCTTTTTACTGGATTTTAACGAAGAGTGACAGGTCGCGTGTGGTGGAAACTGAGATGAAATGTTTTTTTTTTTGCAATTAAAAGTTTATCAAAATAGCAAATTTGTGAAGATAGCAAAATTGACATTACTTCTGGTAAATGAAAAAAATAGAAATCAAATAAATTATATTTGAAAAAACTCAATGCTCAATTGAATAAAATTCCAATAAACATTTTAAACAAATCACACTGATTTCCCGTTCTAAACTGCCTTTCTCCATTGCATCCAAATGCATTGACTCCAGCTGTGCAATTGCAGCAAGTTGCGTTAGTTGCAACAAGTGCAACCAAAAAGATAACAAAAAAACACACAACTCAACTTGGAAAGATATTTTACTCTCGTGTCGTCGAGCCCTAGTCGCGGTTTGCATATCAATGTTTTATTTTAGTTGTTTTAGTGTTTTTTTCCGCGCGAGATACACGTTTTGCTAATGCCTTTGCTTCATTCAGCTAAGTTTGTGATGTTGTGATTTCTTGTCACAATTTTTGTTTATGTACGGACGTTTCTGCAGATACAGTCAAATTTTTAAAATTTGTAAAATTTGTATGTACCTTTCCATAATTACACAAAATTGGATAAGTTGGCACACTGTTTTGTGATGAAATTAATTAATTTAAGATATTAAGACTTTTTCTTAACAAATTTGAAATATTGTTCAAACAATTTCCAAGATCTCTTAAATCGACTCAAATAAGTTTGACAACTGTGGCAAGCGAACACTGCGACGCAAACGTTCAGTTGCTCCAGCTGAAATACGACACCGTGCGGACACTTTTCTGGATGACTTTTTCTTATTTGCAGTATCAATGCCTCTCTCGAAATGCCGGGGAGACAAATTGGCCATGTTTTTGAGCAGCGAACCGTGCCGGGCGGCATTCCTGCGACGATGTTGAGTGAATGTCTTTGGCCCAGGATAAAGCCAGTTGCAGGAAGAAGTTGACTGCGTTTCGCATCGCAAGGAATAGCTTGAATGGCATAGATGAAATGCTTGAGGAGTTGGTTTTTGCTTTACTTTTATTCAAAATGACGTTTGTTTTCAATAAATTCCATTCTAGTTCACGGGAAAATCCAAGCGATAAAATATGCTGCTATTCCAATGCCAGACGATCAATATTTGGGTCATTCTATCTCTCAAACCGTCACCCACAAGCACGAAGTACTTCAAGATCATGTTTCTCTTGGAAATCCCCCTTCACCGAATTCCTTCACCGCGCACTGCCACAAAGTTTTTGACTAATTCAACCTGCTGCGTCTGTCTTCAACAGTTTAATACTGACTCCCCTACCCAACCACCCGCCGCCGTCATCACGATATCAACTCATATCATATCACACACTCACTGACTGGCTGCCAGCATCCCGTAGCCACCAGAGTAGTCACACAGATAAACATAAACCGAGAGCGAGCCAGCTGATCAAACGACCAAGCAATTAATCTTTGCGACTAGCAGCACACACAGCTAGAGCTGAGCGCACTCACGATGGGGCGGTCGTTCTGCTGTGAAGTTCAAGCGCCTAAAGAGCTGGACCGTTCTGTGGGAAATCGATAGGCATCAATTCTTAAAATAAGACAATTTAATTTTGAAAGAAAATCTTTAACTGCAGGAATCAAAATGGTTATTTGCTGAAGCTTTTAAATTGTACTCAAAAAATTCGGAAATTAAAGATACCTTTCAATTTATTTAATTTTTAAGGCCAGTGCAAATATTTTTCAAAGTTTTTGTCCCTCAGCTCTGGCCGGGGTTGAGGGGGGAGTGGGGGGCAAAAAAATATAAAAATTGAAATAACAAGCCATATTCTTAACATTTGAATTCAAAAAGTATATCAAAATGCATTTTACTCTAGTTCATTTTAGCTAAATATCGAAAATTTTAAAAAATAAAAAAACATTTTTAAATCAACTTAAACATGCTAAAAATGATTCTAAATGCAGGGGAATGCATTTTCAATTGATATCAGCTGAGTTTACTTAAATTTCCTTTTAAATTTTGAAGTTTTTGAAAAAAAATTGACAAAATTTCTCAGGCCAATCCTAAAAAGAAGAGGTAGGGGGGTGGGCGGTGTGACGAGATGACACTGAGAAAAACTAATTTTTCACAAAATCAAAACTTCGAAATTGACGTTCCGAGAAAAATGCGTTTTAATGTTTGACCTTGAAAACAAAACCAAGAGCACGCAATGTAAACAATAACAAACACGATTTGTGTGAAAGACCATTCAGTGAATTGTTCAGAAGTTGGTTTGAATTTGGTTTCCGGAGTCCCGAGTTACAATTAATCATGTTTACTGTGATCGGGCTAGTACGTGTGTCAAACATGTTCTGACTTAACGTGCTTAACTTAATTTGGCCCAAAATCTACGTGGGGCAAGATAGCACGATCACGACAAACTAGTCGTCTGATGAATTAGGTAAAAAAAATGTTTGTTTCTAAAAAAAAATCATTCTTTTAACTTGAAAACAATGCCCTTTATAAAAAATGTGTACAGTCATTTTCGATTACAAATTTGATTTTGATCCTAAAATTGATTTTTGAAATTTTGTTTGGCATTGCTTTACATTTTTTTTTTCTAAAATGTTGTTTTTTTAATCATTGTCTTTTGTTTTTAAATTACACCATCTTTAATTCTTGATTTTTTTAAATTCACTAAAACATATGATAATGCAAAATTTGAAAAATGCGTATTTTCGGAATTCAAATAAAAAAAGACTAACAGTTTTTTTCTCCCGTGTATCTTTTATTTCGGAAAAAAATTATCATAATCTATAACTTTGCTGAAGACACGAAATTGATCAGAGAACCCCTTCTCAGGATTTTGATTTTCGAATAAGGCCGTTGCAAATATTTTTCAAAGTTGCTTGCTTTTTCGCGAAATTTGCTGATTCTCTCAACGAAGTTTATTTTATACTCGGCCACTATTGCCAGTACCAACCACTAGTGTCTTCCTTTTAACTACAAGGAATTCTCTGCCTTGGGCTCCTAAGTGTTTGGGTACGGCACCGGATACCCATATTTCCACTTTAAAAAATATAAATAAATAAAATAAATCGAAAATTTTTAAAGCATCAAAAGATTTTTTTTACTGAACTCAAACATTCTAGACATGGTTCTAAACGCAGGGGAATGCATTTTAAATTGATTTCAGATGTTTGCAGTTGAATTTCCATTTCGAAATTTTGATGTTTTTTGAAAACATATTTTTTTTGCCCCCTGATTTTGTGGCTAGACTTTGAAGGGGGGGGGGGGGGGGAACAAAGACTTTAAATAACATTTGTGCCAGCCTAATTGAATGTTAACCTAAGTGAAGAATATAAGAATCCTTCAAATCTTATACAAAATAATCGAAATCACCTAATTATTACAAAATTTGAATGGTAGAATGATTACAGAATTTGATTGTAGTAAGCTCTTAAAAAGGTTTTAAAATTCTAAAATAAAAATATAAAAACTGTAAATCGCTATTTGGACCAAAAGTCAGCAAAATATGATTTTGTTTTCTGAGCTGGGCTTTATCAAAATTATTTTGAGGATGTGGTTACAAAGCATACTTTTGCTTCTTGAGTATTCAAATTTTTTTTTGAGGAAGAAAACCAAAAATTTTTTCAAAGCTTGAAACGTTTTTCAAAATATCGAAAAATAATTCATTTATGTAGGAAAAATCTTGTTTCTTTATTTATTTGAATTCAGTAAATTTTAATAAATAAAAATACATTTGTCTTAACATACTTTATTTTTAAGTGCACGAATTTATCATTCAATGTTTTATTATTTTATCAAACAAAGTTTTGCAACGCCTTTAAATCAGTTGTACGAATTTCACTCTAAATTGAAATGTCACCTAACTAAAAAAAAAACAAAAAAAATATAAAAGATTTTTATGACCTAACTATTACGTTAAAAACTGGTGACGAAAAGTAATAGTTTATTGGAGAGCAATTCCAGCTCAAATCGGGGTTTTTTTTTTGAACTTATGTACCCGACCCTCTCCGATTTCAACGAAACTTTGTAGACATGTTAAGCCATTTTTGTGTATATGGAGCCAATTGTACCCGAAAATAACATTTGAGAAGGGCGTAAGCCTCTGCATCGTATCAAAAAGTGGTCGAAGACAAACTTGTAGGAAATTCAACGGGCTTTCTGAAAAAAATACACTGAAATAAAAATACACGCCACTTCTATGAGATTTTTAAATTTTTAAGTTTAAAAGTTAAATTTTAAGGTGATGTCACGATTTCTTTCGTTCAAAATTTTTGAGGAAATAGCCTAAGATGTTACAAAAAGACTGACGAAAAATTCAGGATGGTATGTCTCTCCGAAAAAAATAGAAAAATCATTTACTAATACTGTTTTTTTGAAATGACCACCTCAAAAACCACCTCAAAATTTTTAAAAACTGATAATGGGAATCGTTTTCTCAGTCAATTTTACATAAAAGTCTCCATATTGACCATTGTCCTATGTCCAATCCTTGTATTTAAAAACGTAGGTTTTAAAGAAAACCTAGATGTATGGGTATCAAAAGATCGGAAATTTTATGCCCTTTCCGATTCCACATAGGTTGACTTGTGAATCGTGGACCGGTTCGGATGCCGGCGGATTTTCCTACGACGTAATTCCGGGTTGGTACGAAATTCCAACGAAAAATCTATTCTATCGATATAAATACCCCCAAAACGGTGTTATACCCACTCCAAAATGTTTATTTAGCAATTCTATGGTAATATATTGACATTTATTTGAATTAAAAGTTTACAAAATTAAGTTTAGATAAGTTTTATATAGAATTTCCAGAGTTATATAAACTTTTATACTAAGTAGATAGTAAACTTTATATTCAATCCAAATTATTTTTTAATCAGTCAAGGATGCCTATTTGGAGTTGGGAGACTGGATTTATGGTGATTTGTCAACAAATAACATTATTTATGTTAATTTTTCGAAAGGTGTACAAACTTTTTTTGCACCTTTTTTTATTTTCGTAATAGTATTTGTTATATAACTTTTTATAGAAATCATCTTTTCATGAGCTTTTTGTAGCAAAATGTTTGGCATGAGTTTCTGAACAAAACGTAGTACTAGGTTCCTGTCAAACTTTAAATTTTTAACATGTTTCATCACAAAATGTGCATAGTGCCCAAGGGGTGTAAATACTTTTTTTACATACTGTAGGTTTTTTGGTGGTTTTTGGCAATTTCTATAAGACAGACTTGATTTTTCAGTCTCGTAAATATTTTTACCGGAAAGCTCGTCCAATTTCTCATAAGTTTGCTTTTGACAGCATTTCAATTGGATGTATGGGCTTACAGATATAAGCTAAATTACATTGCTTATAACTTAAAATAGATTTTTTTTCAGTGTAGCTAAAACCTGGATAGAAAATAAGCTTAAGTAAATACTAAAACGAGTCAAATTAAAAAGCTGTCCAAGGCAAACTTATGAGAAATTGGACGAGCTTTCCGGTAAAAATATTTACGAGACTGAAAAATCAAGTCTGTCATATAGAAATTGCCAAAAGCTACCAAAAAAGGTTTTTTTAAACATTTTTATTTTTAAAACCGCTGTATAAGGTTCCTCCATCGTTCCTCCTGAAAGCAATTTAAAAATATTTAAGTTTTTATTCAATTGGGCATAATTACATGCATACAAAATGCTTAAAATGGGTTGCTTACGTTGATGCCATAACATTTAGATTAGACTAACAAAGGTGAAGTGCTGCCACATAATGAGTAGAATTTGAGACAAATGATCTCTAAATGCGACGAAGTTGACTTTATAGCTGACGGCCACCGTTGCTAGTACCAACCACTAGTGTCTTCCTTTTTATCTACAAGGACTTCGCCGCCCTGGGCTCCTAAGTGTATGAAAGTATGGCACGGAGCGACGGCGCCGAATACCCATATTTACACAAAGAATTTTAGAGCGCCCGCCGTGGGATTCGAATCGGCGACCTCTGGATTGTGAGTCCAGTGCGCGGTCCGATTGATCCACACGGGCGGGACAAAGCATTTTGATCTCTAAATGCACTGCGGTGTAAAATCTGGCCTATGTCATCAGCCGGACCTTTTACAATTTTCACCTTTTTTATCTACACACAACCCCCCCCCCCCCCCCCCAAAATTTGCTCAGAAAAATGATTCTAAGTCGGTATGAAGGTGTATCTAGGACCAGGGGTGTGCTTATGGGTAGATTTGAGTAGATGACATCTACTTAGCTGTTTGCTTAAATTTATTTATTTTTTAATTGCACCAAGTTTCACCAATTTCTTGGCTCAATTTTGAAGCGCCCTTTTCTTTTTTTCAAGTCATATGCACTCTTTCTGGAAAGTCAACCAAACATTTCAGTGTTCCAAGGTAGTGCTGTCGCAGTCAGTCGCAAAGTCGCCAAGTCGAGGAGCGATATTTTTAAATTAAGTTTGTCTGAAGGCGCCCCTAGGATTTAAAAAATTGTATTAAAATTCTCAATATGAAAATTTGTCTGAAGGCGCCCCTAGGATTTAAAAAATTGTATTAAAATTCCCAATATGAAAATTTGACTGGAGGCGCCCCCACGACTTAAAAAAATGTATTGAAATTCTCAATATGAAAATTTGACTGGAGGCGCCCCTACGACTTAAAAAAATGTATAGAAATTCTCAATATGAAAATTTGACTGGAGGCGCCCCTACGACTTAAAAAAATGTATAGAAATTCTCAATATGAAAATTTTACTGGAGGCGCCCTCACGACTTAAAAAAATGTATAGAAATTCCCAATATGAAAATTTGACTGGAGGTGCCCCCACGACTTAAAAAAATGTTTTGAAATTCTCAATATGAAAATTTGACTGGAGGCGCCCCTACGACTTAAAAAAATGTATAGAAATTCTCAATATGAAAATTTTACTGGAGGCGCCCTCACGACTTAAAAAAATGTATAGAAATTCCCAATATGAAAATTTGACTGGAGGCGCCCCCACGACTTAAAAAAATGTATTGAAATTCTCAATATGAAAATTTGACTGGAGGCGCCCCTACGACTTAAAAAAATGTATTGAAATTCTGAATATGAAAATTTGACTGGAGGCGCCCTTATGGCTGAAAAAAATTGGACAGGGGTGTGCTTATGGGTAGATTTGAGTAGATGACATCTACTTAGCTGTTTGCTTAAATTTATTTATTTTTTAATTGCACCAAGTTTCACCAATTTCTTGGCTCAATTTTGAAGCGCCCTTTTCTTTTTTTCAAGTCATATGCACTCTTTCTGGAAAGTCAACCAAACATTTCAGTGTTCCAAGGTAGTGCTGTCGCAGTCAGTCGCAAAGTCGCTAAGTCGATGCGCGATCGCTGCGCGATGGTTTGTTTTTTGTTTTATTTAAATTTAGCTTTGTCACTCTTGCGATGCATAAGTTTTTTTTTATTTCACTAAATGATTTTTGGTTGTTGTGCGCACGCAACTATATGTTTCCCCAAGAGCGAGAGAAGCCAACTCGCCCACCAAAATGTATCAAATTTGGACCAATGATTTCAAATGACTTTCTCATATTGAAGGAGTAAGCCTACCCTTCAGGTGAATCGATACTCCGAATTGGTAAAAATGTTGGAGCTCGTTCTAAAAGCACAATCGCATTGATTTATTTTTTATTTGTTTGGAAGTGCGCAAAATTTAATTCGTCATTCATTTGCGTAATGCGTTTTATTTTTTTTTTGGCACGATCATCAATGTTTATGAGAACATTATCATCTTTCATATTGTAAATACGTGCTATTCATCCTTTAACTCTGTGCTTACAGTATTTAACGGTGTAGCATTCTTGAACAACCACTTCGCAGCAACAGCCTCACAGGGCATGCAAACCTTATGCATCGCTTTGTTAACATGTTTCCAACAGATGACTTGTGTAGGCTGACTTACTCTTTTTATCCTCTAACAGAGGATGATTTTTGACGGGTAGAGTTTTTCGGAACATTTACCCCGAAGCTTTGATAAAAAGAACACTTTTGAAAGCAATACCATTAATATTATTTTTTAATTGCTGTTTTATTTTATGATGAAAGAGATCTTCGCTACTGGTTAAGGCTTTTTTCGAAGTGATAGGGACTCAAAACAAATCGCTCTATGTGGCAACTTTATTCTAGTAGAGGACTTTACTAAGTGATTTCGTATACTTTATAGATCGAGAACTGATATGGGAAATGAAACATAGTTTGATTTTAATTAAGTCATACACTGCCCATGTTCGCTTAAATGTCCCATATGCAAAAACAGCAAGCTGAGAAAAACGCATTTGAAGTTTGTCCCATACATAAGACTACGTGTTAAATTTTCGCGAAAAAACTGGATTTCCTCCTGATTTTTAGAACAAAGTACTGGATGTTATAGGCTCTTTTGAAAGAGCACACGATTTTGAACCAAACGGCATCAATAAATCAAAATCGATGAAAATGCATATGGGACATTTATGCGATCATGGGCAGTACAGTGTACTATGTACACGGTGTGATTATTTAGAGTTCTCCTGAATAAATAAGGTAGGTCTGATATTTTGCACCTTGTAAGAAAGTCTATTTCCCGAAATTTTGAGGGGTAAATTGAAATATAATATTTAGCCCCAAGTGCAACTTCTTCTAAGAATCTAAGAATTTTATAACGATCTTATCAGATTTTTCTTTGGAAAGTCACTGAAAATTGATTGAAACAATATGCTTATTATGTTTTTTAAGCACTTTGGCTACTGAATCGTAAAAAAGATATACGTCGCATCTCGCGGCGTCCGAGACACCATTTGATTATGCTGGGATCGATTTTTCGAAAAAATGCCAAACTTTGAAGGTCTGTACCGAGCTCCGAGTGCTCCAAATATCAATGTTATATATACCAAAAGATGTGCAAGAATCGGGCCTACACGCCAGTGATGTTGAAAATAAGCGCATTTTTGAAAAAAAAATCTTTTTACGGGTTAAATCCCATTTAAAATTCAAATGCAAAGCGCCAGCTCCTGTTACATCCAATCAAGCTCATATTTGGGATTTGAGCTCAGTATGACCACCGGAACAAACCTCTGAATGCCCGCCAAAATGTACTTTTTGTTACATACTAATACATATACATAATCTATGCAAATTGCACATATTCTTATAAATTATCTAATTTGATTTCACTTTGTATAATCTAGACTTTATCAATTAGATCTCTAAGAACAATTTTCGGAACAAGTTCTCATAATAAAATATCAGTATTTGTTCGTTACTAGCTGAAATATGCGAATTTCGCTTAGTTACACAATAGGAAGCGTTAACTGAGACATTTTGAATGCTCATATTTATTTTTTTAAAGAAATTAAAAAAAAATTGATATCAATTTCTTGTCTCAATAAAGCAATGCCGTTAAAAGTAACGATAATTGCGCATAATATAGTTTCATAATTTTCTTAACTTTTTGGCACATTTTTTTAAATATTCAAAAAAATAGTAATGAAAAACTCAATTTTATTTTATTCATTTCAATTTATTGTTCTTATAACCATTCAGTTCGCCTGAAAATTTCATATCAAAGTATAAATATTTCAAAAAATATTAGTTTCTGAAGCTTTCACAACTGGGATCTTGTTTATTCGTTGAGCAACAATAATTACGATATTATGAAATGAAAATTAACTATTATAATTCTGGTTAATTTTTTAAACAAAAATTGTTGTTATATCATTTGAAACTTAGGTATCCTGTTGTGCCAAGATCAAATTATGTTTTTTTACGGTTTTGTTTACCATGGCCAAATTGGATGAAAATTGAAAAAAATATCAATTGAAGTCTCAGAGAGGGTTATTCAAAAAAAAAAATGGTAAATTTGTTAAAAAGTGTTAACAGTTTAATATCAAGAAAAAAACTTGAGCTAACAAGGGCGTAAGAGGTTTAATATGAACTGAACTACTTTTATTGCTATGAAAATTCTTTTAGACGAAATCATTTATTAAGCTGAATCATTAAAAAATCTACTTCGTATTATGTAGAAGGTGATTTTATGAAAATGATGTTTCAAGTGAAAAAGCTGATTTTTAAAGTGAATTCAATGCTTATCTATTTATTCATGAGCTCAAAGAAGTAAGATTTGTTCAAGAAAAAAGATTTGCCAACAAATCCATATTTTCTTCATTATTTTGTATTTCATTTTAACGTCGTCTCAATATTATTCTTTATCATATTCTCTCAAACTGTTCACAGAGCCATATTCAATAGCAATGTTATGGTTTTGAAGCATGAAGCCTTCAAAAGACTGGATTGGAAAAATATCACTGCAAAAAAAATACTAGTAAATTTAGAAATAGTCTATAAATTTAGAATATCAATATATTTTCTTGAAAATGTTTTTGCAAGCAGTTAAGGCATCAATTGACCCTCGCACTTAATTTGATTATTTAAGTTGCTATTTTATACAATTTTGTTGAAGAATATTAACCAGAACCAATATAAGAACAATTTTGGATAAATTTAAAATTTACCGTTTCCCGGGAATTTTGTAACCCTGGGAAATTGGACGCTTTAGGTAATACTAAATCGCATCCCCTCCCCCCCCCCCCTTGTGGACAATTGTCCATACAAAAAAAAACTTTTTTGTATGGATCGTGGACAATCACCATACCCTCCTAAAGTGACCACGTGGTTTATGGATGGTCCCGTTCAAGTCATTCAAGGCATGTTCATGACAAATTTGATAAATATGAATGTACGTGTTTCTATCAATTTCATGTGATTTTTCCATAGAAATATACGTTAAAATCGATAAAAAATATTCACTTTTATCTTAGATTTGTTCTCCGAAATTTACCGTGGATCTGGATACCCTGTTAATATATAATTCTGACTTCTGGATTGAATACGCGAGAGTCAGTTTTTATTATCAAAAAAATAAAATAACTTTTATTTCTGATAATGCGGAATCGACGTAACACCTTATAATCTAGCCCTCTTAAACCTTGCGGTTTCGGCAACGGATTCACAGGCGTGTATCGTTCTTTTTGCGACAAAACTTTTTTTAATTTCTAATAATATTGATTCAAAATCACAGAAAAAAAATATCAGCAGAAATCGTACCAAAAAATAAAATTTATGCAAAAGTAGTAATCTTTAATCCCAAAAATTAATCTTAAGTTATATAAGTACTACTTTGTTAAAATAGGTAAATTTACCATATTTTTTTTAAATTTTTAATTTAATCTACGCTTTGTTTAACCATCAAGAACCATGTGTATGTTTAGGTACTTTAGGATTTTGTTTTATTTTTAAGTTTAAAAATACGTTTCCACTATAAGCGCCTCACATATCAGTTAGTGACTGTCAGCGCCCTAAAAATCATGTATGCACTGTAGGCGCCCTCAGCCAAATGCGCATCTACCTAGCTCAAGCCCATCAAACACACCCCTGTCTAGGACGTGTATTTAATAAATTTAATTTGTGAGTGATTTTTTGCCTTACCTCAGTGAAGTAGTCAAAACTAATATATCAAACACAAGTAAGGCCGTTGCAAATATTTTTTGAAGTTTATGTCCCTCGACTCTGACCAAAGTCGAGGGGGGGGGGGGGAAGGTGGGCAAAAAATAAAAAAGTATAAAAATTGAAATTACGACCCATAGTATCAACATTTCAATGAAAAAAGTGTTTTAAAATGCATTATGCACCTGTCCAGTTGTTTTGCCATCATTAGTTTCCAAAATATCTAAGTATTGAGGAATTTTTTTTTTTTGCGAAAAATAAATTTTTTGCGGTGCTGTACATTGGAATTTCAAAAAAATTCAAGACATTTTTAAACAAGCCCAAACATGCTTAATATGATTAACAATGCAAAAAAATGCATTTCAGATTGTGTGAAGTTGATTTGACTTCTATTTTCATGGAAATTTTTAAGTTTTTTGGAAAAATTTTTTTTTTTGCCCCCTGATTTTTCAGACCAAGTTTGAAGGGGGGGGGGGGGGGGTGACCTAAACTTTGAAAAATATTTGCAACGGCCTAAGAATGCAAAATAAAAATTGATAATAATTGACTAATAAAATTTGAAATGTACTCCAGGTTCACAGAGTATTCCCCAGTCGCCTTATGATTCTGGTGCTGGTGCGTGGTCCTAATAATAGAATTGCGAGACTTCCCACTGTTCGCGCTCTTGGTTCAGACTCCCGGGGCAAGCCCGTGGCATCAAAACCAAACCACTGGAGTGCACAGCATGAACCCGTCATACACGTGCAGCAGCAGCCAGTCAGTGTGTCGACGGGTTCTCACTTGGCGGAGCCTGGCCTGGCGCGATGGGAGTTTGAGGGATTCCTTAGCGGGTGCACAATGTGTTACAATAAAAGTGGCTGGCTGGGCTGGCTCTTTTGACCCACTAACTGCGAACGCTTCAGGGGTCTCGTGAATGGAAGATATGTTTGCGTTCTCATTGATGGTGCTCACAGCTCAGGGTGCTGTTTGTTTCTGCGACAATTGCTTTATGAAATTAAGTTGTTGGGTTGGTTGCCCAGCAGTTGCAATTGTGCTTAAATGAAACTAACTGAGATGACGTCAAAGCAAAACATTCTTGCGAAAATTGTGATCCATGAAGACCATCGGAATTGGTACATGCTAAATGAAGTTGTTTGAAAAAATGATAAGCCAAAACGATGGAGATTTCTCAGCCCAATTTTTCATGGGATTAAACAATATCTCATAGAAGCTCTTCTAATCTAATCTAATCTAATCTAATCTAATCGAACACAAGCGCAGCCAGTCCGAAGAAAGCATCCTGGAAGAACTTGTGGTAAGATTACGCCTCAAGTCCTTTCTTGTCAATATTAATGATTACAGTACATCCGAGTTACCCCGAAAATGTATAGCAAAAATTAAAGCGGCCAGGCCTACTGCGTTGCATTAACCGCAGAGACAGATTCTGTGAACGGATCACATTTCACAGAATCATCAGGGGAGGAAGGATGCGTGGACATACCGTACCAAACGCTCCGAATCAGTTGTGGTGTGGTGTGTTAGTGTAAATTTGGCAGATAATAATATTTAGAGGCGGGGGGGGGGGAGGTTGGGAGGGGGAGGAAATGAGGATAGGAGAAAGGGAAGGTGGGAAAGGGATAATATGGATATATCATTTGATCAATAGAATATTATATAAAATAAGGGAAAAAATCAAATAATGATAGATAAAATGGATAGATCTCACCAAATCAAGATTCAGATTCAACGATCCATAATAAACCTCCTTCTCAAGCAAAATTCCGATCCATCGGCTTGGTAGATTTCGTAGGGATCGGAACCCAACAATCCAATTTCCTTGGAACAGCTTCCCGACGTCTTCAACGATATCCATACGAAAAGAAAGTAGAAATCCCTTCTGGACCAACACTCGGAAGACTTCACTCTTTCTGCAGAAATGTCCAGTTCTTCGCTTTGGCAGCTTACACCTCACAAAGTTTTCCGCGGATGATGACATTACAACCAACTGTCAGAAAAGGCAAAATACGGATCTAATATCTGGTTTAGACACTTTAATTTTCTAAAATTTTCCTAGAAGGTCAATTTTAAATTCGAAAAAAAAAACATGACGCAGCAAAAAAAAATTCATGCCCGCACGCACCGATTACTACGATCAACCCAAACAATATCTCATAGAAGCTCTTTTTATTTAACAAATGTTGCTTTAAAAAGATTTTTTTCTCATTTTCAAATCAAATATTTTTTAAATATTTTGTTTATGCAATCTGAAATTGACATAATTTTAGTTGCAGTAAAAAAATCTAATCAATGCAATGTAAATCTGTTCAAAGAGTTTCGATGGGGACAGGTTCAATAAACTTTGTCAGCAGTTATAACTTAAAAATCATCAAACCCATAAATTACTTCCAGTTGATCTCAGACAGTCCGGAGTCCATCCATCCACAACAATGGTCCAGCAAATCGACCAGCTGCGAACAAAATTTATTCTCTTTACTATTAAATTTTCCCGGAATTCCCGTCGCGTACATCAGTGCTTCCAAAGAAAAACGAAAAGTGCTTTAGAATTTCATAAACAAGACTCATTTGAATGAGTTGCAAGTCAAACACACCCGGACCTCAGCTGCAGGATCAGCTGTTGATCTTTGGGATCAGTCTAGGAGCGGGGGTGTGGTGAGGCTAAATGGAAAGCAATTATACAAACGATTAAAACACAAATAAAGAGGAAGCAAACGCATGAGGGTGAAGGCCAAGACCCGAGCTGGCTGTCAACAAGACCAGAGCCAAAATGTAAACAAAGTGACTAACGAGATAAAAACGAGATGAGATCAAGTAAGGAAGATGAAGGAAACCAACCTCTGGCTGGTTGGATCGTGGTGCGGGGTCTAGATTTGATTACAATTTTATTCTTTTAATGCTTCCGCAAATGGGTTTGGACGAGCGGTGGAGGATGATGCCACAAGCAGAGACTGACGGGCAGAGTGGCAGTCTGTCGGATGAGCTGTTTCTTCGGGCACGAGCGCAACAGATATGAGAAGAAGGTTTTTTTTTTCTTTCTTGGGATCATGACTTGGGGTGACGAGAAAGTGACGATAGCGCTTCTGTAGAGTTTGGAATGAACCTGAGAAGAATGTATCACCACAGACTGGAATTATTACTCTGCGTGCCAGCAAGGCAGGTATCAATTTATTAAGGAGCACTATTAATAGGTTCGAATTACTTGCGCTGGCAAGATTCTACAATGGGCTCTTGTGAGTTGTGGTTAGCCAGTAATTGATGTGGGAATTTAACAAAATGAACGATATAAGAATGAAAAATGTATTTAAAGGTTAGATTTTAATGACAACAAAAAGGTTGAAGTTTTATAATTCTCACTCCATTCCATTCTAACGGAGTTATTAATGTGGCAAATGAATAGTTCTAATAACAATTATTTTTGTTGATCATTAGTTGTATTAAAATCAATTATTGATCCTTATATATTAAAATTTTTATTTTTTTTTAATTTTTTGATATAATATGAAACATATTTTTTAAACAAAATGTTGATAATTTCTTAGCGTTGCATCGCAGGAATGTGTCTTTTGAATACCCATATAAACATTAAATATATACCTTTTTTCAGTCTATTTCTATTATCGGCCTATCAGCACTTTGATCTTGAATTACAGCTTTCATAAGGTGTTTTTGACTGTTCCAAAGAAATAAATAGCTAAAATTATATTGAGCATGCAACTCTCCATTTTCGATTCATTTGAAAATGTTTTTTTTTCAAAACTGTTCCATTCACAATTTATAACGATTATTCAATTTATTTGTCTAAAGGATTGGAAAAAATCTTTGCTTTTTAAAAATTCTTTGCAAATTTTAATTTTGTTTGGATCATTTCCTTTTGTCAAAATAATCCAATTTTGAACCATTGGTTTCTCCATACAAGTGCCCATAAAAACCTTGGGAGCAGTCCATACAAAATTGATATGAAAACGTTTGAAAACCAGAACATATCTTGGAAGGTATTTCATGATAGATTTGGTATTTTTGCCAAAATTGTGGGCTATAATTGAGACATAAAAAAATAAAAAAAAGACGCAGTGCAATTTTTTTTCATTAATTTGACTTTTAATCACAATTATTTGATTTTAACAAAATTTACCCCCTCCGATTTCTCTCATTTTGTAATTTTATGTTGTTATGTTATGTCAAGTTTAAAAAAAAAACACATTTTTTGAAGGTTTTATCTCAGCATAAGTAAGTAAGTAGAAAATTTGCTAAGTTTCATTTGAAAATATATATTTTAGAGAAGGACAATGATGGACACTTAAAAAAAATAATTAAAGTATCGAAAAATTTCCCTTTCAAATGTTTATAACTTGAAAACAGTTCACCAAATCAAAATTTAATGTTAAACTCAAAAAATGTGTATGAGAAAAAAAAGAATCTAAATTTAATATTGAATTCAAAAATTATGTTCTGAAAAAAAACCCGCGTAGTTTTTTAAAACTTTTAAAAACATGTTAAATGTAAAATAAAATAAGTGAGTGTAAAGTTTGTCAAATTAGTTTTTTTGTGATAAAATTGTTAATGTGAAAAAAAGGAATTTTTAGAACATAACATCACTTTTTTTGAAAGTTCATATCATAACCTACAACTTTGCCAAGCATACCAAATCGACCAGCAAATCTCCTTTTAAAATTAAAGAATGGTTGTCGATCTATTCTTACAATCGACCATTTTTTCCTTCAACTTTTTTTTATTTGAAACTATTCATATGAAGAAGATGCAAATGGATGTGAGACCTTTTTAGTTTCAAATAAAAAAAAAGTTTAAGGACAAAATGGTCGATTGTAAGAAAATTTGATCCATTTTTCTAATTCACACATACTAAAACATTAAGAAAAAAATGTATTAGTTTTTTTGTTGAATTATTATGAGTTTAACATAAATTTTATGTTTTAGCAAGATTCCAAACCTAAGCAATAAAATAAAAGAGAAAAAATCCAACAAAATTGCATTTTTTTAAAGATTTATACCAAGCTTCTTAAATATTTGTATGGGTTTTCAGTTCTTTAAATTGTTTTTAAGAAATATTTTTAATCATCAAACATGAGCAGCACTTTAAAAAATAAAAATTGGGAAAAGACCAAATTCAACTTTTTTCTAAAGCGTTTTATTTTTTTCTAAACAATAATTTACTCTTGTATCTGTGATGTTTACGTTAACACGGTTAATAAAATCAAGAAATTCTTAAATTAAGAATTAGATTTTCTAATCTTTCAAACATGAACAGTTCCTTAAGAAGTTATTTTAAAAAGACTGAATTCAAAAATATTTTTTTTGAAAAAATAAAATTCTTACGAAAACATGGAAATGTTCCAAAATTGTTAAATTTTTTTTCGATTTTGAACAACAATGTTGTCGATTTAAAAAAAAGTTTACAGCGACATCGAAAAAAAATTACGATTTTTTAAACCTTGCCATGTTTACAAATTCGACAACATACATTCAAACAGGCCAACTCTGAATTGAATTGAATTGTCCTGTGCATAGTCCAATCGATCCTTTCAAGCAGTAGAAGTCGGTAGAATTGTCTTTTTTACATAATAAATGTAATATAATAAAATACAATAACATTTTACTTCAGTTAACAAATAGTCGATGCTTGAACTCGTAATCCAGATCTCGTTAGTTTGAAGACAGATCAAAAGGGTTCCTATCGTTTATTTCAAAGTATAAAATAAACAAGCTGTATTATATTAAATAAAAAAAAATAAACAAAACTTTATTAAACAAGATTGTCGCTTTCGTCGGTTAGCAGAATAATTCAAGAAATGGGCACATTTGGTGCAATTTCTAATTCTGTTTTTGTTTTTCTATCGGAAGCCGTTCAAAAATATTTCATATGAGAAACTGAATATGATCCTAGTAGCTGTTTATAACAGACATTAGTTTAATATCAAAGAATTTTTAAAACTGGCAACATTTTTCTAACTAAAATAGACATAACTTTATTAAAAATGGATCGATAGTCATATATTATTTGGAAAGTACTATTGATAGTTATTGATAATTTGTCGCTAACATTAAAAAAAGCGTCATAAACATAGATTTTGTAGACATAGCGATTATAAAATTTTAGCGACGAATTATGCCAAACTCGATTTCAAACCTCTTATTAAGATGTTTTGACTTCGAATACCTCAATAGTCATCGATTTTTTTTTTATTCCTGACTAAATAAATGTTAGATCGATCACAATACTTGCCACTTCTTGGTATAATTATGCGAACAGTAAATTGGTTCCGCTTTGACAGTTCATTGGAAAATGGAACAGAAGCACTGAGATTCAAAAATGTACGAAAATTGACAGTTCTTGACAGAACCCCATCCTGAACAAAATCATAATTTTGTTGGATGAATCCAATATTACTCGAAAGTTCTCGTACCTTTTAAAATTCTAAAAATAAAATTCAGGTTAGAACCATCGTTAAAGCCTCATTTTTAAAGTTCAATCAAGTTATGGATCGATTTAAGGTGTGCTGTGTCAGGAATATATTTTGAAAATTAAAAATTGATATTTTTATGAAAATGAACATTTTTGTCCAGAGCTGAACAGAGATTTTGGGCGTATTTTAGAGGTTTTAAGTGATATATTAAGATTTGTTTTACTTCAAATCGAGATAAAATCAGTTTTTACCGACAGAAGATTTTTGGAATCATTTTTTCTGACTCAGAATAGTCCCCCCAACAACCTCTAGGCGGAATTTCCGAGGTGCATGCAAGTCGCATAATAATCCCCTTCTTACCCTGCATACCGTGCATAGAGTTATCGGATAGCTTACAGGATTTCTATCCGTGTGTCCAGGTGGTTTATGGATGGTCACTTTAAACCTTTTTCTATTCGATTTTTGCCTGTTTGACCATGTGTTTTTCAACCTTTTGTCATACATTAGATTTGCGGAAACGTAGAGAAATGTTTCGGTACAGCACACTCTTATCACAAAATATTAAAACTTCAACCGATTTTAAAATATTTACATGATTTTGACGCAAACGTTTTTGACAGTTCAAAGTGTATAAAATTGTATTTCTCCTTAATTCCAGCAAGAAATTGCCAATTTCAGTAAACAAAAACAAGCTTTGCTTGCAATTTTTCATCCGCTCTCCTCCGCGCTATAATCCAATTTCCTTCGAAAGGAAAACTTAAGCTGACACCAGGACAGAAAAGAAAACTCATAGACTGTCCACGGTGTATTTTTTCGAAACCTCAAAGATAAAAATTCGGTATGTTTGATATTTGGCACCGTGGAAGAAAAGCTCTTTCCCGACATTTTGCGGGGTATACTGAAATATTTCGTCGGGGGGTCTAGAGCAACTTTTTTTTTTGAAGATTATTTTTCGATTTTATGGGATATTTCCCGGGCGGAAAGTGAGTTGTTGGATATAACTTCGAACTATCTTGGCTTGTTTATTCGCATCTTGCTGTAAACTCCTCGAGTTATGACGACTTTTGAAACCGACTGCGTATCATGGAAAGTATATTCCAAGATCATACTGCATTATCTACAGTTAATATTGAGGTGTTAGTGGTAGTTTTTTTAGACTTAGTAAAAATTTCGAAAATTTTATTTTTTCCTAAATTTTACCCGAACATCATGAAATGATTATTTTGACTTTATTTCAAATTTATGCTGGACTTAGAAAAATTAGCAGTCACTGACTGATTTTCGATTTCCGACACTTAGAATAATTTTCATGACCTTATATTTTAAAGTTTGATTTTATTGATGCTGGACTAAGAAATTTTTGCGTATATTTTTCAATAAGTCAGCATTTTTTTGGGACTTAGAAAATTTTTGGGCGTTTGGAAACATGATAAATTATTTTGATGTTTATTTTTGCTTTGAACCAAAATTTCGGAAAAATCGACGAAATTACAGGAAATTTTTGTCCGATTTTTACAAAAACATCAGTTTGTTCCTAAAATAATGTCCCTAACAAAACGTCTTCATTGAAATTTTGAAATTCGAAAGTCGGTTTTTAATAATTATTGATATACCCCCTACAAAAATCGTTCCGGCACTTAGAAAATTTACGGGATCCGTATCACGACAAGATTTTTGGTAGAATTTATTTGATTTTTTGGACTTAGCAAAATTGTGGCTTTCGACCAGTAAAATATTTTTAACACTTAAAATTTTTCGAGAACAGGAAACTGAAAAAAAATTGGGACTTAGAAAATTTTTGGGAGTTTAGAAACATGATAAATTATGTTGATGTTTATTTTTGCTTTGAATCAAAATTTCGGAAAAATCGTCGAAATTACAGGAAATTTTCGTCCGATTTTTACAAAAACATCAGTTTGTTCCTAAAATAATGTCCCTAACAAAACGACTTCATTGAAATTTTGAAATTCGAAAGTTGGTTTTTAATAATTATTGATATACCCCCTACAAAAATCGTTCCGGCACTTAGAAAATTTACGGGATCCGTATCACGACAAGATTTTTGGTAGAATTTATTAGATTTTCAGGACTTTGCGAAATTTTTGCTCTCAGCCAGTTGAATATTTTTCAACATTTTGAAAAATTATTTTGATAAGAAACATTACCAGGCTTTTTGAAATTTTACTGTGGATTTTTGGACTTATGCAATTTTAGGAATATTTTCATAAACTTTTATTTTTAATTTCAAAAAAAATTGAATATAGAGACTTTGGATTTTTCGTGATTTGGAAAATTATTGAGACATTTTGGCGATTCAACGCTTTCTCCACAATTTTTTAATGAGTTTTTAAAGTAAAATAATTTTTCAACTTTGAAAAATCTTGTTTTGATGTAAGTGCGTATATTCCTGCAATATTACTCATATTTGTGAAGAGGAAGATGGGGGGGGGGGGCTGAATTGTGGCGGGGTGCATTAAAAACCAATAAAATTATTTTTGGGATCAAAATCTACTTTATGAACTTGATATGATTTTTGGAAGATTTCAGTTGTTTGCTACCATAAACTCAACTTGATGTGGCTTTGTTGATCAAATAAACTCAACAAGATTTTTCGCAGACACGCCTCGAACAACTTATGTTCGTGGCCATGTTCGGTTATCTCTCGGTTCAAAAAAGTCAAAGAAAATCGGTGCATTCATATTGATATCACTAAAATTTCTCATGAATATGCCTTGGGGACTCTAACCAACTACATTTGACCAATATTTGACCTCCAATAAACAAAAATTCGAACCAAATTTACCAGATTTCTAACATTCTTTGAAATTACTCCAAAATCCAAGCTGGAAACCCCGATACGACCGAAAATAAATCTTTTCTTTGTACAATTTGTCATGAAATTACAGCAACACATTGCCTGGATAAAAATTTGAGCATCAAACAATGCAAAACATGGATTATTTAATAAATAAGCTGTTTATTACCCAAAAAGTTCCGAAAATATTTTTTTCAATCCTCTGCCACATCACACTATAACATTTTAAAACATTCTAGAATCAATCACATTGAAGAAAACAGTTTTCTGAACAAGTTCCATAAAAAAGTTTCAGTTTTGGGTCAATATACGCAGAGATAGGCCCAATTTCCTGAAATAAAATCGATTTTTTTTATTGGAGGCCAAATATTGTTCAAAGGTAGTTGTTTAGAGTCCCCAAGGCATATTCATAAGAAGTTTGAGTGATATCATCATGAATGCATCGATTTTCTGTGACTTTTTCACGGGTCCCCCACAGACCGTTATTATGAAAAAAAAATTTCCACCCAAACCAATGATTGGACATGGTTCCTGGGACCATTCTGCACCTCTGGGCCGAGTTTCAAAATATTTGCCGGCAGAAATTTCGAATACGGTCAGTTTTAGTGTTTCGATTAGAAATTAAGGTGAAATCACATGTAAAATGTTTAGGAAAAGATCAAAGTTTCAATGTTTTAACTCCAAAACATTACTGGTTATGGTTTTAAATTGTATTAACATGTAGCAGAATGATATAAAAACGATTTACAGTTCTGACTTAGCCGGATTAAGCCTAAGTGAAGTGACTTTAGTATAGTATTTACAAGTTTATGCCCTAATATTAAAAAAAAACTCCTACATCAAGTGATTTTAAGTCAAGAGAAATAGATTGCACAATAATAACTTAAAATGGGGTGACTTTGAGCCAAGGGGTGACATTGTACCAAATTTTACGATTTTATAATAGCCAGATAGCTTAACAACAAGCTCGATAAGCTTGAATTGCAAAGTATAATCGTTGCAAATATTGTTCTTAAATTATGTTGTCCTCTGTCATAAAAGTTCAATAAGTACGAAACACTAAACAAAATAGATAAAGCTTTAGTTTCATAAGCCTTACCGTTTGACCCCGACAAGAGTTTTAGGACACAAGTCACATTGAAAACTTACTTCGCCTGTACATACTTGACTATACCGGGTTCGGTGGTAGAATGTTAAACGTGGTTGCCTCTCACCCCGGTTTGGCTGGTAATGTTGTAGAGCGAACAATTTGATTTGATTTGATATTTAACTGTACTATTTTCATGTTTTCATAAGATATGCCAAGCTTGTTAACAAATTTATTGTGTTTTCACATTGGGCAGAAGTAGGATTTGTTTTAGTGAACGTTCTTGATGATCAACAATATGTTCTATTGAATTCTAACTATGAGTGTATCAACATTAATTAAATCAATTATAAAATGTTATTTTATGACGATAACTGAAATGTTGAAAAATAATTGGTTGGTTTGAAATATTAATCCTGTGGGAAGTTGTGTCATTAAACTTTTGCTAAGTATAATCATTACACAGGACAACAAAAATATAAGAGCTAAATGATAGCTGGAGTACTCTCCGGATTTCATTCGTAAGGTTGAAATTTGTAAACGATTTAAAACCAAAAAAAAAAACAATTTTATTATTATTGCAATGTCACAAACTTGCCACGTCACAAAATGTATTTCCTTAATATTTTGATTGTTTTAATTGATTTCAGTAGGAATTGATTTAGAACTGAAAAATGTGAGCATCATTTTCAAATTTGGAGGATTCCAGGAGATTTTAAATTTATTTTAATTAATTTAATTTTAAATCAACAGGCTTTATTCAAACAGAATAAGCAGATTAGCGTAGCAATATCATCAAATTGCTTTGTGGGAACATAAATAGACCAAATTAATCCGTCTACAAATAAATAAATTAACATAAAATTCAAGCTTATCAATGCATTCTTTATGCGTTTATTGGTACAATGTCACCCCATTTTAAGTTATTTTTGTGCAATCTAGTTTCCTTGACTTCAAATCACTTGATGTAGGAGTTTTTTTTAGATATTAAGGCATAAACTTGTAAATAATGTACTTAAGTCACTAAACTTAGGCTTAATCCGGCTAAGTCAGAGCTGTAAATCGTTTTTATATCATTCTGCTACATGTTAATACAATTTAAAATCATGACCAGTAATGTTTTGGAGTTAAAACATTGAAACTTTGATCTTTTTCTACGCATTTTACATGTGATTTCACCTTAATTTCTACTCGAAACACTAAAACTGACCGTATTCGAAATTTCTGCCGGCAAATATTTTGAAACTCGGCCCAGAGGTGCAGAATGGTCCCAGGAACCATGTCCAATCATTGGTTTGGGTGGAAATTTTTTTTTCATAATAACGGTCTGTGGGGGACCCGTGTTTTTAGAACAAATATCCCATAAAAACGAAAAATAATCTTCAAAAAAAAAAGTTGCTCTAGACCCCCCGACGAAATATTTCGGTATACCCCGCAAAATGTCGGGAAAGAGCCCTTCTTTCACGGTGCCAAATATCAGACATACCGAATTTTTTATCATTAGCTTGTTCTTAAAAACACACCGTGTCTCACGAACAACAAAAAAGAGCTCCAAACTCCTCCAAATAGTCCCAAGTGTTGTTCGATTTTCCCGCCGGACAGGAAGACATCGAACAGCTCGAATGCAGCTGGGTGTGTTTTATTTTTTTCTTTCTTCAACTGCCAGAAAAATCGAAACTTTTCACTCTGAGATTGCAGCTCGAAAAAAAAGTCCCACGCAGATGTGCGAGTTGCGATTATTGCATTTGGTTTCATTGCCTGTAAGCCGAGAGACTGGCGTTTTTTGGCTGGCAGCTGGGCAGCAGAGCAGGTCAGGAGCAACTTGGCCAGCAATGGAAGAGTTGAAATGAGAAAAGTTTGGATGTGGTATTGTTGCGCTTTTTCTTTTTTTGTTAAACTCTAAGCTTGTTGTAAATTGACAAGGTGCGGTACTTTTTCTCGTTGCTGCTGATGGACAAGTGATGGATTGTTTGTTTAGCTGAACCATTACGTAATTAAACTTCGAAACAGGGATTTAGGGTCAGTTGTTTTCGATTTTGAAATTTTTTGAAACAGATTGTATCATTTTGTCAACATCACAACAAGAACCACTTGAAATGGGGTCAGGATATTGATCATTTTTAACCTTTCTCACGTTAAAAGGCTTTAGATTCAATACAAATTATAAATTGAAAAGTGACAAGTGACTAAAGAAGGTAAGAAACATGTAAAGTTCCTAACTTAACCAGTACCTAGTGTTCATCTGAACTTCCATCAGTCTTATCCGAAATCCAAACCAACTGGAATTAAATTTCACTCCAAGTTCCACGAAGCCCGCACCCAACTCTGAACGCTTCTGGTACAAAGTCAAAAGAAGTGGTTCTTGCGGTCGACAAGTGCCTGCTACCATCATTCTGTGCAAACTCTGACCAAATAACACCGGGCTAGTACTAGTACCACCTACTAGTTTCAAGCTTAGACGAGCATTTTAGTGGCATTCTGTTTGAGTTGGACTTCTTAGGGGAACTCTTCACAGTACACACAAAAACCGGGCCGGAAACAGCTGCTTGGCCGGTCGACGGAACGCATCCATCGTTGTTCGTTTTGTGGCAGTCGTGCGGTTTTGGACGGTTTTGTCCAACTGCTGCTGGTCTAGACCCATAAGAAGGTTTTGGATCGAATTTCCATTCCACGGGGCACTGCTGCGCACTGGATGAGCTCCACTTGCAGCAGAATTTAAATCCATGGTGCAGTGGCGTTTTTCTTTCAATTCTACGAAAGTGACTTCCGAAAAAGAAGTCGAATGAAATTCTAATGAATTTCCAACTCGGATTTTACGTCTTCCCGCTGCTGACTGACTGTCGCTATCGATTTTGGAGGAAGGCAGCTCTTCAATTAATTAATTTGTCCATTGAGAGCCATTTCCCAGCGTCTGTGATTACTGCGGCAAGAGGGCTTGGATTTCATCACAAACGACTATTTTGGGGGATATGTTTTCAAAATGTTGCAGATTGAAGGCGTTGGTGTGGTAGTGAAGATTTACTTGAATTACATGCTTACTGCATTTCGGCCCACTTTGGGACCATTCAAAGAAGCAAGTCTTAGGAAAAGGGAACAGAAGCACTGAGATTAAAAAAAGTATGAAAATTGGCAGTTCTTGACAGAGCCATATCCTGAACAAAATCATATTTTTGTTGGATGAATCCAATATTACTCGAAAGTTCTCGTAGCTTTTAAAATTCTAAAAATAAAATTCAGGTTAAAACCAAACTCCAGTTGACGTTCATTGTTAAAGCCTCATATTCAAAGTACAACACAGAACAACCAGCATTCCTTATGGAAACCAGGAACCAGTGCCATGCATATTTTAATCATACGCTGTAGAATCATCCTTAGTCCGCAGTCCTCGGAGCATGTAGTTTACTGAAACTATGTTGTGGTTTTTATCGGTGCTTTCTTAACAAGGGACTAAGCCCAAAACAAGTAGATTTAAAAGCATCAGAGTAGTTCTCTACGAATTCACACATTTTTTCGCTATTTTTAAAATTTCATTTTTTTTAAAAGGTGTCATATTGCATCATTATTGCTCCATACAATTTTGGGGGCTCATCATAATAAATCGGTATGTGAATGTATGAAATTCTGTATCTTGAGATGGAATTATCTGATCGATTTGGTGGCTTTGTTAAAGATGTATTTTATGATTAGGAATTTTTGGAAAAATATAGGCACACGGAAAAAATCCGTTTTTTATTTAACTTTTTGTTTTCAGAATATTTTTTTTTTATTCGATATTTTTTTTATGTTTCAAAGGACATCTTTTGAGCTAAAGTGCGTAATCTGAGCAATTCTCTAGAAAATCGGCCGATTTTAACAATTTTTATTTTTTGTATTTTTTTGATTTGCCTCAAAATTTGTGGGGGCCTTTCCTATGACCAAAGAAGCAATTTTTTGTCATTAGTTCACTTATACAAGTCTCCATACAATTTTGACAGCTGTCCATACAAATATGGTACGTAAATATTTAAACAGCTGTAACTTTTGAGAGATTTTCCGATTCTTCGGCAAAAATGTAGGTATTGTTGAGGCCTATTGAGAAAAAAATAGGTTTTTTTTTACAAAAACTCAATTTCCCAAAATATTTATTTTTAGATTTTCCAGATTTTTTGTTAAGTTTTAGGGGACAAAAATCCGCATCTTTTGAGCCATAGAGAAACATGGTCAAAAAATCTGTCACCAAGTTATGATTTTTGGAAAAATTTCATACAAAAAAAATACCTGATTTTTTTTATGTAAAATTGAATTTGCAAGCGAAAAGTGCTTTACAAATTTTTTGATAAAGGGCTCCGTTTTCAAGAAATAGCAATCAAAAGTTTGATTTCAGCGAAATATTTTCAGTTTTTCGATTCAAAAAAAAAGTGACCATGAGTGACCATTTCTGAAAATATATTTTTTAAGGTTCAGAAAATTGGCTATAAAATTGTATGAGAGACATTGGAGATTGGACCTCTGGTTGCTGGGATACAGCGGCTCAAAAAAAAGGAACAGGAAAATTGAAGTTGTTTAAGTCTCACCCAAACAACCCACCATTTTAAAATGTGGATATCTCAGCAACTAATGGTCCGATTTTCAATATTAAAACATGAAATATTTGTTAAATTTTCCGAGCTTTTCAGTTTTTGCCTTCCTCACCTTACTGAGGAAAGGCTATAAAATCACTCGAAAAATGAACTTCTTAATTCAACCTCGTAGACCTACCTTCACGTATACCTATCGACTCAGAATCAAATTCTGAGCAAATGTCTGTGCGTGTGTATGTCTGTAAGTCCGTGCACCGAAAAAAATGCACTCGATTATCTCCGGACTGGCTGAACCGATTTGGGCCGTTCTGGTCTCATTCGATCCGTCTTAGGGTCCCACAGGACCTATATTAACTATTATGAAGTTTTGTTAAGTATTTCAAAAGTTATGCTAAAAAAACGATTCTGGCTAAAGTTTGAAAGATTGTAAAAAGGGTGGTTTTTGTAAGAAAACCCGTCTGATCATACATTTTTAGAAAGGTATTTCAAAGACCTTTCTAATGAGCCCAAAACATTGAAGATCTGACAGCCCTATCAAAAGTTATGAGCACTTAAGTGTTTTTATACACTTTTTTGAGGCCGGATCTCAAATATTTTGATGAAAAGGTTGTCCGGATCTAGCATGCGACCCGTCGTTAGTTGGATAATTGAAAGACCTTTCTAATGAGCCAAAAACATTGAAGATCTGATAACCCTATCAAAAATTATGAGCACTTTGTTGTTATGTATACACTTTTTAGAGGCCGGATCTCAAATGTTTTGATGAAAAGGTTGTCTGGATCTAGCATGCGACTCGTCGTTAGTTGGATAATTGAAAGACCTTTCTAATGAGCCCAAAACATTGAAGATCTGATAACCCTATCAAAAGTTATGAGCACTTTGGTGTTATTTATGCACTTTTTGGAAGCCGGATTTCACATATTTCATTTAAAATGATGTCCGGGTACCCATCGATAGTTAGATTATTGAAAGACCTTTCAACTGAACCTAAAATCTCAAAGATCTGATAACCATATCAAAAGTTATGAGCACTTAGGTGTTATTTATACAATTTTTGGAGGCTCAGATCTTAAATATTTCGATGAAAATGATAACCGGATCCATCATGAGCCCCTTAGTTATTTGGATATTTTAACTCACCAAAAAGAACGTGTTATTTTGTGTCTCATTATTCTACAATTTAATAAAAATACAGCAAATGTTGTTCAAAATCTTTATTATGCATTAACCTTAACCTGATAAAAAGTTGTAATTTAACAAGCTCTCGTCACAAATAAACAATCAATTGTACATTAAAACTTTCTTCACATAATTGCTCAAAATCAAATTTTTCACAAAATAACCACAAAGCAATTACTTTGTCCAAGTAAAATTCATTCTCCTGAAGGCAAATTCCTTTCACGATCCGGAACAACCTGGTGTTTTTTCCGGAAATATTGCTGATCGATTCTTAAACTCCAGATGCCGACGAAGTCTTCATTCTGGCTCCAGCGTATTGTCACTGGGTTACATCTCTTCAGTGCGGATTGCACAAGGGCCTTCCGGATACCGTATTCCTGAAGGCGACCGCGGACGGTGTTTCCCGGATCCAGAAGGGATTTGCATTTCTGAAACTAAAGAGAAACGATTTTTTTAGATCGAAATGCCACCAACAAACACCTACACATACCTCTGGTCGAACTCTGCTCCGTGGTTCTGGCAAGTTCCAGGATTTTTCGTTTGAACTTGTAACATTTTAGTGCACTTGCAAGTTGCAAATATAAATTTTTAGGTGACACCCCCTGATGACACATCAACAACAAAACAGTTTGGATCATATTTCCAATACGTTCCCTTTCCGCTCGTTCCTGCATGCACTTTGTGGATCGTATTTTTTACACTGAGAAAAAAGAACACTTCTGGACAACAATATACTATATCTACTTGTACCCATTATTGGGTAACTATTGAGTTACGCGTGTTACGTAATAAAATAATAATTAAGGGAGCGAACAGATGTTTTGTCAGAAAGAAAATTAATAAAATAGTAGTAAATTAACAAATATTGAAGAAAAATTGGTGTGCATTGCTTTTATTTTCATGGTTGCTTGTGAACACAAACCACACGCTTTAGTCGGTATTCTCGGTTTGGCATTCGATCACAATATTTACCTTTGATGATAGCAGTGGCTGTGTGTCAACCCATTTGCCCATGGCAATACAACACCGCTACTATTGTAAAAGTGGGTTAAAAATATTATTTTATTCGGATTAGTAGACGATTAGCCGATTCTTAAATTAAGAGCAGTAAACTGCCCTTGATCGCATAAATGTCCCATATGCATTTTCATCACTTTTGAGTTATTGATGCAGTTTCGTTCAAAATCGTGTGCTCTTTTCGTCAAGCCTATAACATCCAGTACCGTAAACCGGGGTGACTTTGATATGATTTCAAATTGTTTTTGGAATTTTTTCAACTGGTATGGTTTTTCTCAAGATTATTATTTTTAAAACATGTACTTGGGTGGGTTACACAAAGTCCATGCACTATTTTGGAAAAAAAAATCAATAGTGTTTAGAAAAATAGTTATGTTAAAAATTCTTAGTTTAAATTCCGGGGTGACTTTGATAGTCATAGTTATTCTTGTTAAAATCATATTTAAGATGTTCAAACTTTATTTATACGTTAATTGTACCATCACTAAAGTAGCTGATATAGTTTTTATGAAAAAAAATCAATGTTTATTTTTAGTTTACTAAGTTTATAAGCTTTTTAACAAAATACTTATAAATTTTAGGTAAAATTGTTAAAAAGTCGGAATTTTGCCTGAAATTTTTTAAAACTAGTTTTGTTTGTAAAATTATAGAATTATATTGCATTTTATACTGAATTCGAAGTACGAATCACAAGTTTTCACATTTTACATGAAATGTGTTCAACTGAAAAAAACACAAACTAACTATTATTTACAAACTTATTTAACCTTCTCCTAGTGGAAAATTGTCCAAAGAATCCGAAAATGCATTCCGTTTTCCGATTCAAAATCATGTTCATTGAGAAAATCATGACACTTTGAGAAGTTTAAAATAATGACTTTCATCTAAATTTTCTTAACTATAGTTAACTAACTCTTCAAACTTTTCAAAATTTGATGAAAAATCCTTCTTGAGGTACTTTGAACACTTCTCTAACCACGGTCAGTATGATTTTAAACCATTCCGTACGTATTTTAATTGTATTCTTCATTTTGCGGAAAAATCGCAAACCTATCAAAGTCACCCCGGCAATCAAAGTCACTTCGTTTTACGGTACACCATATTCTTTTTTTAAGTCACCTTTTTTTAAACGATTCTCGATTTACACAACTTTTTTTAAGTCATGACTTAAAATGAGAATGTCCATGACTTAAATTGAGAATCTGACTTAAATCAAGAATCTTTGGGATTTCGTAATTTTTCGGAGTATTTTTTTAAATGTATCAATTTAATATTGTTCAGTTATGTTATTGAAACATTTTAGCATGGTTTTAGAACACCTGGGATGTTCTAGTCCATCCAAAACTTCCGGGAATTTTGTGCAACTGGCTTACCAAAGAAACTTCAAAACTTTGACAACGGATCCTACCCAGACTGCTTCAGTGAGTGCGGTAGGCTACAGTACATTGTTGTAACAACTTATTGGGATGATCTGGGTCATCCAAGGACTCCCTGGAGTTATGACCTGTGGGTCTACCACCGTAACAAGCCAGAGGTCGACGGTTTTTGACCTCGGAACATACCCGCATAGCATCAGTGAGTATGGTAGACTACATTCCAGATGTGTTGAGATGTCCTGGGTCATCCAAGGACTCCCTGGAGTTATGACCTGTGGGTCTACCACCGTAACAAGCCAGAGGTCGACGGTTTTTGACCCCGGAACATACCCGCATAGCTTCAGTGAGTATGGTAGACTACTTTCCAGATGTGTTGAGATGTCCTGGGTCATCCAAGAACTCCCTGGAGTTAAGATCTGCAGGTCTACCACCGTAACAAGCCAGAGGTCGACGGTTTTTGACCTCGGAACATACCCGCATAGCATCAGTGAGTATGGTAGACTACATTCCAGATGTGTTGAGATGTCCTGGGTCATCCAAGGACTCGCTGGAGTTATGACCTGTGGGTCTACCACCGTAACAAGCCAGAGGTCGACGGTTTTTGACCCCGGAACATACCCGCATAGCTTCAGTGAGTGCGGTAGACTACTTTCCAGATGTGTTGAGGTGTCCTGGGTCTTCCAAGAACTACCTGGAGTTAAGACCTGCAGGTCTACCACCGTAACAAGCCAGAGGTCGACGGTTTTTGACCTCGGAACATACCCGCATAGCTTCAGTGAGTATGGTAGACTACTTTCCAGATGTGTTTGGGTGTCCTGGGTCATCCAAGGACTCCCTGGAGTTATGACCTGTGGGTCTACCACCGTAACAAGCCAGAGGTCGACGGTTTTTGACCCCGGAACATACCCGCATAGCTTCAGTGAGTATGGTAGACTACTTTTCAGATGTGTTGAGATGTCCTGGGTCATCCAAGGACTCCCTGGAGTTATGACCTGTGGGTCTACCACCGTAACAAGCCAGAGGTCGACGGTTTTTGACCCCGGAACATACCCGCATAGCTTCAGTGAGTATGGTAGACTACTTTCCAGATGTGTTGAGATGTCTTGGGTCATCCAAGAACTCCCTGGAGTTAAGATCTGCAGGTCTACCACGGTAACAAGCCAGAGGTCGACGGGTTTTGACCCCGGAACATACCCGCATAGCTTCAGTGAGTGCGGTAGACTACTTTCCAGATGTGTTGAGGTGTCCTGGGTCTTCCAAGAACTACCTGGAGTTAAGACCTGCAGGTCTACCACCGTAACAAGCCAGAGGTCGACGGTTTTTGACCCCGGAACATACCCGCATAGCTTCAGTGAGTATGGTAGACTACTTTCCAGATGTGTTTGGATGTCCTGGGTCATCCAAGGACTCCCTGGAGTTATGACCTGTGGGTCTACCACCGTAACAAGCCAGAGGTCGACGGTTTTTGACCCCGGAACATACCCGCATAGCTTCAGTGAGTATGGTAGACTACTTTCCAGATGTGTTGAGATGTCCTGGGTCATCCAAGAACTCCCTGGAGTTAAGATCTGCAGGTCTACCACCGTAACAAGCAAGAGGTCGACGACTTTTAATCCTGTGACATACCCGCATAGCTTCAGTGTGTATTGTAGACTTCATTCCTGGTATGTTGGGATCTTCCAAAAAGTCCTTGGATGACCCAGGACATCTTAACACATCTGGAATGTAGTCTACCATACTCACTGATGCTATGCGGATATGTTCCGGGGTCAAAAACCGTCGACCTCCGGCTTGTTACGGTGGAAGACCTGCATATCTTAACTCCAGGGAGTTCTTGGATGACCCAGGACATCTCAACACATCTGGAAAGTAGTCTACCATACTCACTGAAGCTATGCGGGTATGTTCCGGGGTCAAAAACCGTCGACCTCTGGCTTGTTACGGTGGTAGACCCACAGGTCATAACTCCAGGGAGTTCTTGGATGACCCAGGACATCTCAACACATCTGGAAAGTAGTCTACCATACTCACTGAAGCTATGCGGATATGTTCCGGGGTCAAAACCCGTCGACCTCTGGCTTGTTACGGTGGTAGACCTGCAGATCTTAACTCCAGGAAGTTCTCGGATGACCCAGGACATCTCAACACATCTGGAAAGTAGTCTACCATACTCACTGAAGCTATGCGGGTATGTTCCGGGGTCAAAAACCGTCGACCTCTGGCTTGTTACGGTGGTAGACCCACAGGTCATAACTCCAGGGAGTCCTTGGATGACCCAGATCATCCCAATAAGTTGTTACAACAATGTACTGTAGCCTACCGCACTCACTGATGTAGTCTGGGTAGGATCCGTTGTCCAAATTTTGATGTTTGGACTTGTTTTTTTGGTAAGCCAGTTGCACAAAATTCCCGGGAGTTTCGAATGGACTAGAACATCCCAGGTGTTCCAAAACCATGCCAAAATGTTTTAATATCATAACTAAACAATATTAAAATGATACATTTAAAAAAATCTCCGACAAATTACGAAATCCCAAAGATTCTTGATTTAAGTCAGATTCTCAATTTAAGTCATGGACATTCTTTTTTTAAACGATTCTCGATTTAAACACCCCCATTTCGTTGTGTAAATCAAGAATATGGTGTACTATTTTCTAGAAATCAGGAGGAAAAAAACGAACATGGTCAGTAAAAGATCTCAGATATTATGGTAAAATGTTGTCCGGTTCTATCACGTGACCCTTCGATGGATAGATAATCCTTCTCGATGAACCTGAAAATTCTAGATATTGCTGTCTTTATCAAAACTTATGAGTAAAGTAAAACATAAGAGATCATTAAACGGCGGACGATGCTATTTAGATGAATAATTCATCAAAATAATTTATTTTATAAATATGAGGAAGGCACCAACCACCTAAAGGTGGATTAAGAAATGTTTTTTTTTACCATACTGCAATCGAATATATCTTTTTGATAAATAAACTGTTTGCAATTTTTAGCAACTTTTAGGCAAACATTTTTTATTCTTTAAAGGTTTTACCACTTTAAGCATGTTCTGGAATTTTTTGTTGATTTAAAAATCTTTTGAATTTTTGAAAATTTTAGATGTTTAGTATCACAGAAAGTTTTTTTCCGCATTTTTTTTTTGTTTTCGTCAAATCTTACATTATTTTTTTTTATTATTTTTTAAGAATAGGAAAAGGAATAGGAAAAGGAATAGGAAAAGGAATAGGAAAAGGAATAGGAAAAGGAATAGGAAAAGGAATAGGAAAAGGAATAGGAAAAGGAATAGGAAAAGGAATAGGAAAAGGAATAGGAAAAAGAATAGGAAAAGGAATAGGAAAAGGAATAGGAAAAGGAATAGGAAAAGGAATAGGAAAAGGAATAGGAAAAGGAATAGGAAAAGGAATAGGAAAAGGAATAGGAAAAGGAATAGGAAAAGGAATAGGAAAAGGAATAGGAAAAGGAATAGGAAAAGGAATAGGAAAAGGAATAGGAAAAGGAATAGGAAAAGGAATAGGAAAAGGAATAGGAAAAGGAATAGGAAAAGGAATAGGAAAAGGAATAGGAAAAGGAATAGGAAAAGGAAAATGAATAGGAAAAGGAATAGGAAAAGGAATAGGAAAAGGAATAGGAAAAGGAATAGGAAAAGGAATAGGAAAAGGAATAGGAAAAGGAATAGGAAAAGGAATAGGAAAAGGAATAGGAAAAGGAATAGGAAAAGGAATAGGAAAAGGAATAGGAAAAGGAATAGGAAAAGGAATAGGAAAAGGAATAGGAAAAGGAATAGGAAAAGGAATAGGAAAAGGAATAGGAAAAGGAATAGGAAAAGGAATAGGAAAAGGAATAGGAAAAGGAATAGGAAAAGGAATAGGAAAAGGAATAGGAAAAGGAATAGGAAAAGGAATAGGAAAAGGAATAGGAAAAGGAATAGGAAAAGGAATAGGAAAAGGAATAGGAAAAGGAATAGGAAAAGGAATAGGAAAAGGAATAGGAAAAGGAATAGGAAAAGGAATAGGAAAAGGAATAGGAAAAGGAATAGGAAAAGGAATAGGAAAAGGAATAGGAAAAGGAATAGGAAAAGGAATAGGAAAAGGAAAAGGAAAAGGAAAAGGAAAAGGAAAAGGAAAAGGAAAAGGAAAAGGAAAAGGAAAAGGAAAAGGAAAAGGAAAAGGAAAAGGAAAAGGAAAAGGAAAAGGAAAAGGAAAAGGAAAAGGAAAAGGAAAAGGAAAAGGAAAAGGAAAAGGAAAAGGAAAAGGAAAAGGAAAAGGAAAAGGAAAAGGAAAAGGAAAAGGAAAAGGAAAAGGAAAAGGAAAAGGAAAAGGAAAAGGAAAAGGAAAAGGAAAAGGAAAAGGAAAAGGAAAGGAAAAGGAAAAGGAAAAGGAAAAGGAAAGGAAAAGGAAAAGGAAAAGGAAAAGGAAAAGGAAAAGGAAAAGGAAAAGGAAAAGGAAAAGGAAAAGGAAAAGGAAAAGGAAAAGGAAAAGGAAAAGGAAAAGGAAAAGGAAAAGGAAAAGGAAAAGGAAAAGGAAAAGGAAAAGGAAAAGGAAAAGGAAAAGGAAAAGGAAAAGGAAAAGGAAAAGGAATAGGAATAGGAAAAGGAAAAGGAAAAGGAATAGGAATAGGAAAAGGAAAAGGAATAGAAAAAGGAATAGGAATAGGAATCGCTTCTGCAGTATTTTTGCACCACATTTTGCCTCCACTGCTGCCACTGAAATCTGGTATGACCAGCCCCCATAATTGCATGGAATAACTAATGACGCAAAATTACTCCTTTTGGCATACGGAATGCATGGACTATGGTTACTCCGAATCAAAAAATACCAAGAAAGCTCGATTTGCGAAATTGTAGAGAAACACTCATCAGTCTTTTTCATATGTTCTATTTTAATAGTGTTTCTGGTTACTTCTTGCAAAAAGAAAATGTTCAAATATTAAAACTGATTGTACTTATAAGATATTAAAAAAACACTTCTGTACCATTATTTTCCATTATCAAGTTCAAGGACTTCCAAAAAACCATTCTTCATGCCAACTCTCTGGGCGCCCACCTGTACACAGAGTCAGTTTTTGTCATTCTGGAAACTGAAACCTTAAAAAAAATCCAGTGAAAGCAACAAAAAAGCGCAAAAAACTGACACTGCAAACCCATAGCCCGGCCAGGTACGTTTCATGTTTGTTTATGTACTACTACCGGTAGTACTCGGTCCGGTACTCGTTTTTCCGCTCTGCGTGGGACCTATCCAATGAATGTCCCCCGCTCGCTCAACAGGATTTCCCTTTTTCATTACAGGTGGAGTTTGATTTTGAGAACAATGCTATGATTTTGAAGTATTTGTCTTGACAATTTTATTTTCAATCTTTTTTTATTGTTTGAAAAGATTATTTTTAATCTTTGAAAATATATTCTAATGTATCAAATCGGATATAAAATCGACTCTTCCCTACCCCGCTGTAAAAAGAACAGCGCCAAGCACTTTATTCTCGGATTTTACTGTTGTTCCAGGTGAGCCAGGATATGCTGGCGGAGTGCGAAATTCCACGTGGTCTACTGGTGGGATGTGTACACGAATGCAAAACGGACAAGCACATTTATTAATACCCGGCAGCGATTCCATTACTGTCAGCAGCAGCCAGCCAGCGTTGCCAGTGGGAAAGAATTTTTTCTATTCAACTCTGTCAGGTCAGGGAAATATTGTGGGTGAAATTTTTAGCAAGCAGGGGACGAGCTTCATCAGCTGGATGACATTTGTACAATTGAATCGAGAAGTTTGTGTTTTTGTGTGGCGGGAGGTTCATCTGTATTGCGGTCAGTGAAAATCAATGTGAGTTTTAAGTGTTAGTTCTTAACATTTTCTGCCATTATTATTTAAATTGAAATAAAAAGCATAAAATGCTAAACATCGAAGCTTGTTAAATTTTCTAGAATAATTTTAGATAGCTGATAAATATTTCAAAATTCGGATAGTTTTTGTTTATGAACATGGGCTAGTTTATTTATTTCTTTTGAACTTTAAGGTTTTTCAAATATGTAAAGCAACTCAGCATTTGGTAAAAATTATGAATTATTTTTCAAAAGTGTGTTCGCATTCCGGTGAGCAGAGTAAATCGATACATTTTTAAAAGAAATTCCTTGCTTAGAAAAATCAAGACACTTTGATTTTCAATCATTCAAAAGCCCTTTTCCCACAAAAATATCTTCAAGAGTCAACCGCCCTGGGCTGGAAAATTTGTTCACTTTCCTCTGCTCGATGAAGAAAAGGCTCCTTTGCCTCCTTTTCCCCCCAACCCGATGGCGTTGATGATGATGATTGTGCCCCATAAAAGTCACCACACGTGACATCACTTCCAGCTGCTCCGCGTGTGAATCTTGACACACGTGGCCAAAATGTCGAGCTTTTTTTTTCTTTCACTGGTATGGTGGGCCAACAGGTATTTTCTAGTCGAGCGTGAAATTGTGAACGATTTTTTTTTGTTTTCTTATTTTAGACTGTCGTTAAAATTGATTGTATCGCTTCCGGGAAAATCGAAAACTGGGAACATTTTTTTTTTGTTCGTCGGACAGGAAGCGAACAGTTTGATTGGAGTGACGGGAGAAATGAAATTTGTTTAGGTTGGAATATTTGATTGGTTCAATTTACTTAATTTGTTTGCGGTTTAAATATTTGACTTGCAGCATTTCCCATTCTCGCAAAGTTTTGTCTTGTTGAGTCAGACCTTTAACAATTCAACTGCTCCTCTTGATTTTGACTTTCAACACTCAAAAGTTTTGCCCCAAAAAGAAAGCAAATCATCAACAAATAATTCACTGAATCGAGGGTTCCACTTTGGCAAATTTGCTTCAAGAATGGGTCGACTCGAAGAGTGCTCTCGACGCTTGTTTGGACTTTTCGCTCTCAAGGTTAAAACATTCAACAACTACCGAAAAACAACTATCAAAAGAAGCACTTTCTCGAATTGGGCTACTTTGGAAAACCCACGCACCACCCCCCGCTAGGGGGGTGGGTCGTCCAGCAACGAGAATGGAATTTTCACGCTCGTTTGCTTGCTCTCTCTGCAGAGGGGAAATTTGGACGTTTCCAAGCTGAGAACAACTTGAAAATTATCTGACGTGGAACAAACAGCATCGCCGGGAATTTGTGTGCCTTCCCACTTCTTGTTTACGGATGTAATCGCAGTAATTTTGCTAATTAATGCGATTAACAATTGAATTTGGAAAGTTGCGACAAGCTGCAAGCGCTGAGGATGTTGCGCAAAAGTCGTCAAAAAGTAGGTGTCGATACATATATTTTCGTGTTTCAGTGTTTGGCATACTTTAGCACAGCTATTCTCACCTAATGAGTGGCAATTTTCGAGCAATAACAAAAGCCAAAGTCGCATAACATCTGCTGATATTTGGATAGTAGGGACTTGGAGAACACGGAAAAATAAAGATGTAAGATATATAAAATGTAATTTAATCAATAGTAAAAAACTGAACATATTGTAGGTTTCCAGACAAAACTCTTTTATTTTTTAAGAAAATTCGTGAGCCTTGAACACAATTTTTAAGCATTTTTTCTGTAAGTTTTTTGAAAACTTTTCTTACTCTTGTCTATTCCATAGTTATTAGTAATAATTTTTCGATTGAATTACGATGTAAAACACAGCTGAAAGGAACACCAAAACTCTGTTGCGTACCTAAATGAACTCATTGTAACTTGATTATTCACAAATAAAACCGAATTGAATTGAATTAAGCATTTTTTTGGTATGCTAAGACTAGCTTAGTGATTCCCAACCAACTCACACGAAATCGGGAAAAGATGCCCCGATCCGTCTTCGATTTGCGTGTCCCTGATCACGAATCCGAGTTCTGTTTTTTTTTTAAACTTTGCCATTTTCCTTTCCTCAACTGTACTTTTTTTATACATGTCATTTTAAGGGAAATTTAATGTTCTTTTCAAATCAACATTGACTCAAAGGTTTTTTTTTTCATTTAGAACAAAGTTTTAATTTTTAAATTTCGTATTTTTTTCTAATTTTGCGTATAAAAATGTTCTACAAATTTGTATATCAGTTTTTGATGTATAAACATGAGGAGTTTGCTTATAATAGCTTATAATCATCACGAGTTATCGCGATTTCACGAGAAAAAAAAGTTTTGAAAAAGTTACTTTTTGCGTTTCTCTTTGTTTCGTTATTGATGTTACATAGTTTTGTTATTTCTTTCACGGTATTTTTGATTTTTAACTTTGCAACTCTCCCAAAAATGTTTGCTATTTGCGTTTTAAGTTTTGTTTTTATTTTTTACTCGGAACCTCTCTATATTTTTCATTCTTTTGATAAACGAATGGTTGAAGTATTCAAAAAACAAGGCAATGATTAATATATTATTTTCAGTATAAAGTTATTTCCTACATTTCAGTTTTTAATTGTTTGAACCGAATTACAGTAATTCTTTTAAAAAAATATCCTTTGGGCAAGAGTAAGTTTATCTTGTTTTTTTTAATTAAATTTATCAAACCATTAATAATTTTTATCGTATTTGCCAATAAAAAGATTTAATTTGAATATTTAAAATGTTGATTCCAGACGGTTAAAATTTGCATGGTTGAATATAATTATTTTTGTTGGACTTTACCTCAATTATGTTGAATAAGTAATATAATATAAAGTATAATAAGTTATATTATACATCAGATAATGGCGATATGTTTTTCATTTATCGACATTAACTTATCGAAATAAATTGCAGGCCAAGGATTGATACCTAAGAGCATGCAATGGCACTGACCTTGTTGCGTGCTCTTCAGTTGACGTCCACGTAAGGAACATCCTGGAAGGAGCGCAACTAACTACATCCGTAGTTCTGTTAGATCATCCAAATTATCTTGATCAGAACAGTATAGCTCTGGTTCCTTGCGAGTGTCCTATTTTCTTACCTCCATGTTGGCTTGGTTTTCATGATGACCTAGCTGGTGGCCTGTGGAAACGGATCGTAAACCTTTGACCACCGCGGGTCAGAGTCGAGACGGCTAAAAGAAAGGGGCGTGACAATGTGGGAAAGGGAAGTAATTTGTGATTGCAGACGGTATTGTTTTGATTCGCAGTATGTTGAGTCAACTGCTGTGGATGTACCTGAAACATCGCACTCTTTTTTACCAATTGATACTGCTGTAACAAACTTTGTTTTGTTTTTTTTTTCCTTAAAAATATACTTTTCCTTAATGTACTAGTAATATCAGGTCTATTTATCATTTGCCTAATCCTTTTTTTTTTTTGATTTTATTGCGAATTTATTTATTTGAATAATTCTTTATTTGTCCTATAAATTATCATTACTATAATCTAAGCTTGTTTTGTATCTCTATTTATTAACTATTGTCTTATTTTACATCTAATACATCCAGCTTCTCATTTTTATTTTTTTAAATACGCTCATCATTCTCTTACTATTGATTCTTGATTTTTATAAAATATATTCTCTTTTACTGCCTATTGTTTTCAACCTTCAACCTTTACCCTTTTTTTCAAACAAGTGAGGTTCGAGCCCTTACTGAATTTATGGAATGATTAAAGGATTTACACAAATATTACTATTGTACTTTTGAAAAACTTTTCTAAAATGCTTAGGACCAAAATATTGTAACAAAACACCGCGACAAAAGAAATAGCAACAGATAAACACGACTCAACAATAGGGAAGATTTCAGGAGAAAACAATACACAGTAAAATAACAATTAGTTTTTGAATTCAAACTAAAAATAAAACAGTTTTTGCTTTAATGAAAATTGATAGGCACACTATAAATGGTTAGGCGCTTATACTTACATCAAACCCTACGTAATGTACCACCCCCGGCCGAGTTAAAATGCGTAACCGGAAAAGAAGGTGTGCATGCCTGGCACGAACACTCAAAGCGTGTTCTAGCGTGTTGCTCGTACTGACTCAGAGCAAGGGTGAGATGTAGGTGTAAGGGCAGTGCGTGTTCGTCGGGAACCTAGTGCATAAGATCGGTCAAGGCCCGTTCTTACACTGAAAATTGCGAATTGCGAATTGCGAATTAACTTATCGAAATAAATTAACATAAAAAATCATGAAATATTTATTCCACTTTTTATTACTAAAAGTCATGAAACTTTTTAAATAGGTATATTGAGCATTATTTATTGAAAAGAACGATTTTGTTATAAAGTTACATGAATTTTCGATAAACCGTTGGTTGAAAAATGAGAACTAATTAGGTGAAACTATTTTTTCTCAAAATTAAAACTTTTAAAGAGGCTCTTTGTTAGCAACCAGCAGTCCGTTCACCTAACTCTGAAATGAATGTTTTATGTTAAACATATTTTATTCAGCGATTTTTTTTCTTCATGATATGATATGAAATTGCAAGAAACTGAACATTATTTCGGTTGTTTTAGTCCAAAAAGTACAAAAATGACAAATCTGTACATTTAAAAAAATGCAGAATCATTGTCGATCGCAAATTTGATTAAGCATCATTAACCATTTTTTCCATTAGGATGTAAACCAAAAATTTTTAGCGGGAATTCAAGGGTTTGTTCTGGTGGGCTTACAGAGCCCAATTTCCAAATATTAGCTTGATTTGACGTAACAGATCATGGCACTCCATCTTGAGTGGGAGTTAATCCGTAAAAAGAGATTTATTTAAAAGGTTGAATTTTGAGGTACTTTGGCCATTTATGCAATTTTTCAGCATCAGTTTCAAACTTTGAGTGACCCAAAAGCCCCAAAATTTACATTTTTGAAGAAATCTTTTCTACGGGTTAAATCCAATTTAAAATGCAAGTGAAGATGGCCAGCCTCTGTTATGTCCAGTCAAGTTCAAATTCCGGTTCCAGATGTTCCACATCCTTAACTTAAGTGCCAAAGATGCTCTTTTTTGTTCTTATAATATTTGTTTCAAAGCTTACAACAAAGTTTTGGTAATTCAACTTGAAGTGGTTAAAAATGGTATGAAGACTGGTACGGAAAAAAACTATCATTAATTGCTTATGCTTGGACAAAGTTTAATCCAGATTATAGCTAAAAGTTGATTTGTAAAAACGTTAGAGAAACAAAATCCAAGTTTCTCTTTAATAACGTATAAGTTTGAATTTGGAAAAAACCATCAAAATCTGGGCACAATTTCTTCTCATTTTCGTTTTCTGTGTTTCTTTGAGCGATAATTCAATGTCAACGAGAACAAAAAAGTCGCATAAACCAAAGTAGAAAAGTTTGCAACGTGCTCGTAAACCTGACAACGACTGCAGACAAATTACACGTGGTGTCACACTTCTTTCCTTCCGTGAGATTACTTTCGCTGAAGATTGAAGATATTTTCAGAATATGAAAGCATAAAAAGCAGCTAGGAGAAGGAAAAGTTTTTCCGCCATACGAATGTTCTGTCAGTCCACTAAAATAGCACACAGTGTATCACGTAACACTGCCTTTTCCGGAAACGAATGTCACTGCCCATTTATGCTGCAAAAGACTTAAGGTATCGATTACGCCGAGGCTCAACCACAGAACAGCAACAAAGATAGGCGGCTTGACTATAATCGGATTAGAAACGTGCGGGGCTGCGAATGTTTGTATGCTTGTGTGATCCACCTTGAGGATTTGTCGGTTAGTATCAATGCATAATCCAAGCCGTCGAAAGGCCCAAGTGTTCTAGCAATCGGATACACCCATCGACCAGTGTGGGAAAGCTCAGCTGGTCCTGGAAAGGCATGTGACTGCCAAAATGGATTTAGCGAAATGTGGGACGTTCTGCCGGGAGGAATTATCGGATGGATATTGAACTTTGACAGAAAATTGAACTTTTGGGTGAGAAATCTGATGATTAAGCTCTTAAATCTGAATTTTTTAAAGCAAACAGTACAAAACATATCAATAGAAGAATTAAAACTTTGAAAATATGAAGATTTAAATTTACTTGCAAAATTATGAAAACAAGTGAACTGCATCCATTATTTCAAACTCAATTTCATATGTGAATTTCATCTGTGCAAATCTTATTCAGGATGTAATATGATTTGAACCCAGTCCTGCAAGAACTTCTGACTCCATCGAACATCCAGCAGAATTGTCACCAGCTGATATCAGATCGATTGTTTGCCTAGAGCATTTTGAGGAATATGGGGTGATGCAGTACAAATTTGTTCAAAATGTGATAAAATGTTGCTTTATTTTCTCAGAAATTTCTGAAACTTTAACTATTTCTTGGACACTTTTTTAAACTAAGTAAATTTCACCCCAAATTGTACTTATCATCGTTCGCTCCCTCAAATAACCACGTAGTCACTGGCGCTAGTTTGCGAGATATTATTGGAAACCGAAACAAGTTGCAAAGTTTTCCCTTCTCCTCCTCAAAAAACGACAAAAACCGACTCAAGTTACACTGCTTGCGGGGCGAAGCTTGTCTGCTCGAACATCGGCTGCCGGGAAATTTTAGTGTATGCGCCTTTCCATCAGTTACTTCATCGATCCTGGGGTAGCAAAATTGAAAATGTTACGAAACAAAGTTTTGAGATTTTTTTTTGCGGAAATCTGAGTTATGAAAAAGTGACGCCAAAAGTGATAAGCGCGTGACGAGTGGTTTGATTTAATCGTCATCTCAGCTTTTTGAATTAAGCAGTTCGTGAAGAAAGTTTCGAGATAAGACTCGCAACACTCTTTTGATAAAGTTAAGCTCCGAAAGTTAAATGTGGTGAAAAAAGTTAACAACAATGAGTTAAGATTGATAACGTCATGATTCGAATTCCCGGACGCTTTGAAATCCGGACAGCTCATCCTGTTTTATCAATTATTTGGATATAAGTTCGCAATATGAATGTCAAAACTGTGTTATTTGATGAATTCTAACATCAACTTTCATTTAAAGTTTGTTTGAACGCTGTAGTTAATGCAAAAACAATTATATAAAATTAAATTATAAGTTCACCAGAAATGTGAAACATTTCACTGACATATTTCATAAGCGTCCGATGCACCGGGAAGGCAAAGCAGAAATTTATGGTTTTGATTTCCTTGAATTCTAGCAAATTTTTACATAAAAATATCGATTGTTTAGATGTAAACAGCTGATTTGAGACCTAAAAAATGTCATTCACTAACATTTCAGTCCAAATTCCAGCGGTTCATAGGCAAAATCGAGTGTCCGGAATTTGAAGTAAAAGTGTCCGGAATTCGAATCAGCTTTTATCAGTGTCCGGGATTCGAAGCACAATAAGTCATTTAAATTTTAAGATTCTGATGAAAAATTGTTAGAAAAGACATATTTTGCATGCATTCTCTTAAAACTGACTGTTTATACTACATCCTGATGATATTTCTACATTTCAAACTTATTACATGATTTTTTGCCAGTTTTAACAAAAATGATATGCTACTAGTGTCCGGATTTCGAATCATGACGTTAGATTGATTTTAAAATGAGCGATTCGCTTCTAAATTGGTCGATTTTATGAAATTTGAATTTCTACTATGTTAAAGCTATTTTGTATCATTAATATATCCATGAAATAGTAAAGTTTACCGTTAAGTTTGCTACGGTATGTCCACGTGTCCTTCCTCCCCAGTAGATTTTGTGAAATGTGATCCGTTCTCAAAAACATCTCTTCGGAAAAAAACGCAGTAGGGCTGGCCACTTTAATTTTCGGGGGTTCTTGGGTGTACTGCACTTGGCTACAAGTGCTTGAAGTTAAATCCTTGCACTAGACTTTCCAGCAAGCTTGCATCGGAATAGCTGCGTTTGTGTTAGATAACTAGATTAGATTAAATTAGATTAGATTAGGTTGGATTAGATTAGATTAGATTAGATTAGATTAGATTAGATTAGATTAGATTAGATTAGATTAGATTAGATTAGATTAGATTAGATTAGATTAGATTAGATTAGATTAGATTAGATTAGATTAGATTAGATTAGATTAGATTAGATTAGATTAGATTAGATTAGATTAGATTAGATTAGATTAGATTAGATTAGATTAGATTAGATTAGATTAGATTAGATTAGATTAGATTAGATTAGATTAGATTAGATTAGATTAGATTAGATTAGATTAGATTAGATTAGATTAGATTAGATTAGATTAGATTAGATTAGATTAGATTAGATTAGATTAGATTAGATTAGATTAGATTAGATTAGATTAGATTAGATTAGATTAGATTAGATTAGATTAGATTAGATTAGATTAGATTAGATTAGATTAGATTAGATTAGATTAGATTAGATTAGATTAGATTAGATTAGATTAGATAAGATTAGATTAGATTAGATTAGATTAGATTAGATTAGATTAGATTAGATTAGATTAGATTAGATTAGATTAGATTAGATTAGATTAGAGATAAGATTAGAGTAGAGTAGAGTAGAGTTGAGTAGAGTAGAGTAGAGTAGAGTAGAGTAGAGTAGAGTAGAGTAGAGTAGAGTAGAGGGTTTTATCCCATATTCCCGAATCCCACTTTCCCGAATCCCATATCCCCGAAAATCATTTCCCCGAAAAATCCACATTCCCGAAAATCATTTCCCCGAAAGTGCCATTTCCCCGAAAATCATTTTCCCGAAATTTCCACATCCCCGAAAATCATTTTCCCGAAAATTCCATATCCCCGAATGTCATTTACCTGAATGGCCATTTAACCGAACTGTCGTTTTCCCGAATTTACATATACCCGAATGGTTATTTCCCCGAAAGTTCCATTTTCCCGAATGATATTAAATTAGATATAAACTGAATTGTTTTTTAGGGATATTTTTACAAAAGTATGACCTTAATATTAAATTCTCCTACGTGTGTTTTTAAATATGAAAAAAAAAAACAAATGACCGTAGAAGGCCATTCATAAACCACGCGGAAACTTCAAGAAAGCGAGGTTTTGAGATCATCCATGTGCAATAAAAAAGATTTTTTTTTGTATGGACAATTTTCAGCAAAGCACAATTTTTCAAAACGGTATCCACGTGGTAAGGATTGCACAGCACCGATATCTTTAAGCGACGACTCGAAACGCAGGAATCAGTTTGTTCTAGATTTTGTTTAACTTTTTAGTGAAATCTAAATAGTTGATTATTGAATTACAAAATGCATTTTTTTAAATATTTCATCACCGCCATTTTGGGTTTAAAATTACTAAATCACTTTAAAGTAGTATAGGGGTTGTTACCCGAAGTGAACTTTTGACAAGGCCTTTGGATATCCGAGTCTGGACTGTATTTCGATTTTCAACTAAATGCAAAAAAAAAGCGAAATGATCAATGTATCAAATCGACGCTGTCGTGCTATCTTGTCGTTTGTCGCTTTTTGACGTTCCGAGAAAAATGCGTGTTAGTGTTTGACCTTGAATAAACGAAAAATAGAGCACGCTATGTAAACAATAACAATCACGTTTTATTTTGTTGACCATTCTGTGCATTGTCCTGAAATTTGTTTGAATTTGGTTGCTGAGGTCCCGAGTTATAATTACAATCGTTTACGGTAGTCGGGCATGTACGTGTGTCAAACGCATTCTGATCTGAAACCTCTTTGGCCAGTTGTCTCACTTACAGCAATTTTCAGAGTGTGTCAAGTTAGCACGAGACAAAATTTTTCGGTTTTTATTGAATATCTCAGAATTGAAATCGAGTTTTGGGCATTGTGAGCTGCACAAAATGGCTTTCTTAATTCAATTTGGCCCAAAATCGACGTACGACAAGTTAGCTCGACTGCGACGAAATGAGAAAAGGCAAATGAATTAAGCGGCACGCAGCTATTTAGATTTGTTCATTAGAAATAAGGGAGCGTTCTTTTATTACGTAAAGCAAAATTTGGGATTTTTGACCCCCCCTCCCCCCCCCATCGTAACAAATCGTAACAGATGAGCGACCCCCCTACCCCCCCCCCCTGTAACGTGTAACGCAAGGTCTTTTTGCATTTTTTTAAGAATTCTTATATGAAAATTTTGCGTTACATAGCAGAATTTTTCAGCACTCCCCCCCCCCCTCCCCCTATTTTCGTAACATTTCGTAACATACACTGACACCCCCTCTCCACCCCTAACTGCGTTACGTAATAAAAGAACGCTCCCATATGTACTCTGCTCAAGATGTTCTCCTTCTCTACATCATTTGTCATATTCGGAGTTTTTGTTGGATTCGGCGGAGACAGTTCTTTTTGAAAGGCAGTTGGAGTAACTAAATCTCAGAATCCGGAATTCGAATCCTTTAATTCCACAGACTTAGAAAATATTCAAAACTCAAGTGGAGCTGGAATAAAACGCTCGTAAAAATCTCGGAATTTTTTGAACGTTCAATTGTGGACATGATACTTCATTGATCGCCACTTCCCCGAACCCGGTCAGGCGGGTATGCCCGTTGTCCAGAACCGCGCGCGCGGTTCTGGGCAACGGGCATACCCGCCTGACCGGGTTCGGGGAAGTGGCGTTCGGGGAAATGGCCGTTCGGGGATATGGTCATTCGGGAAAATGATTTTCGGGGATGTGGAAAATTAGGGGAAGTGGCCATTCGGGAAAATGGTTTTTAGGGGAAGTCGCCATTCGGGGATGTGGCCATTCGGGGAAATGGATTGTTCGGGGAAATGATTTTCGGGTAAATGACATTTCGGGAAAGTGTCTTTTCGGAGATGTGGCATTCGGGGAAATGTCTTTTCGGGAATGTGGGTTTCGGGGAAATGTCATAGATTCGAGGAGAGTAGAGTAGAGTAGAGTAGAGTAGAGTAGAGTAATATAAAAATATAATAAAATATTGCTGTGAAATTACACAGTAAAAAGAATCATGGTAATATCTCATCTGGGAAGGGTTACATCTTTAATGTAAAAAAAATGTGTTATTTACCTCTGAAAATGTGAAATTTTACCACTTTTCTTTTGTAATGCCGCATATTCGGTCTAAATTGAGGTAAAAATACATAATAAAAGATGTGATATTCAACCGTCCAAATTTACACCTTCCAAAGTTATACATTTTTTCACTGTGTACAACAAACCATGAACCACCCTAGAAGTACACAGTAAAAAAATTGTGTAAATTTTTAAGGTGTAATTTTGGAAGGTTGAATATTACCTCTTTTATGATGTAATTTTACCGCAATTTAGACTGAAAAAGCGACATTACAACAGAAAAGTGGTAAAATTACACATTTTCAGAGGTAAAAATAAACATTTTTTTCTGACATAAAAAATGTACCCCTACCCAGATGTAATATTACCACGATTTTTTCTGTGTACGTGAACGTGCGGCGATTCACGTAACAAATCACTCCTCATTTTTCAACGCCTTTTTGATGCATTGCTCTTGACCCAGCACAACCCCCGCCTTGAGCGAACCTCAGCTGTTACAGTTCTCAGCATCGCGATCATTCCGTTCACAAAGTCGCTCATAGTCAGGATGCCGTTCAAGATCTCCCCGATATCAACTAGCATTCCCATGACTAGCACCACGGGAACCCAACTTTCGTTCCGCGGTCTAACCTTCGCACCGTCCCCCAAGAAGATCGTGCTGGACAACATTTCGGGATCGTTCCACTCCGGACGGTTGACGGCCATCATTGGACCTTCGGGTTCTGGGAAATCTAGTCTGCTGAACGCGCTTAGTGGATTTGGGTAAGTTTGGTTGGAGCGTGTGCAAGTTGAAGTGGTACAAGCGTTGCTTTCAGACCCAAAGGATTGCAAGGTTCGATTCTGGTCAACAACGAAGAGCTGGGTCAGCAGAACTACCGCAAACTGGTGGCGTACAACACGCAGGAAGCCACGCTGCTCCCGAATCTGACCGTCGAGGAGACGCTGGAGTATGCCGTGGAGCTGCGGACTCGATCTACGGCGGCGGAGAAGCGAAAGATCGTCGACGAGATCATCTCGGTGTTGGCACTGCAGAAGAGTGCCCACAGCCAGGCTCGGGTGCTTTCCGGCGGAGGCCAGAAGCGTCTTTCGATCGGACAGGATCTGATTTCCAACCCGAAGATTCTGCTGTTTGACGAACCGACCAGCGGACTGGACAGCGAATCCTCGTACCAGATTGTGTCCCACCTGAAGGAGCTTACGAAGCAGGACCGGTGCGTGATCAGCGTGATTCACCAGCCGAACTCGGATCTGCTGGAGCTGTACGACGATCTGTACGTGGTGTACGATGGCCGGTGCATGTACCGCGGGAGTCTGCAGGATTTGATCCCGTGGTACGAGTCGGCGGGGATCGTCTGTCCGCAGTACTACAACCGGGCTGACTTTGGTAAGGTTTGTTTGATTTTTGGGATTTAAATTTGTTCAACTTATTGTTTTTAAAGTTATCAAGCTGACTTCGGAGAACAATCCACATCGGAGCAAAGTCCTTGAATTGATGAACCAAATGCAATCAGGTAAGATATCGGAATGAATTCAGATCTACTTGTGGTTTAATCTGTATTTGCCTCGCCACAGAGAACCTCCAGGAGCAGTCTTCCGCACTCTCTACCAAAGCAAACCTATCCGGCCGTCAATATCCGACCTCCTGGCTCCATCAGTTCGTCACCCTGACGAGACGTACCGTGCTGGGAACTGTCCGGAACAACGCCCTCTTCGTACTGCGCTTCGCAGGACTGATCTTGTTTGGGCTGACGCTGGGCTTCATATTCCACGACATCGGTGACGACGCGGCCAAGACCATCTCCAACACGTCCAACCTTGCCCTGACCCTGAGCTGCATGACCTTTGTCAACGCAGCAGCCCAAATCATTAGCTGTAGGTTCAGAGTATTTTTAAAACCACAAAGCAATCGCTGACATTTCGCTTTCTCCTTTGCAGTTCCCACAGAGGCAGCGGTATTCATCCGCGAGTACAGAGCCAACTGCTACTCGGTCGCCGCCTACTTCTTCAGTAAGCTTTCGGCTGATTTCTTCCCATTGATGATCGGAAACAGCGCGCTCTTTGGGATAACTTATTTCCTCACGGGTCAACCGACCGAAATGGAACGAATCCTAAAGTCCTGGCTAATCCAGCTTCTGTCTGGATGGTTTGGACAGCTTCTCGGTATCATTAGCGGATGTTTGTTCTCGCTGCAGGTTGCGACATTTTTCGTTCCAAGTGCGCTCCTTGCGATGTTGCTCTTCAGCGGGTTCTTCATTCACTTTTCCGAGCTTAACGTTGTGCTGAGACCGTTGATCTACGTCAGTCCGTTCTCCTACGGGTTCAAGGGGATTTTGGATGCAGTTTATGGCTTCAATCGGACCGAACTAATGTGCCACGTGGAAAGCGATTGTGTTTACAGGACGGGCGAGCAAGTTCTGCACATGTTGGATATGCAGGGCATCGAGTATTGGAACGAGGTAGCTGGATTATGTACTAGTGTTATTGTTTTGCATGTTGGATTTTTCGTTTGTTTACTTTTCAAGATTAAATAATTGCAATTATGTTGTCACTTTCAGATTTTCTACTCTTTTTTTTTCATGATCATTTTTTTCATGCCAAAATTATCGCTGTTCAGTTTCCTGTTACCATTCCCAAATCAAACCAGGACAACTCATAAAACCGCGCTGAACTGAAAAATAAAGCGAAAGCAACAGAGTAAAAAAAAGCCAAAGTTCGCAAGGAAACAATGAACAAACTGGCAAATAAATGATGTAATGATTATGATAACGGGGACAGAGATGGGAATCACTTTGCAGCCCACCCACCCACTCACTCAGCCACCAGTGGTGGGGGAAGGTCATAAACGGACGACAGTGACTGGAAGAATGAAATCCGCATGAATGGAAAGGGGGCTATGAAATGGTGAATAAAAACAAACTGATGCTAAAACAAGTTACAATCGGATGGGAGTGTCCTGGACGAGATTGCATGGGTCGAATCATCATCATCGTCATGTGGCTTGTTCCATTTTTTCTTGTTCATGACCCTTGGCCCCTCTTCTCTTAACCCTTTGAAGCCTAACCTTAAAGTTTTGAATAACTTAGATGATATTCAAATTAAACAATGATTTTGAGCATTACATGAAAATGTAAGTCACAAGCACACGATATTTGAGGGTTTAGGCCCGAAAGGGTTCACAGAGAAATCACTTTCCATTGCATTTAGTTGCATATTGCCTTTTGTGTGAGGGCGAGATATGAGGGATCTCACATTATGTTAGGGCTGGACCTGGACGAGGTCAGTCTATATTGGTAAACTTTTATGAGTGAACTAGCTCAGAGAGTGGAGAGTGGAGAAGCGTTTATTTTTTAAAATGTGTCTTGTCAAGTGTAATGATACCTCTTCAAACCATAGAGATTTTTTAGGTCCTATAAGCTGTTGTGTTTCATATGTTTATAGGACCTTTTTTAAAAAAAAGCTAGGGAGCAACTTTTATAAAATCTACCTTGGTTCAGACTCGATAATCCGAAGCCTAGATTTGCAGATGTTCCAACTATCCAAAAATGTGATTTTTTATTTCAAAACTGAATTTAAATTGTACGATTCTTTTAAGCTTTTTAAAGTACCCTAAAACATACTGAAGATGTGTTTTTCTCGCTGAAGTGATACCAATATTTACACAAAATTATTATTATTCCATTCACACGATTCCAATAGTGCACCGTTTTTCGGGTGCAAAAAAAAACAGATGATATCTGGATGATGAAATTTTGAGCAAGAACTATACAATTCTTTATTTTAAAACAAAACCTTGCCCTTTTACATATAATTAAAAAGAAACTGAAAAAATTGGTCAGTTTTTTCGCGAAATTCCTGATACCGTCAGTGGGGGTGACTATGGGTCAAAAAACGATACACCTCTCGTAATGTCTTAATAACAAAAACAATTTAAATAACATCGAAAATCTTTCAACGTAGATTTGTTCTTAGATAGTTTACTAACATTTTCCCAAAATATGGTGGATTTTGATGAACACTACCTTAAATGCCAATAGTTTGAAAATTGACATTGGGTCAAATGAAACTAAAATGATGCTCAAATAAAACGATATGGTAAAAACAAGTCATCCAAAAGTGTTTCTTGTTCGAGGAAATCGTATTGACATGCTACAATGTTTGAAGTGGAGATTTTCAAACATTTGGGTAGTTTTCGAGCAATTCCAACAAAAATATTAGAAAAATGATTTTTCGAGAGGTAATTTTTGGCCAAAAACGGGCCTCATCTTTAGACAGCTGCCAAAAAAACAGGATTTGTTCTAGGAACGAGATTTTTTCAGCGAAGTCATCTTAAGATGTCCCCTACACAACCCTTTTAACAGAATTCAGTTTCATTGAGAAGAACCTGAGAAATTGTAAAATCCGTAAAAAATCACTTTGACCCAATCTCACCCCCCAGACCCAATGTCACCCCCACTGACGGTATTTTATATATTTTTTTTTTAAACAGCATCATACTCGTTGCACCCAAAGGGCGGTTATAATTATTTTATGTTTTTCATGGTTTTTGAAAGATATATTTTGAAAATGGGAAGCTTCGTAGAGTACATTTATTTGATCATATTCGAATGAGCAAAGGCTGAGAATAAAATAAAAAGTCATCTCTTTGATGTTATGAAACAGTTTGAAAACATTGTTAAAAATGATACACGAAATTTCCAAAATAATCTATTAAATACCATGAAAAACACAAATTCGTAAAAATGTTGCAAAAGCCTTTTTTGTATCCTCTAAATGAATTATTATGTAATCCATCGCTATATTTTTTTTTTTTTTCAAACCATACAAATGCACCCGACTTAGTTCGTGCGTAGAGGATGACGATTCTCGAGATTATCAATTTCCCGGGAATCGAGAGTTGCCATTTCCCGGGAATTCCCGGGACCCGGGAGTTTTTTTTTTTTGACTATGACAATAGTGCCAAAATTTTAAATGAAAAGTAATTACCGTAAACTGGGGTGACTTTGATAGCCCGGGGTGACATTGATAGAAATTAGATTTGGCCGTTAATTTTGATACATCCAATGTAACAGTCACATTTTTGCATATATGGTCGATAATAAGCTATGCCTTATTGCTTGCATACTCAAAATTATCAAAAATGTTTAGATATTAATTTGACGGGCTTTTGAAAAACCTATCAAAGTCACCCCAGTTTACGGTAATTTGTTTCTTTCTTCTTCAGTTACAATAAATCATACTAATTCTATGAAACGAAAATTTTTTAAGTAGCCTCATTATTTTGAGGAACTAAATAAAACATTTGATTTTTTTTATGAATCTGCAAATAAAAAATCGTTCTTGAGCTTTTTGAGACTCAAAATTGTAGTTTAAAATATTTACGAATCTTGATTCGCACTGAGTAATTTTTCAAAAGTTGCACAAAATTGTTATAAGATTTTTGCAAAAAAAAAACTTTGGAATGTAAACATTAACCCTTTACTGCTCAATATTTTTTTCGATTTTTAATTTTTCCCTTGTTCAGGCTGTTTTTTGAGCAACTTTTGTTCTGCGAAAAACTTTTTTTTTCTTTTTTATTTTTTTGTTTCTATAATTGCATTTATATTGTTAAGTTTTTGTTTGTTTCTGAAAGTATGCGTCTAATACTACCACCTCCTTCCATTTCCTTTTGTTTTTATTTTTTCATGTTTTTAAAGCCGTTTATTTTTTATTGTTTGCATCATTACATCATTAAAATTGATTAAATAGGATTAAAGGCATAGTCTGGAACAATAAAATAAATCACTGCATTTTTTTACATATAATAAAGAAAGTAGGGGAAATATGCCCATTTTAATCACTCTAAGCTGTTCGACCAATTCTCATCACTTTTGCCGTTTTTTGCTATTAAATCAACATTTTCAGATGTATCAACAACGGAGAGTTGCTTGCTCACTTTTGTTTGAGTTATTTATTACTTTGAAACAGTCAAAAACACTTTATGAAAGCTGTAATTCATGATCAAAGTGCTTATAGGCCGAAAATAGAAATAGGCTGAGAAAGGGTATAGTTCCCCTATCAGTGAAAAACAGCCAAATTTGATTTCAGAATAAATGATTTTTTTTTAAATTGGCAAAGTCACATAAAACAAGACACACTTCCAACCTTTCAAATTATTTATAATTTTAAGAGTTTTTCTTACCAATGCTTTTTATAGATCGAAAATTTGTTGAAAAAATGATTTTTGACGATTTTTTAGATCGAAGTTCGCCTAGAGGCGGAATTGGGTTGTAGAGGGTTAACATCAAACAGGTTACATTAGTTAGGCTTTGTATATATCCGCTCCGATACTCTTCAAGGATGTTTCATCTCATGAAATGATTTAGTTTCACATATTATTTTAATGATTGGATTTTTTTAAATGGACTTACTCATCGATTTTTTGAATAAAAGAGTGGAACTTCAGATACACACAAACAGTTCATTCAATTTACCCAAATGATGCAAAAAACATTTCTGAAGTCAATGAAAGAAAATGAGAAAAGTGAAAAAATATCATCGGAAACAATATGCTGGTTCATCAAATTAAGTTTAATTGAACTTTTTTTTTTACTCTCACTCCCTATCATCATCATCGCTATTGCCTACAAAGCGCCAGGGACATGTGTGAGTATTTGAATGCGAGGATATGTTTTTTGTTCTCCAACGACTGAAAACGGTGGAAAATAAGCGCGTCAGTTGGCAGCCACATACACAAACAGATACGCACGCTCCAATGTAAACATGCACACATACACACGCACAAAAAAACCGCCATGAAGCTGAATGAGCACCGTTTTCGCAGGGGAAAATCGACAAAAAAAGAAGAAAAAGCCAAAATATTATGTTGTCCCCACCTCCCACCACCCTCTTCCGATCGAAGAACATAATGAGAGTTTGAAATTTTTCGCCGCCCTGTCAGCGGCAGCCGTGTCAAACAAGTGAATTGCATGTACTTGTGCTGGAAGGGGGGTGAGGGGGGGGGGGGAGGCCCTACATTGTATGCGTGTATGTGTAAGAGTACGAACCCCAACTGTGAACTTGGAGCATAATTTTGTGTGGCTTCGCTACCCAGGAGCTTTTACCCATGAATGCAACATTATTGTGCTCGAAAAATAATTAAAATGTTTTTACCCGGTTGATTGTTTTGTAATTGAGAACTTTTCGCGGGCGTGGACAGGGGGAAAATTACGAACAAATTGTCTTGCTAATGAGGTTGGAGTGGCAAACAATGCCTTCGAATGAGTTGGTAAATTTTGGGATCTATGCGATAATGTGAACAGGAAAATTGATTAATTATTATAAAATTGGTGTGATTTTACAACTTGAATTAAAAATTTTAAATTCAGAATTTGTAAAGAACAAATGGACTCTACATTCCAGCTCAGCAAAGTTGGGAAGCACTTTTCCAGACAAGTTATGACAGAGCCACCTCCCAGCATCAACGACAACGACGACCCGAATTCAAGTGCCAAGTTCACCAGAAGTGGAACCTCGTAACTCGTACCGTAACTCTTCCCGTACAACTTGGCCTGGGAAAATGATGGCCAGCAACCCTTTTCCTCCCACCGAGGCAACGAGGAACGCTTCCCAAGGTGTCCTCGGGGCTAGGCAAAAATAAATAAAAAGAGAGCTCATCCCTTCCCAAACGGAAGATAACGAACCGGACATTATCTCCCATAAATCCAACCCACGATCCTCCGGGACGACTTGTGACACTTGTGACTTCTTTTTTTCTCTTTTTTTTCACTTTCAAGCCAGCCTGTCGCGCTGATAGTAAAAAGTGTCAAGTTTTGAAAAACTTTCAACCCTAATTTGGTCCTTGCGCCAAAGCGTGAGGTCGTCGTTGGACCAAGTGATGCAAAAGTTATGAGCCGTGTCAAAAGTCTTGGAGTGGGAGCACCGTGCTCGTCAACCAGCCGGTGGAGATTTGTTACCGAGTCCGAAAAGTTGATGAGAAGATTTGGAGGTGGGATTATGTTGGCTTATCGTTTCAACTTTGGCTGCTGCTGCTGATGAACCTGTTCTGTAAAGTCGGCAAACTTTGAAGCTGTTGCAATTTTCACATGAAAACTGAGCTTCTTCAAATCACTTTCTTTCGTTACATCGTGATATTCCAATAAGATCCCAGCAATAAAACACTCCCCCGGATCAAATTAAATCCACAACCATGTAATAAATAAGCTAATAAAACGAGACAAATCTGTTGACACTTCGAAAAACCCCCGAAACGGTTCGTGGCCAACAAACGCTGAGAGTTACTTATTTTTTACGAGCCACACAACATTCGGCCGGGCAGGGATTATTTTGTCCAATTTTTGTTAATTTAGCTTCAATCTGTGCGGCTCATATTGTCTACCAATGTTTTTTGTTGTTGTTTTTATTCCCTCTCTGTTTCTATTGCTTTTTGGCTCTACGACGGCGATGTGTCACATGCTCGTTCCTCATGCTTGAGCTAGTGTGCTGGTCGTTTGTCGTCCTTATTTTGGTCTTTCTCGACATTTCCTCCAGGGAGAATACCGTACATTTGAGCTAGTTTGAGTGAACAACTGTTTGTTTTGCATCATTTAAAGACTGTAAACAATGCTGCTATGAATTTGATGATTGGAGGCTTATTAAAAAATAAGATTAAATATCAACAAGTTGGCCCTTTTAGTCAACGTATAACGTTTAAAATTTTCTTGCTTATACTTTCAAGTATGTAAGCACATTTCTTTTCATCGCATTGCTAGTTACTCTTCAAGATCAACTCAGATCGTTATTTACCCTTCGACAAAGTTTTGGGGAATTCAATTTACTACAAAAATCTCACCCTTGGACAACCTACAAGTGAAATTCTGAAAAGATGTTTTCACCCTACATTTTCGAGTTTTTTTTCCATACAAACTTCAACGCTCAACAGCGACCCCTAAATCTCAACCGATTTGGTTCAAAATTGGCAATGATACTTGTTTTTGCCTTAAAAATTGAGCCAGATGTGTCCTTATTGTCCATTTTTTCAGAAGTGGGCATAACCGCTCAATCGTTCGCTCATAAAAACGGCTCTTCTGAACAGCTCTTTAGCTCTTTTTCAATATGTTGTATTGCTAATTTTTTTAAACTGTAAATAAGCGCACCTCGTCCACTCCCGGATCGTTCTCGATCATCCGAATCTTGGTCACGGCGGGAAGGTTGGCCACGAAGAGTATGCGCATCCTCCCGCTTCCGGATCGTTCTTCTCGATAACCAGGATCTCGGCCACGGATGAAGGTTGGCGACGAAGAGGATGTGCACCTCGTCCATAACCGGGCCATTCTCGATCATCACAATTGAACATCTAAACAACTGTTCTGTTAGTCAATCTTTCAATCGAATTATATTTTTACAAAAAATGAATGATTTTTATACAATTTAACTCTTTTTTTATTTTCTTCCCACAGATCTGGTGCGATTTTCATCAATCAACGCCGGGAGTTCGATTGGCTGCGGTATTCAGGACTTTTTATTCCTCGGCCACGAAACATTCGATCGAGAGGAAGATTGGCCGCAAGGAGGAACCACACTCGGGCCTTTTCGATCATCAGCACCACGGTCACAGATGGAAGGTTGGCCAGGAAGAGGATGTTCACCTCGTCCACACTTGGGCCGTTCGCGATCATATCGTTCACAATCGATCATCCACCGGATGCTGCTCAAAGAATTTGGGACGTCGCTTGATTCCGTGGTGGCGCGGAAAATACAGCGCTGCGTCGAAAATCTAGCCTGTTTACGAATAAATCACACATTTTCTGCGCAATTAATGTTATTGAAAAAAAAATCGTTGTGTTTATGTTTAAATTGTCGTTTTTAATCATAAATAACCAACTCGATACCCATCCCTGGGGTCAAAATTCGTTTTTTTTTTGTTATATTAGGGTAGGAAAGTCATCAATCACAGAAAAAAAAATCATGGTAATATTACATCTGGGAAGGTGTACATCTTTTATGTCAGAAAAAATGTGTAATTTTGCCTCTAAAAATGTGTAATTTAACCTCTATTCTGGTGTCATGTCGCATTTTCAGTCAAAATTGAGGTAAAATTACATCATAAAAGAGGTAATATTCAACATTCTAAAATTAAACCTTCCAAATTTACACTTTTTTTTGCAGTGATGAGACACTTTTGGTTTTTTAAACTTCAACGATTTTTGTATTTCTTTCCATTTCCAAAAATGGATGGCGGTTTATGGATGGCGCCTAACTTATGGGTTTTAAAAGAGTTATTATTTTTTCAGTTTCTGTCTTTGCAATTACTTAACATTTACTTTTCCAATTTTTTTCAAATAGGAAAGTATCAAACTTTTGTAAAAATCTGCAAGTTATGTTACAGACATGACTACGCCAATCCAACAGAATCCATATTAGGGGGAGAGGGGGTAATATGCACCACTGGCGGTACCAGGAGGGGGGGGGGGGCTGGTGGGGCCCGTGCCCCCCCTTCGGCAGTAATTTGTTCTAGATTTGTCCGAGGGGTCATTCACAAACACCGTAATCAAAAAAATCCCATACGTGTGCCCCCCCCCTTCTGTCAGAGCCTGGTCACGCTACTGATATGCACCCCCGGGGCAAAATGCACCCCCAGCATTTCTCGATATTAGGAAGAATTTTCCGGGGAAAAAATCATCGAAATTGGAAGCTTAACAATGTAAAACTATGCTGGAAAAGTTTGAGTATGGTAGGATAAAAACAGCCAAAGTTATTTGCGAAACTTTAAAATGTTGTGTTTTGATCTAATTTTTATTGAACTTCCAATATGATTTTTGGACAATATAAAAAGCATTTATTGATATTGTAAGTGTTTTTTATATAGTTTTTACCACAATCTTCATTATTCTATAGATAGATGAGTCCAAAAACATTAAAAAATGTATTTTTAATTGAATTTTATGTAATAAGCGTGGTCGGGGCAAAATGCACCGCTGTGATGCTCCTTTGTAAAAACAGCGGTGTCATCTGACTAGTGAAAACTGCTTTTACCTGGTGCATTTTGCCCCATTGTTGTGGCGCATTTTGCCCCGTTGTTGCAGTGCGGGGCAAACAATTTTTCAAAATTTTAAACAATTTTGAGGGTTTTTCAAGACTTTTGTTTTTTTTTGTGAGGTTCTATCCGGAATAAAAAACGAAGTTGACTTTATAGCTGTCGGCCACCATTGCTAGTACCAACCACTAGTGTCTTCCTTTTTATCTACAAGGACTTCGCTGCCCTGGGCTCCTAAGTGTATGAAAGTATGGCACGGAGCGACGGCGCCGAATACCCATATTTGCACAAAGAATTTTAGAGCGCCCGCCGCGGGATTCGAACCGGCGACCTCTGGATTGTTAGTCCAGTGCGCGGTCCGATTGATCCACACGGGCGGGACATAAATAGATCAATAAAATTTCAGTGTATACGATTTTCGCAAATAAAATCATTTTTCAAAAATTCATATCTCTGGAACAGCTGAACCAATTTCAGCTCGCCACATTTTAAAAGATACGAGCAGTTCTCTCAGATTTTGGTCATTCGATTTATTTTTGTACATTTTAATCCGACTGAAACTTTTTTGGTGCCTTCGGTATGCCCAAAGAAGCAATTTTGCATAATTAGTTCGTTCATATAATTTTCCATACAAATTTGGCAGCTGTCCATACAAAACTGATGTATAAAAATTCAAAAATCCGTATCTTTTGAAGGAATTTTTTGATCGATTTGGTGTCTTCGGCAAAGTTCTAGGTATGAATACGGACTACACTGAAAAAAAAATGATACACGGTAAACAAAATGTTGGTGATTTTTTATTTAACTTTTTGTCACCAAGACTAACATTTCAAAAGGGCCAAATATTCCGTATTACGCCCTTTTAAAATGTTAGTCTTGGTTTAAAAATTTTGAAAATATTTTTTTCGAAGAGATCACGAATGTTTCATACTTTAACATTGCAAATCGGACCATTAGTTACTGAGATATCGACATTAGAAAACGGTGGGTTGTTTGGGTCAGACTTAGAAAACATCAATTTTCCTGTTTTTAAACACTTGCATGGCAATATCTCAGCAACTAAGGATCGTATCAACAAAGTTCAAAAAAGCAAAATATAGAAAATTTTCTCAGCTCTTCAAAAATATTTCTTTTTAAAGTGGGCAAACATGTGCACTAATTTTTAAAAGTGTAAAACTGCGACCATTTTCAAAAAAGTTACCTAATAATGGCTATAACTTGAAAACGGTGCACTTTATCAAAATTTCACTAGAGTACTTTTTGATTGCAAATTAGATTTTACATCGAAAAATGAAGTTGAAAAATTTTTGCGACCAATATTTCGATTTTTTGAAAAAATCAAAATTGATTAAAAAATTCATAACTCGGTCAAAGATTTTTTGCCCAACCTGGAAATTTCTGAGAAGTTGGCATTTGATGTCCTCTTAAACATATAAAAAAATAAAAAAAAATAGTGTTTTTTTGCAAATCAAGTTTTAGTAACAAAAAGTTAAATAAAAATCACCACATTTTTTTACTGTGTTTCATTCAAAAAAATCCTTCAAAAGATACAGATTTTTGAATTTTCATACATCATTTTTGTATGGACAGCTGCCAAATTTGTATGGAAAATTATATGGACAAACTGATGATGCAAAGTGGCTTCTTTGGGCATACCGAAGGCACCAAAAAAGTTTGAGTCGGATTAAAAAATACTAAAATTAAAATTAAAAAAAAAAGACCGATTTCTTAGAGAATTGCTCATAAGTGATAAGTTAGGCTTTTATTGAAAAATGCTGATACTTTTTAAAAAAACTAGGGGAGTGTGGGGCAATTTGGACACCCTAAGGAAATTGCTCTGCCACGGGCTGTATGGATATTTTAAAGGAATGTGGATGACATCAGAGGGTAATAGAGACCATATTTTATGGAAAAATATAATTTATTTCGATAAATTTTGATAAAAAACCCATTTTTATTGCAAAAATTAAAAGGTGTCCAAATTACCCCCACATTTTTGTGTGGGGGTAATATGAACACCCCTATGGGGTAATTTGGACATGCCTTGTGGGGTAATTTGGACATACCTTGTGGGGTAATATGGACATACCTTGTGGGGTAATATGGACACCTTTTTTGGGGTAATTTGGACACATGTTGAAGAATAAGTTTAACATTTGATTTTTTGAGCATGTTTTATATCCTTCAACCTGGTTTTGTAATTGCTTTATATTTTAAGGTGTTTTTTTTGCTCACAATATTTCATCCAAGGCTTAAATAATGATGTTGTGATAGAAATATAATTCGATAGGAAGATAACAAATAGTTCAGTGTAGTATACATAATTTAATCATTCATTCTGAAATGATTTAAACACTGATTCTGGATTAGGCACAAGTATAGTTTTTAGTGATTAAGGCATCGTTTAGATTTATTCAAACCAACCTTTATATAGAACTAATTAGCCTGAAACTATCATTTTTTTTAATTTAACACTCCGTAGATCTTTAAATTTGAATATTATTGTAAACCAACATATAGAAATTAGAAATGTAAAAAAATAGTTAAAAACAATCTACATTTGAGTCCAGTTGAACTCCAAATGTGCAGTAATCAGATTTTCATCAATTCGAATATTGAAATAAATTTATCTAAATTTAAAAATAGGAGTTTTGTGAAAGTTCTCATTGCTCACATTCCTTTTTGAGTGTTTTGACATTTTAAATCCCTCTAAATTTATCTGAATCCCTTTAAAAACTCAACCAACCATGAAAGTTACTTTTTTTTTGCCTGACAGGTAGACTTTCAGGTTTGTCCAAAATACCCCACAAGCCATGTCCAAATTACCCCCATAGCATGTTCTATCAAAAATTGCAATTTTTGTTGATAAAAATGGATAAAATGCACAAAATTTATACGTACATATCTCAGGCATCGTCCAAGCAACCCCCTTAAACAAATATTGTCCACTTTTTTGCTATATAATCCCTGCAAAACCTTATTTCCCAACCCTCAAATATTAGAACTTAAGGCAGTGCCAACCAGCCTTTGGAAACTTTTACATATTATAACAAAATTACTCAACCTATTCCAACATTTTTGGTTTGTTCATACTCCTAGGCCATTACTAGTACTAGCCTTATCACTTAAATTGCCGTTTTCACTTTATATCCGAAGAAAAGGTGATTTTTAATGGGGTGTCCAAATTACCCCCACTGTCCATATTACCCCAAACTCCCCTAGCTATTGCAAATTCTTTAACTAATTCGACGCACAATAAAATGCATTTGAAAATATTTGTTTTATGATTTTTCATGATGTTTTACTTAACAAATGATTCAGCTGTTCCGGAGAAACAATTTTTTCATAAATGTGGTTTTTGCAAAAAATCGTCAAAAATGCACTTTTTGGACTACCCCCCCCAAAATTCATGGTTTTGGAAATGTTACCTCATCGGAACATTCCTGAGGGCTTCTTGCTTTAAAAGATATCGGAAACGACAACGGTGAAAAGGAAGTGATTTTGACAAAATTTAAAATTCAATATAAGTGATGACAAACTCCCCCCTACGAACAGTTCCTGCCCTAGTAATCCCCAAAACTGCAACCGAGCAACCGACACATGGAAGAGACTGGCTGGAAAAGCCCCCTTGATTTAGAAGTACCGCCCCCGGACATTGCCCCAGTGTGTGTGTGTGGCTTTTCTCTTGGAACTTCCGACGTATCACTTTCCACAAAAGAAGAGGAGATCCTGTGGGTTTGTGGCAGTTGGCAGCAGCTCGTCGTTGTACACACTTTTCCCGGACTGTCCCCTTAATGGGGGTCCAATATGTGACAAGGTTAATAATCATAAAAATTGTGGCAATAGCACATACTAAGAGGGGGAGAATGCTAAAGTATGAAGCCGAAAGTGAGACGACGTCAAATGGGTGGGCGGATGGTTGTGATGGAAAGAGCTGTTTGTAGATTGAAAGGAAAGTGTAACCGTAAAACAACCTACACATGAGCTTGGACAGGATGTTATCGGAAAGGTCAAATTACTAGGGAAAAGGACCAAGAAGTATCAGTTTTTGAAGATACATAAATGTAAATATTAATAAATTTTTGGCAGATCACCAAAATGAAATGAGAAGATGACCTTTAATGATGTGGAACTTTCAAATAAAGTGAAATTTCACAGTTTCTATGCTGATATGAACTTCTTCAGCTGATTGACCCCCACCTTTCTCTCAAAATGAGTTCCCAGAGATCCATTAAGGTGAGTTACCACCCACCACTGCTCGCTACATCGACCCTCCTTGCCGCTTTTCCTATTTCACCGTGAGGGGAAAAACTTTTCCCACCTTTCTCTTTTCGAACTTTCCAATCTAAAGCCAGTCGCCGGATCAGACGGTCTGAGACCTGTTTGCCGAAAGGATATATTATAAATCTGTGCGAGGAGGAAAGCAACACCACCACCGTGGAAAATAGCTGGGGAAAAGTTTTCACTTTTGCGCTGATCCCGGGGGAAGATTTTCGCGCGCCGGCTTTTCCGATAAGATGTGATTTTGATGAAGCCGAAACAGCAGATTAGGGAGACGGCGGGGATGAAATATTTCCACTTTTTCCCAGTGCCATTTCCCCCCAGCAGTGGGATTAGAGAGGACGTGGAGTGGCTTTCTACTTGGTTGGCAGTGGCAGGGATGACGACGATGTGAAAGGCCTCTTTCTTGCGCGACGGTTCATTGGCAAAGTCGAGTTTGATGAATGGAGGAGGGTTGCGAAAAAGTTTGCATCTTCTTTCAGAGGGGGGCTTTTGAGCTGCGGGAATTTGCATAGCAAGGAATTTTCTTTGCTTGAGGGAAAATGTTAGTGTTGGCTAAAAGTGTGGTTGAGTTTGTCTAGATCCCAACTGGTAACGGTTTCGATCACATGATTTTATTTTTTTTCTTCTTTGCAGTAATTGATTCCAAAAAAAAGTTCTTTTGTCATTTTTTAAAGATAGGCCTCGAAACTCATCCGTATACGGATCGACTCAGATTAAAAACTAAGAAAATATCGGATTTTATGACAGTCAAACATAATTTCAACATTTTAAATCAGCCATGCCATTTGGAAAGTCTTAAAAACGCTTTCAGGACCTTTTGAAATGTTATGATAGAAATGTTATAAACTTAAAAAAAAATGAGCTAGAAAGACCAGAAAGTTCAAAAATGTTACATTGTGTGAATTTTGAGTCTGATAGTTGCTGAGATATATTTGAAGTTATGGATGACATTCTTTAAGAACTCTGGAAACGTTAACGTTTCTCATCAACCACAAGTTATAATTTCAAAGATGTTGTGCTAAAATTATATGAAAATTTCCAACCTTTTTTTAGAGGCAGTCCGTATATCTATACGGTGCTCGGTTTGTTCTAGAGGTCATATGGAGGGTTCTATCCCATTCCCCAGAATAACCCATTCCCCAGAATTCCATTCCCCAGAATCCCACTTCCCAGAATAGCCCATTCCCCAGAATGATCCATTCCCCAGAATAACCCGTTCCCCAGAAATATTTAGGATCGTGAAAAACATATTAAGTTTCCCATTTGGTATAATTCCATTTAGCATAACGCCGTTTGGCATAACATAATTTGGCATAATGACCCATAACAGTCAATTGGCATTATAATATTAAATTTTCAACATTAATTCAATATTAGAATCGCTTTAAAGAAGACATCGTGACTTGTGATAACTGCTGACACTAATTTATTTTTTCATTCTTTAAGAAGGGAAAACTCTCTTTACTATGGATAACTGCTAAAGGAAAATTCAACTTGTGTCAGCATGCTGCAGTTATCACAAGTCAAGGGAGTTGTCCCTTTCTTAAAGAAGGCAAAATTCAATTTTAAAGGGAAAATTAAACTTTTTTCAGCAGTTATCGCAATAAAGGCGAAATCCGAACACTACACACTTTAAAACTGTTCACTTTTGAAGTACATTCATAATAAAAATAAAACTTTTATGGGGAATGGGTCATTCTGGGGAATGAGTTTCTGGGGAATGGATCATTCTGGGGAATAGATTTCTGGGGCGGCATTCTGGGGAATGGAATTCTGGGGAATGGGATTCTGGGGAATGGGATAGAACCCATACGGAGGTGCTCCGATTTGGATGAAACTCTCTTTTAAAAAGTCAGGTTTATTTTAAACCTTTTAATGCCATTCTTATTTATTTTTTATTAATTTAAAACTAATGATTTATCAATATTTTAACCCTCGCGTTTTGTTCAAAAAAAAAATAATAATTAAAACAATTCCACACATTTCAATGTAAGTGAAACTAGTTAATATCGTCAAAACTTTTATCAAACATTTTTGGAAATATTTATAAAACGTTCAAATTTTACTCAGGAGCAATTCTCTATGAAATCGGTTATTTTTTTAGAATTTTATTTTTTTGTAATTCTTAATCCGGCTGAAACTTTTGTAGTGCTTTCGGAATGCCCGGGGAAGCCATTTTGCATCATTAGTTTGTCCATATAATTTTCCATACAAATTTGGCAGCTGTCATACAAAAATGATGTATGAAAATTCAAAAATCTGTATCTTTTGAAGGATTTTTTTGATCGATTTGGTAACTTTGGCAAAGTTGTAGGTATGGATAAGGACTACACTGAAAAAAATGATACACGGTAAAAAAAAATTATTTAACTTTTTGTCATTAAAACTTGATTTGCAAAAAAACACTATTTTTAATTTTTTTATTTTTTGATATGTTCTAGGGGACATAAAATGCCAACTTTTCAGAAATTTCCAGGTTGTGCAAAAAATCTTTGACCGAGTTATGAATTTTTTAATCAATACTGATTTTTTCAAAAAATCGAAATTTTTCAACTTCATTTTTCGATGTAAAATCAAATTTGCAATCAAAAAGTAATCAAAAGTTAAAGCCATTTTAGGTAACTTTTTTGAAAAAAGTCGCAGTTTTTAATTTTTAAAAAATAAGTGCACATGTTTGCCGATTTCTGAAAAAAATATTTATCTTTTTGAACTTTGTTGAAACGACCCTTAGTTGCTGAAATATTGGCATGCAAGTGTTAAGAAACAGGAAAATTGATGTTTTCTAAGTCTCACCCAAACAACCCACCATTTTCTAATGTCGATATCTCAGCAACTAATGGTCACGAGCTCATTTAAGCTTAAAATGTTGCCCGGCCTCCAAAAACTTCTGTCATTTTAAAGCACTTTTTTCATTCAGATGTTGACACTTTGGCTTGTTATTTTAGGTTTCGACCCCAGCCAGAGCCGAGGGACAAAAACTTTGTAAAATATTTGCATCGGCCTTATAGAAAAATCATAAAATTATGAGGAAAACAGCGATTGCCCAAAAAGTCAATACCGTAGACTTAAAGTCCACGAAATGACCAAACTTTTACCTAAGTGAGTATGGGTGTTGGAGGCTGTTGTAAAATTATGTTGGGATTTTAAAAAATATGTATGTTTAACAGTTCTTTAAGCAATTCTCTACGAAATTTGCAGATTTTGATCATTTTATTTCTTTGTATTTTTTTATTTGGCTTATGCTTTGTGGGGGCCTTTCCTATCCCTAAGGAAGCCATGTTGTGTCATTGGTTCACCCATACAAGTCTCCATACAATTTTGGCATTTTTTATTTTTTTTTTCTTATGTTTTGGGGGATAAAAGGCCGCAGCTTTCGAGCCACAGAGAAGTATGGACAAAACTTTTGACGCATGGAAAAAAAATGTTTCTTTTTTTCTAAACATTCGTTTTCAAGTAAAAGTTTTAAGTAAAGTGCACCGTTTTCAAGATATAGCCACTTAAAGTTTAATTATAAGCAAAATAGTCTTTTTCGATTTTTTAACATGGCTCATGATTATCCATTCCTGAACAAAAAATAATCGAGATGTTGGAAAAAATTCAAATAAAATTGTCTAAGAGACATTGAAGCATGAACTCTGGTTGTGAAATTCAGTGAATTGAAGAAAAATAATGAGAAAATTGAAGTTTTCTAAGTCTTATCCACATTTCCTATTTTCTAATGGCAGTATCTCAGAAACTTGAAACATTTGTAAATTTTTATGATCCTTTCGGGAAAAATATTTTAAAAATGTTGGAATCCTGACTAGTAATAAACATTGAATGTTTGATCCTTTTGAAACGTTAGTTTTTATTAAAAAAATAAATCAAAATATTCTTTTCAAGATATCATATCATAGAAACCAGAAAAAACATCGAAACATATTTTTAGCTGTGTGCACTTTGGTTTCGAGACCTTCAAATCAGCAAACAAAGTTTTAATTCTTGTCTAAGTATTTTGGCCAAGGATCTCCAATGCCAAATTTGAGATAAATCGGATCACTTTTGATTTGATTCCTGCTTGTTTGACGTAGAAAGGCTGTATACTAGGGTGACAAGAAAAAATAAAAATTTTGGAAAATCCGAGGAGAAGCCCTTTGACTTGATTCTTTAGGCAATAATAAGTAACTGTGCCAATTTTGAGCCAAATCGGCTAAGGTTTAAGAGTCGCTTTTTATCGTTGAAGTTTATATTGAGAGAATCGCGAAAATGTATGGGGAAAAACATCGCTCCAGGATTTTGGCAGTAGGGGACGCAGGCCTCGTCCAAAATTGCCCTTGTGTGAGATTCTTCTAGGAAATTTCATTTCCTGCAACTTTGTCCAAGGGTGCAAGAAGATCCAAGTTGATCCTGATGAGTTATTAGCAATGCGATGATAATATATCGGTTTATATACTTGAAAGTATATGAGTGGTATATAGGAAGTTATAAGAAAATACTTTTTAATAAAAAAATCACCAAAAATCAGGATCAACTCGGATCGTTTTGCACCCTTCGACAAAGTTGTAGGAATTTCCTACAAGAATCTCACACTTGGACAATTTTGGGCGAGACCCGCGCCACCTGGCAGAAAAATACTGAAACGATGTTTTTCTGCATACATTTTTGCGATTTTCCCCATATAAACTTCAACGATAAAAAGCGACCCCTTAACCTTAACCGATTTGGCTCAAAATTGGCACAGATACTTATTTTTGTCTAAGGAATCGAATCAGAGGGTATCCCTGATGACAATTTTTTATTGCCACCCTACTGTATACACAGAAAAAAATTATGGTAATATTCATCAGGGACCTTGTGAATTTTTCTTCAGTTTTTTGGTGAATTTTCATCAGGTCCACATTTTCACACATTTTTAGGTAATATTATTCAAAAAAGAGGTAACATTCAACCAAACAATTCAAACAATTCAACTTTTTTTTCTGTGTTTGTTCTTTAAAGTTTTCCGGTTTAAAACACTACACCAAGACTTGTTTGCTTTAAAGACAATTTTCATCTCAAACGCAATTTCTAAAACAAAGATTGAGTTGCTTTCACCAATTTTTAATTTTGCATTGTTATATATAAGTTTTCGTTGTACCAAAGTTTTAAATTCAAACAAAAACGCTCTTCAAACCTTTTGTTCAAATTCTTCCCTTTCAGCGCCCACCATTGTTGTCCACCTTCAATCCTCTTAATAAACCCATCAATAATTGAGTGCGGAACAACAAACCGCCTCTCACCCATGTGTGCACTTCCGTCCATCACCTGCAGCAGCAATAACACAGTTATGAAGCCACGTGTGCTCAACTCCCCCCCCTCAACACACAACTTAAGCGGATTATTGGTTGGACACGTGGATGGGCATAATCGCCCGTCGCGAACCGCCAAACGTGATTCCAGTTTTTTTTTGTGTAGCCGCGACCGCGGCGAACCCAAAAAGGCGGGTTCCCCTCTTATTTTTTGGTAGTTTACGCACCATTGGACATCAATCCGCATGGGCTCCATGCAGTGAATAGTGATGGGTGGGAGTGCATATTTTGGGTTGTACGAGTTTCCGGAATTTAACATTATGACGTGGAAATCGGCTCTCTTTTACAATTCCATAATGGGTTTCAGGAAACAACTGTACACAAATGGAACTTTCAATTATACTTTTTGCGACCTTTGTTCGATGGAAGCCATTCCGTGGAAAATTAAAAATCATGCAATGTCATGTGACTTTTTACGAATTAATTAATCCTTTGAGCGACAAACTCGTATTCACAATCATACTGCCATTAATCGCCACTTCAGTGGAAGAAGCTCACGCTGAACATTATGGTGTAAATTTATGACATTTGTCAGCACTTGTTACCATGACCCTGTAACGTGTGGCTTATCGCAGATGATTAGAACCGTTTGCGACACCACTATAGACTAAAGTGACAAATAGTGGAAAGGCTTTAACCCATTTAGTGACCTGTTTCTATGCTATCAGCTGGGAAGTAGCTCGATTTGGTTGGAAACAGAAAGATGAGTTTTTTCAAAATAATCTGTTAAAAAGTCTTCGGAATGAATGCCTCAAAAGAGTAGCTCCAATAAGGGCAATGATCTAAAAAATAATCTAAAAAAAAAATCTAATAATTGTGGATCTTCGAAAAGCATTCCTCACTTGTCCAGATCCCAAAATTAACTGGAAATTAGATTTACGTTAAATGGTGCATATTTAGACCTTCCTTCGAAAGAGTTGTTGAAAATCGAGAGGTGTTACTTTTGGTTTTGTTCAAAATAAGGGAGGAGGGTTAACGATTAGAGGGCTGGAAAAATAAATTTGTAGGAATATTTTTAAGTTCTAAGTCCTCTTCTAGAAGTTGTTGGGCAAACCAATCCAAGAGGCACGGTTGATTCCTAAAATTAACGGGTTGGCGTGGAGTTTAAATGTAAAAGTTTCTCGTATATCATGAATTTTACTAATTTGCATATTTATGCAAAAATAATTAACGATATGATATGATATTATTTTATTTTAATTATCTGGAAACAATTTTGGATAGAAAAAGATAATTTAACTCCAAACTATGTAGAATGTTAATTGGGGAAAATATTGTATTTTTTGAAGGTTCAAAACTCAAATCGCTCTTTGTCCATATTAAACAAATTTTTCAAAACTTTTGGTAGAAACACGCTTGGTCACTTCCCATAAGCTATTTATTGCCTGATATTAATTTAAAATGCATTTATGGAAAAAAAATAATTTAATTTAATTTAATTCCAACATTTCAGAAAAAAACTGTTGAAAATGCATTATACACCCGTACAGTTGATATGCAATAATTAGTCTTCAAAAATTGTAAGATTTGACGACAAAAATTTGTTAAAAAAAACTTTTTTCAATTATGTATAATGGAAATTCAACAAAATTCTTAAGATTTTTGATTTTTTCAAATATGCTAAAAATGATTCTAAACGTAGGGGAATCCATTTTAAATTTATTTCATTTTATTGCACTTAACATTGCATTAAACATTTGAACTTAAAAAAGATATTTTCTGTCCGCTCAACCCGAGCATGGGTAAATAACAAGGGAAATGCGTAATAATACCTTTCTCTGGTATCAACACCAAATTTTGGTATTCCTGGACCCTTTAAAATTTGTCTTGAGGATTATGCAAGAGCAAAATGTGGTATCATACCAATTTAAGGTATTGTTTTGATATTGCAAAATTGCAGAATTTGTCAATGGTCGAACACCACATTTTGGTATTCTTTTGGTATTACAGTATTTTATCAAATTCCTCTGAAACTATGGGAAAATTTTGACCAATTTTGACAAAATAATTAATTTTGCGCTAAAATGATGTCTCAAAGCAAATGCTTTCATTGAAAACCGGAAATTTCAAACTTGATTTTAAACATTTTTGATATACCCCCTACAGAAATGACTTGAAATTGTGGAAAATTTTCTAAGTCAGGATGGCATGTTTTGGTATTATTTTGGTATTAAAGTGTTTTATCAAATTCCTCTGAAACTGATTTATTTTTACCAATTTGGACAAGATAATAAATTTTGCGCAAAAATGACTTGAAAAAAAATTTTAAAGCTGGTTTTAACATTTTTTGATATACCCATTACGATTTTTTTTAAATTGTTTAAATTTCTAACCAAATACTTTGAAAAACGAGTCAATCGAAAGATTATTGAATTTTGGTGAATTTCAATCCAGTTTCATTTTAATAACACTTATTTTTCAATCTTGTTATTTTTCAGAAGCTTCAAGAACTTCAAGCACAGGCCGTTCATCAATGACAAATGCATTCGATGTGGTGAAGAATATCACTAAGAACAACATGGAATCATCAGGTGAGTAGATTTGGCTGTTGCATATGGATCATTTCCGTTTTTTCACTAACCGCAACTGCTGCACTAAAAATGGTATGAAAACACCAAATTTTGGTATTACTTGTGCAAATAGCACCGACCAAAATGTGCTCTTGGTTGCCCAGTAAAAGATGGTAAAATACCATGAAATCATACCAAAATCATGTATGTTGAAGACCACAGGAATACCAAAAAATGATTTTCCAAGGGCGCGGGAATACCTAAAATTAAAACCATGGCAATACCAAGTTTTGGTATTCAAGCCATGTTCAAAAATCCAGAAGACCTCAACTTGGTATTGAAATGGTTTTATTTTGAGATATTATTTTACCCTTGGAATAACATGGTTTGGCATTGTTGTGCCCTTCCACATACAAGACTTTGGTATGATTTTATGGTATTTTACCATCTATTACTGGGCAACCAAGGGCACATTTTGGTCGCTGTTATTTGACCAAGTAATACCAAAATTTGGTATTCCCGTGATATTTACCCCTGCTCGGGAAGGACCCCTCGAGAATTTAAGAATATTCAAAAATCAAGCAATTTTAATGAATCCAAAAGTAATGAGAAGTTGATGGAATTTTAAAATTTTTGAAGCTCAAGAAATTTAAGAAATTCAGATAATTAAGTAAAATTTGATGAATTCAAATTATATAATAAGCTTAATGAAGTTAATAAAACAATTTTTCAAAATTTCAGAAACCCGCGAAATAAAAATGAATAAAAACAAGGATTTAAATGTTATATTATCGAAAAGATTAATTTTTGCTTCTAAACAGTGGCAGAGAACTTTAAAAAACTTATAAATTGAAGAAGTTAAAAAATCAAGAAATTTAAATAATTTAATGAAATTTAAGAAATTTGACATTTCCCGGAATTGACGAATTATGATAAATTTAAATATTTTCAAAAAATACAAATAATTCATAAAACTCAATTTAATGTAAGAAATTTAAAAACGAAAGTTTTGTTCGTAAATTCGGAAAATTATGATAATTTAATTAAACTTAAAAAAATCAAACCATCTACATAAACGTCTTTTGTGGTCTCTTTTGCAAGCTTCTGCTAAAATTTTAGGAATTAAAATGAAGCTTTTAAAAAAATTCTAAATATCCAAGAAATTCAGAAAATTTCAACAAAAGCGTACTTTATCGAAAGGTCTGATTTTGGTTTGCTAGTGGTGACAAAAAACTGAAGATGCTAATCCCGTTATTTAGAAAATAACATAGTTTCATTAACAAATGTTACATAATATGATTATAAATCGGATTACAATTTTTATTTGAGAAATAGCAAATTAATAAAAAATGTGGATTTTAATTAAATCCAATAATTTAAGAAAGCTGCGAAGTTAAATTTGTAAAAAAAAAGAAATAAAAATAATAATACAATGAAATTCAAATGATTCAATTAAGTTTAAGAAGTTTGAGAAATCAAGAAATTAAAAAAATATATAGTTTAAAAAAAACAGTATAATTTCTAGAAATTTAAAAATCAAGAAAATTAACAAACTTAAAAAATTCAACAATATAAAAAATAAATGCAAAATTAAAAAAAAAACGCTTTTTCCTGATTTTTTTTATGTTTAATTTAATTATTTGCCTTCTGATTTTTGCCAAAATTTTGAAGGATTAAATAAAAATTGCAATGGCCTTATTTATAGGTCATAGAAAAATGCTGAAATTTGCATGACCCAATCTCACCCCCAGACCCAATGTCACCCCTGATGACGGTACTTGAATATTTTAAAAACTAATTAGTGCAAAACAACTGGGCAGGTGTAAAATGCATTTTAAAACACATTTTTTTCATTTAAATGTTAAAACCATGGCCTGTAATTTCAATGTTTATATTTTTTTATTTGTTTCGAAATCCAGAAAATTTTTAACGATTTTTTTTAAATGTCTTTGGATTTCACGATTTTTACAGATGTTTTTGAGTGTGTTTATGAACGAACAATGTTCCAGTTATGTTTTAATTTTTTTTATATTTCTGTGAAATTGTATTTTTGATATTTAAAATATTTCTTCCATTTCTTCAAAAATTTCTGGTAGGGCACAATGTATGGGCTGCCCCCACGCCTAATTTTGAGGGTGGCAAAAAGTACCGTGCCCCCCCAGAGTCGGCGCCCCTGGTACCACCCTAACGGAATTAGAAAATTCTAGCTAATGGATGCTAAGGAGATAAAAATATTTTCAATTCAATTCAATTAGTTTTTATTAGTAAATAATCAATTCACAATTTCGTAATTCTTATAACCTAATAGAGTTTTGGAGTTCCTTTCAACTATGATTTGAACTATAATTCATTTTGATGTAATTGGATATTCTAACAATGAATTTGGCAAGAGAAGGAAAAATTAAAAAAAAACCTTCTAGATTTACTAAGGAAAATGATAGAAATAGAAAAGCTTAAAACTAAATCACAGTATGTTTTGTCCATTGACGTCGAAAAACTTCGCTGCACAAGGCAGCTTATCCGTTGTAGATGTACTTCATCATCAGCTCACTGAGAGCTTGGAATTGTTCTGCCTTGTTCCGGCAGGCACGGAAGCGCGTGAGCATCTCTCCAGCAAGAGCGAAAAACTCGGGAAGCGTGAAGAGGTCATCTCCGGTGACGTCTGCTTGTCCCGGTGAAGTACCACTCCCAGAAGCGGCTACTCTAGCGTACGAACCTCCCCAACCGGGAGGGAACGCTGGGTTGGTCGATGGAACCGCTCCGCCGCCAGCTGCTGCAGCGTTCGAGCTCGATGTCTTTGGAGGTTGGCGGGACGCTGGCGCTTTCTTCTTCTTGTCCTGCTCCTCGAGGTACTTTTTCCGCGCGGCACAGCCACGGAAATTCGCCGTGTGGTTTCCACCACAGTTCGCACACTTGACGCGCGCTTTGTGCTGCTGGGCGTTTTCCCCCAGCTGGTCTTTCCGCGGAAGATTGCACCTTTCGGTGAAGTGGGTCTCACCGCACTTTACGCACCGGGGTGGAAGATTGCAATTTCTGGAACCGTGTCCGAATTTCTGACAGCGGTGGCATTGAGCTGCGTCGGCCGGATTCTTCGTATAGAATCGCCACGTCACAAAGAAGCCGTCCAGTGCTTTGATCTGCCGTAGGTCCTGGATTTTGACGGACCCGCGATCGAAGTACAGGAGGTACAAGGTGTACGTACCTGTCACCGTAGTCGATTTTGAGAGCACCTTTATCTCTCGAGGCTTTACCTTGACGCCCGTCAGGTGTTCTTCCAGGTCGGAGATCGGGCGGTCCGGATATCCCTGAAGGACGATCTTCACTGGGACCTTCTCTGCAGGATCAAATGTGAAGAATTTGAAGTTTCGCAACTTAAACTTCTTCACCACCAAGTCGAAATGCAGCTTCTTGTGGGTAATCACTTGCACAGAAGTTTTGCTGATTTTGAGACAATATTGGAGTCCCTCAAGCAACTCGTCAACATCGTCAGCCAACGTATCCAAAACAAAAATTGGAGGTGGACGTCGTTCCTTCGGAGAGTTACACTTTTTCTGCTTTCCTTGCTTGCGCGCAAGTTCATCATCATCATCGTCGTCGCTAGCACTGCTGCTGTCACTGTCGGTTTTGTTTTCTTCTCCACTCAGAATCTCGAATTCGTTTCTGGTGGGAACGTTGGAAGTGGTTGTCGTCGTGGTGCTTGTGGACGGCTGCTGCTGCTGCTGCTGGCCGGAAGTGCTTCCGGATGCCCGGGTCGATTGTCTCGTCCGTACAGGGGACTCACGTGGACGGTATGACACGTGTAATAGCGATTCATCGATGACGTCACTGGGCACGCTCCCGTGCGCGATGGCGGTCGATGCGGCGTTGGTGTGTTTACCTTTCTGCACTCTGCCGGTAGATGAACTTCGCGGGTTTTTCGAGGCCGCACTCGAACTGCCACGGCCACGGCCGGCCCTTGGCATGCTGGAGCAGCAAACTCGCGGGTAAACACGGTTAATTACGGCGAAAAAATCGAAAAGTTTGAGGAGCTCCGAACAGTTGACTGTTGCTGGCTGGTGTTGCCAGTCCCGATGATAAAAATATTTAAAATGAGTTTTTCCAAAACAGGGAATTTTTTTTCCAAAAACGGATGTTTTCAATGTCGAGGAAAAGCATGTTTTAAATAGAACTCATTAAACAAAATTATGCGCGTTTTAAAAGTTTTATATCAAACCTTATAACCTGATTCAAATCCATCTCTTAAAGACGACTTCTGTCCTGACACACATTTTGACCATCATTACTCAATTGTTAATCTCGTAAAGTTGAACAATTAAGTTAAAGCACATGATATTGAAGCATACACACTCACACTGTTGCAATAAAATCAGTCTCTCTAACGGTGGCATAAGAGGGTGATTAATGTCAGTCAGCATTACTCTCTTGCTCTTCCTCTCTCTCGGCGCATGAGGCGAAAGGCCATCGGCGGTCGTAAACCGTCTTTATTGACGACCAGAACACGACTCCCGGCTTGTCCAAGTCGCAAACAATTGGGCTGATTGGGGCGCAAAATTTGGTCAATTTTGCAGGTCGTCAACGCTGGACTGCCCATTTGTAGTTTTAATTATTCACATCGTAAAGTCATCGGGCTACCCCAAAACAGGGGAGAGAGGAAGTTCACATTTGATGGCAACGTCGCTGTTCTAGAAGGCTTAAAAGGTCACCACCACAAATTCTAAAGCCTCTGCCGGTGAGGAATTACTAATTCAAAGATCACAGGCCTGTAAAACCCTTGCCTCGGGCACTAATAAAAGAGCCGTCACCATCCGGGGGTACTTCCCGTGTGTTGGTTGCCGCCGACAGACCAAAGACGACCGTTTGCCAATGATTTTATGACCATTTACGACACTCGGCAGTGCACTTGTGTCACCACATCTCACGTCGGGGGCTCGGCCGGTTGGTCACATCTCAGTTCATCATCATGCTGGTTGCTGCCGTCGTCAAGGAGAAGGAATCTTTCTCTTCTCTTCATTTCAACTAGACAGTTCAAATTTGGGCAAAAAGAGCCCAACTCTGTGCCTCGAAAATCTCTTCTGTTGCGACTCCAAACTGTCTTCACCGCACAATGTTCTCCAACCACAATGGCAAGGGCGCCAATGCTGGCGCGTTCTAGAGTGCAATCGTCACCACATAACTGCTGCCGTTGCTGCTGCACCAAGATTAACCCTGGATTTCTCGCTCTGGTGATGACGATGGGATTGCTGTATCGTCTATGCTGCGCCTAATGTTTTCTCGTGAGTAATGGGTGCGTTATTAAATATGCAAATTTGGTACTCGAATACTCGACAAAGTGCTCACTCTCTCTGACTGTGGTCTTGAGCTTAGATTTGCACTGTTAAAATTTTTCGAAATTAATGTTTGGCAGCAATTTCACAACTTTTATTTACTATTTAGCTTTTTTGACTAAATTCTTTTGATGATAAATTATTATAACATTTTTTTACTTCTGATTCAACCCCTTCGAAGATTTGTCATCTGCTCCAACTGCTAACACAGCAGCTGATTTCGCGCTGAGGCTGCTCCTTCTAACTGCGATGACCTAGTTGTCCCTACGGAACGCTGAATCACTGTTCTATTTCCAAGCGATTACGTTTGAGGTTCTTTGGCGCTCTGCCTTGCAACTCTGTGTGAAAGTGTGATTCTTGGAGAATCGAGTGATGCTTGATTGAACGTCGACTGGTGATCATGATGACGACGACCTCCAGCTTTGATTGGCGTCGATGCGGCAGTGGAATATGGTTTTATGAGTTTTTGGAAGCATTCAAGTTCAGCGCAAGCGGAAGGTTGGGGAATTTCTGGGTGATCAAGGCTAACGAAGTTTTGAGAAATTTAGTAGAGAAATGATTGGCCGCTAGATTGGACGAAATTTCGCTGAAGCATTTTGAAAGAAGATGAAATAAATTCGCGTCCAATTAAATATTTGAAGAAAACATAAAAGTTCCTACCAACTGCTGTCAAAAGCAAACTAATGGAAAACTAGGCGAGTTTTTTGGTAAAAATATTTTCGAGACTGGAAAATCAAGCCTTTTACATAAAAATGGTCAAAAACTACCAAAAAATTGCAAAAATCCCAATTTTATCAACAATTTATTATTAAAACAGCTTTGTCTTCTTAAGAGCGAGTCCACGAGTAAAGCGTACCCATCTCGCATCGACCTCACCGATCTGCCTGAAATTTTCAGGGGTTGTTGTACATATAAAACTAGCATCTAGCAAGAATATGAGCAATCTTAAAAAAGCTGTAACTTCGGCTAAATTTAATTTAATTTAAAAATTCAAAATGCACCTGAAAGGGCTTGAACAATGCAACAAAATGCAGCGTAGAGCATCACAATAAGTTAAATTTAAAGGGAGTTATTGGCATTTTAGTGAAAAAAAAGCACAATTTTCTAACTTGAAAATGCGAACAAAAACTTTTAAAAATCATAGAAAAGTACTTTTGTAAAAAAAAAATATAAAATGCACCGTTTTAAAGTAATGCCATTGTTAGGTTATGCCGAATGCCGAATTACAGTTTGTTTTGTTATATTTTTTCTACCAAGCGTTGAGTTTCTGTTTTCGGAAAAGTTCTGCCAAACTTGAAAATTAAAACTTAGTGTGCTTGAATTCTAAAATTGCACTTTCCAAAATTGAAAAAAAAGAATTCTCAAATTCAAAAACTTAACAGCGTAACATTTAAAATGTTTAACACAAAATATGTAAAATTGTCGAAATTTCAAAATAAAATAATTAATTTTAAAATTCCTGTATTCTCAATTCAAGAATTCAAAAATGTAAAATTTCTTTTTTTTTAAACTTTAAAATAGTGAATACAAAAAATTTAAAATTTAAAAAATTGAATTACATATGAAACTTTGTAAATTGAAAAATTCAACTTGCAAAATTTTGGTTTAATACATAAACCTTTAATTCAAAAATATAAATTTTCCAAACTTCAAAATATTCAAAAGTTAGGCCATTGCTAGTATATTTTGAAGTTTATGTCCCTCGATCTGATCGATGAAAATGCAGGCAAAAATAACATAGTTTAAATTTAAATTGCAATCCATGGAATCGACATTTAAATGAAAAAATGTTGTAAAAAATGTTGTCCATCTTTCTCCATCTCTGAAAAAAAAAAAATATCGAATAGCTGAGATAATTCTCTTCCATTAGCTTTTATGGAGATTGTTGCTACGACCTTTGGTTTGAATGTTTTTTTTTTTCAATTTAGAGTTCAATTTTACATCGTATGATCAATTTTTGATTTTGTGTCGGAAATGCAATGCACTTTTGATGTTTTCCAAAAAACACTATTTAAAAAAATATATATTTTGGCTGTAATCAAAACGTCCGTCATACCCTATATATTATATATTTTGGCATACTAAAACATATCAAAAAATGAAGCAAAAATCGAAGGGGGTAAGGTAAGTATGTAAAAATCAATTGTTTGTGATAAAAAGTAATTTTATAATTGGCAATTTTTTAAGGTGTAGCCATTTTTTACAGTCCATATACATAAGGGTGTAATATGTTTGTATGGAAAAGTATAAAATTGTCCAAATCTAATGAGCACAGCAACTTTTTAGTTCCTTTTGGGGTCCTAAACAACTCCCCAAAGTTTGGGAACGATTGGATTAGTCCTCACTTTGCGCAAAGCGATTCAATTTTCCATATAAATTTGTATGGGAAAAACCATTTTTTTGGATTTTGATATTTATAAATTTCACGCATCACGCTGTACTTAAACCGGATTCATATTCGAATACTCTGAAAGATGCTCTACAACTTTCCCGAAGAGAGTATGGTGCAAGCTTGTTCCTATAAAAAGATACAGCATGTTCAAAACTCGTCTAAAACGTGTTTTTTGCTCGAAAATCACGTTTTAGACGAGTTTTGAGGACGCTGTATCTTCTTTCAGGGGCAAGTTAGCACCATACTCTCTTCGGGAAAGTTGTAGAGCACCTTTCAGAGCATCCGAATATGAATCCGGTTTTAGTACAGCGTGAAACTTGTATTTTTTAAATATTAAAATTTAAAAAAAATGATTTTCCCATGCAAATTTATATGGATAATTGAATCGCTTTGCGCAAAGTAAAACTTAACCAATCATTCCCAAACTTTGGGAAGTTGTTAAGGACCCCAAAAGGAACTGAAAAAATGCTGTGCTGGAAAATCAATTTTGATATTACACCATAATATACATATACAGCAATTCCCCACGAAAACAGCATGGAAAAAAACAAAAGTCCTCAAAATTTTTCTGGGGGTTCCTTGGCCAAAATAATTAGACCCGTATTTTTTTGTTTGGCCATTAGGGTGACCTACGGCGTGTTAGGGTGGTCTGAAAAATGGCCATTTTCGTCGATTTTCGCAAAAAACACTTTTTTCGAAAAATCATAACTCCTCGCCATTTTAACCGATTTCAATTGTCATATACGCAAATGAAAGATGATAAGTTGGCCTTTCAAAGAAAAATGGCAAGAAGTTTCAAAAATCTAGCCTAACATATGAAAAGGGCGTATGAAACTTTAAAATGCCGTTTTGGCGGTGTCTGGACCAAAGAGCCTATGTCTAGAAATATTTTTATCGGATTTCCCGGACATTTTTACATATCATACTAAAAAATGGGAGGAGTTCATTAACAGAATTCCGAGATATGATTTTTTGGAAATAAAATCCGTGTTTTTTGACGCGCCGCGCGCAAAAACCGGAGAATGACGAAATTGGCAAAAAATCAACTTTTTTCACTAAAACTGCGATAACTTTAAAATTTCAGCGATGACCTATGCATGTCTGGGTACCAAAAGTTGCGTAAATTTAATTACAAAAATTTTGGTACCCAAACATCTATAGGTCATCGCTGAAATTTTAAAGTTATCGCAGTTTTAGTGAAAATAAAAGATTTTTGCCAATTTCGTCATTTTCCGGTTTTTGCGCGCGGCGCGTCAAAAAACACGGATTTTATTTTCAAAAAATCATATCTCGGAATCCTGTTAATGAACTCCTCCAATTTTTTAATATGCTATGTAAAAATGTCCGGGGAATCCGATAAAAATATTTCTAGACATAGGCCCTTTGGTCCAGACACCATCAAAACGGCATTTTAAAGTTTCATACGCCCTTTTCATATGTTAGGCTAGATTTTTGAAACTTCTTGCTATTTTTCTTTGAAAGGCCAACTTATCATCTTTCATTTGCGTATATGACAATTGAAATCGGTTAAAATGGCGAGGAGTTATGATTTTTCAAAAAAAGTGGTTTTTGCGAAAATCGACGAAAATGGCCATTTTTCAGACCACCCTAACACGCCGTAGGTCACCCTAATGGCCAAACAAAAAAATACGGGTCTAATTATTTTGGCCAGGGAACCCCCAGAAAAATTTTGAGCCCGATCCGAGGACTTTTATTTTTTTCCATGCTGTTTTCGTGGGGAATTGCTGTATATATCTATATATCCATATACCGACAACTAACCTCTTCGTGACACAAATTTTCGTAAGTTTCCATATCACTTTTCTATGGATAGTCCCAAATTTTGTATGGAGACTTGTATGAAGAAATTAATGATGCAAAATAGCTTATTTGGACATAAGAAATCGACGGACAAAGTTTCATACGTATCAAAAATACAATCAAGTGTCAATTTGCGACACAAAACCGATTTAAGTATAGTGTTTCCGTTTTTTTCTAAAATTTAGAGAAAATCATTATAGTTGTACCTTTCTCTTTCTCAAATGCATTGTACCATCACAAATGCACTTTCCTCAAATGAAGTTGTACAAATACTTGTTAAATAGAGAAAGGGAAGTCATACTTACTTCATTACTGCTGCATTTATGCACTCAGCGTGGAGACTGGGGAGGAAGGTTGAATGCTCCCTGCTTCTTATTCTTCTCCACTCCAACACACACGAACCACCCACGCAGCAAACAACACCAACTAGTGGCGCTAAAACACCCTTTTCCTTCCCAATACGAGAAGATTTATCTCCGGATTCTGCCTCCTTCCTCTTTTCCTCACTTTTCACTCACTCACTCACTACTCACTTCTTCTCTGCTGAAGCAGTCGAAATTGATAAAAAATCACGTTTCAGCTTCGCGCAGCTTTGATTGCGCGATTTATTACTCGTGCTCAACTCAAAACTCACAAACTCAACTCGGCCTCAGCCGCCCCGATGCGAATGATGATTGATGGTTTTTTGCTGGTGATGAAAATGAAATCTCGTTTTATATTTGATATTCTTTTTTTTCTTGGTTTCAATGACCAGTGGAAAACATAAAACCGGGGAAAAAACTTTGGCTTTTATTTATTTTCCCGCTCACTCGCACTTTATCAATTTTCCACTTGTTTTATTTACTTTTCTCTTTTGCGATATATTTTCAATTTTCCCCCTCCCCGCGGTAATACCCTTGGAAAAACATGATTCACTGAAGCACTTTGGGGCTTTTCGGGATTTTTTTTCTTTTTTTCCTTCTGCACACTTTTCTTCCCACCTCACGATAGACTGATAGAGTTCTTCGAAAAAAAAAACAAGCGTCGCGACGCCAGCGTCGAGGTCGGCCGAAATTATACTAACAAATGGCAACAGATTATGATCTTGTTGCGAAATTTAAAATCAACAGACGACGTTCATTTTCCTCATATTTTGCTCTTCCCTGTCTAAGCACGGAGATTTTTCGACCGACCGTTTGTTGCTCTAATTATTTTCCCACCGGGACCGAGCCGGGAAAACGACAGCAGAAAAGAGTTTTAGCTTTTCCCGCGCAGCCAGACAGACAGTTTTTCCACGCGTGCGAAAAGTGCTAGTCTCTAGGTGACTTAGTAGCATAAATTAGGTGACTTTTGAAGCGTGTTGGAGGGAAAACTGGTCAAGGATGGTAATGCGGTGAATTTTAAGAAAAATTAATGGTATTTTTCAATTTCACCAATACTGTATCATAACAGGAGATATAATTTAAAAAAATATTCGAAAATTCAGATTTTTTTGCGATAATATCAAAGCCGATGCAAATATTTTTCAACTATTTATTCCCTCCCCCTCCCCAAAAGGCAAAAAAATATTTGCAAAAATTTTAAGTTTCAATTAAAGTGTTATCAGCTGAAATCAATTGAAAATGCATTCCCCTGCATTATTTTTAGCATGTTTGAGTTTGTAAAAAATAAAGTATTTGTTTATTTTTAATGTACAACACCGCAAAAAGTTTTTATCGCAATTTTTTTCGTTGGATCTTACATTTTTTGAAAACTTATGATAATATTTTTTTAAATGTATATTGCTTTTTCAAACAGTTGTTGTATTGATATATTGAAAATTTTACTTGAAACTTCAAATTAAACTAATTTTATTTTATTTTTAAATTTCGGTCAGAATCGAGAGACAAAAACTTTGAAAAATTTTCGCATCGCAGACAAAAATAGTTACATATTTGAAAACAAATTATAATAAATAAGTAAAAGGATAATTTGCTATTTTTGGGTATTTTTTGAACATATTTTATTCCTTCATTCTAATTTGTTTTTGTTTTTCGCAAAAAATTTTGATGTGAAGCCGTCTATCGTTTTCAAGGAAAATTAATCTGAACTTATCAAATTTTACGCACAAAATAGGAGCAAACATATGACTGAAGAAATATTTGTTTCTAAATCAACATTCAACATTATAGATAAACAATTAAAACATTTTGTGGGGTAATCATTGACCTTCTTTACAGTCAATTTTACAATATATTGCTAATTATTCACGTTTTTACAATAGAATTCTGATGTTTTTTTTATAGAAAAAAAACCAAAATTTTCATTTTGCAATTAGAATTATTTTTTGGAAACTCCAGACTTGCTTTGCCGCCTTGAGGCGGTTCCAAAAACATCCAACATAAAAAAAATTTGGACCTTTGTTAAATAAAAACACTGAAGAATTACGTTTTATCATTTAAATCACAAAGAAAACGTCTCAAGAATAATTGCGTTACCTTTACCTATTACCTTGAATATTAGAAAATATGATAAAAGTTTAGCCAAAGTTAACTGTACAAAATAAATCATTGTTTAAGAAGCATTAGAAAAAAAAAACTTCCAACCCAAAAAAAAAATCTAAAATTTCTATAGTTGTGCTTTCAAATACTTTTCATACGTCAAAAATTGAAATTCACAACTTTACCAAAAAGTGCAAATTTCAAATCAAAGTATGCTTGTTTTTTTGTTTAATGAAATCAGGTTACTGTTTGGGTGTTTGTAGTATTTACATTATGAAACTTATTTCAAAAGGTTGTCTAATTTTTTTAGTTATTTCTGAATTCGCTATTTTGATTTATTTTTTGCGCATATTATTTCGACCCTATTTCAAAAAAGATTCGAATATATCTTATTAAAATCAAAACGCATTGCTACAGATTATAAAATCAAAATATTGAAACATTTGTAAAACAAAAAACAAATACATATCATATTGTTTAAAGTAATACAAGATCGATACAAAATTTTATAAAAGATTTTAAGTGTTCAAAAAATTAAGGAATTTTAAAAAATAATTTGAAAAAAAAATTAAAAAGAACTGCTTCTAACACATTTTACTTTTATCTATCTTGGAAAAATACCAGAAATAAAAATTAACATTGTTGACATGCCTTAACCATTTTCTGTAACAAGACACTTTAATTTTCAGAAATGTTAGCATGAAATTTGTTTTTTTACTACACCACAAGGTATCATTTTTTTCCAAGTTCAAAAAGTTTTTTCGAAATAAATATAATCGAAACGTATATCGATATTTGGAGAAAAAAAATCTCAACTTTCCAAAATTAACTCTTATTTTGTTTCAATAACTGAATGAAAGGAAATTAGATGATTTTGAAACTTATTATGGTCGAATCTTTAGTTTTAAATTGACATTGCTTAATTTTTAATTTTCAAATATAACGGATGAAATAAAGTTTAATCAAGTTTAATAATGATTTATGATTTATGATTTATGATTTATGATTTATGGTTTATGATTTATGATTTATGATTTATGATTTATGATTTATGATTTATGATTTATGATTTATGATTTATGATTTATGATTTATGATTTATGATTTATGATTTATGATTTATGATTTATGATTTATGATTTATGATTTATGATTTATGATTTATGATTTATGATTTATGATTTATGATTTATGATTTATGATTTATGATTTATGATTTATGATTTATGATTTATGATTTATGATTTATGATTTATGATTTATGATTTATGATTTATGATTTATGATTTATGATTTATGATTTATGATTTATGATTTATGATTTATGATTTATGATTTATGATTTATGATTTATGATTTATGATTTATGATTTATGATTTATGATTTATGATTTATGATTTATGATTTATGATTTATGATTTATGATTTATGATTTATGATTTATGATTTATGATTTATGATTTATGATTTATGATTTATGATTTATGATTTATGATTTATGATTTATGATTTATGATTTATGATTTATGATTTATGATTTATGATTTATGATTTATGATTTATGATTTATGATTTATGATTTATGATTTATGATTTATGATTTATGATTTATGATTTATGATTTATGATTTATGATTTATGATTTATGATTTATGATTTATGATTTATGATATATGATATATGATATATGATTTATGATTTATTATTTATTATTTATGATTTATGATTTGTGATTTATGATTTTGAAAATAAAACAACGTTGTCACTCAATTCAAATCCTTGAGCCATCTCTGTCCAGCACAAAATTTTCACACCTTCCACATGTTTGCCACAAATAAAAATGGTCCAGAAAGAGGAGGCGTTCTCAACTGTGAGAAACTGACTGAAATTTACCCCGTGGGTTGAATCATCTCAAACCGGGTGGTGGCAACGGTGGTTGCGAGTTAATGAGCATTTTCTTCCGGAAAGGGCTGATGCTTTCTATGTGGCGATGAGTTTTACTGAAACCGTCTGCACGCTAATTGACAGGATGTGAGTGAGTTGCTTTTAATTATTCTACATTTACTGCTGCCACTGATTAGACTCTGGAGGGAGCGAAAATTGTTGCAATGTTGGGTTTATTTATTTTTGTGTGAAAAGAGTGAAGTAATTTTTCTGTTGTAGTAGTATGAATCAACAGTACTTTTTCTTCATGAAAAAACATCCCTCCCTTAAGCAAAAATACGGCTTCCACATAATTGGATTCCAAATCCAGCGAGACTGAAGTAAACAACCAAAAAAGAAATAAAGAATCGTTCCCAACCAGCCTAAGTCATCATCAGTCACGTCCCCAGAGAGTCCTTTTTTGATCCGGTAATTTCACTCTGGAGACCCATTTCCCTGTGCTTCCATCAACACCACCATCGCTTTCCCCCTCTTTAATTTCCCTTGTTTCATCAACCCCGAAAGATTACATCCAATAAACGGCACACAAGAAAAACAAAACAAAAAACAAGACGAAGAAACACATCTCAATCAACACTTGGCAAGAGAGCTTCATCACGAGAAGTCGGTTATCGGTGCGAGAGATTTTCCTCCCCCACGTGCAAGCGGATGGTTCCGACACGTGAGTGCTGAAGGGCTGATCTTCCCTGCACGAAGGTTTTCCCGCGCCGGTCTACGGCTTATCCGGTGACGTCTCCCTATGCCATGATGGGGTTCTCTACTCTACTTCTACTTTTCCAGACAGGTGGATGTTCTGGTAAAAAGCTAAAAAGGCAAGGAAAATTGGAGCCTCATCAGCAAGTGTCGCGAACAGGTGTGGAATGGTGGAAGTTTCGGGAAATGTGTGTTCAGAGGAACGGAGTGCAAACAGGTTTGGCAAACATTTACGGCAAACAGAAGGGATCGTGTTGTACAGTAAAGATTAGGGAATTAACAGTTTTTTAAAACATGTGATGAAGCCGCTTATTTTGAAAGTAAAATAATTATAAAAGTTTTTTTTAGCGGTAGCACAGTTAAACAGATAAAACTTAAATTCTTTTTGCGATGAGATAGGCACTTATTGGTCATAATTTTAAGCTTTTCCCCTTGAGTAATGGTTGAAGGCCTGTTACTGCACAGTATATACTTGAATTTTATTCCAAAATATTATGTTCTTGTAGGAAATCTTCAATGGTTTATATTCGGCGATTCCACACCAAACCAGCATAAGCCAGATCAAAAGTGCTCTGATTTGGCCGAATTTAGCATGGAAGTTCCTTGGACAAAATAATTAGACCTATATTTTTTGTTTGGCGATTAGAGTAGTCCAAAAAAAAAATGAATTTTTGAAGATTTTCGCAAAAACCTGATTCAATATCTCAGAATCCTTTTAATGGATATTCACCACATTTGGATACATTATTTAAAACATCCTAAGAAAATCATAGAAAAAGATTTCAAAGAAGTCCCATGCCAAATTTGAGCCAAAAAGAGACACTTTTGATCTGGATTCTGCTGGACAAATATCAATTAACTGAGAATTCGATGAAATCTCAATTGCTGAATCATTTTCGGAAAATTCAGTTGATGAAAATTCAGTTAAACTTTACTGAATTTAGAGGAAAAATATTTGATGTGTGTATTAAAAGATATGAAAACAAATAATGTATGAGTTATTGTTTTTTTTTTTAAAGTAATTTTAAGGTAATTTGACATTATTTAATGAAGTATCAACTTAAACAAAGAGGATTGGTTGTGACAAAATAAACTAAACTTCAATTTTGAAAATAATAAAATTATAACAATTATTCGAATAATTCAGAAAAAAAAGTTTGTTAGAACCAAAGCTTGTTTTTTGGAATCTGGTTCCTAATCTATTGAAGCTGTTTTTTTTAATCAAATGTTCAATATTAAAAAGGATTATGTTGATGACAAAATTACATACTTTTCTTATTTTTTTATTCTTTTCATTTATATTTTTCAAACATCAGTTTTTGAGCTGGAATTTTAAACTTTCTGACAATCATTCACACAAATTAAGTTTTAGACAGTTTTTACTATGCCCAGAGCTATACCTAAATACCAAATAATGTTACAGAAAGCTAAAATTTGTATTTATTTAAATAGTTGCGTTTCAAAGAGATTTCCTGAACCAGCTATAAATTTAAATAAGTTATTTTGAGTGTAATTGTAGAAGACTTTGTTTAAAAATCTGAAAATATTACCGGTTTTGGATTTGAATTCCTCGTTTAAGTGATATATATGTTTTTTTTTCTATAAATACCGTAAAACGGGGTGAGTTTGATAGGTATAATAATTGTTATTCAATTAGAACTCAAAAATATTTTCAGAATTTAAGGCATTTTCAGTAGAACAAGTTTTAAGCAAATTTGGAAAATTGTTGAATAATGCTACACAATTTGGTTTGGTTATAACAAAATCTGATATTTTCATGAAAAAAACAATTTCCAAAGAATTTTGATGAAATTTGGAACTTTTTATATTTACCTAATATTTATATACATTTTACAAAAAAAAAATTGAACTTAGTTAATCAAACATTTTTTGAACTTAGTTAATCAAAAATTTTTCAAATGAATCATTTAAAGTAAGCTAACAATGGTCAGTTTTGCCTAATGAATTCAATATGCACACTTTTAGGATGAAACACAGTAACTATCAAAATCACCCCGGTTTTAAAATAACAATTTTCAACGAAATTATTTTTAAAGCACTTTTGATAAAAACTTTTTTTTGTGAAATTGTGTGACCTACCCCAGTACATGTTTCAAAAATATTAACCTTGAGACATGTCTTTCGAATACTTTTTGAAAAATAAATTGCAATCCTATCAATTCAACAATTCAACGGCACTCAAATAAATCCTTAATTACATAATTACAGCATAAATAAAACGTTCTGTCTGGCTGGAAATTTGACGGGTTCCTATCAACAACAAAAACCCCAAACTGCCCAAACATAAACACTCAAAATTCGCCGATCAAATAGTGAAGCTCGATGTTTCCTTTTTTTCCCGTCCAGCAGTATCCACATATCAACACTTTCACTTTCGTTTTTCACAAAGCGATAAAAGCCATCCTTAATCACCCACCACCCTCTCCCTCCCTCTCTTGGGTGGGGTGGTGCTGATGTTAGTGAAGATCACACACACAAAGGTAACACACACTCCATTGATTGCTGCCGGTTTTGATCCTTCCCAAAAAAAAGGCTTCCAAACGGTTTTCCCAACAACACGCGTTTTCACTTGTTTTCCCAGCAAATTTCACAAAACACAAAAAAAAAATCGCCAACCAACTCGTACCCGTATAAAGCGCCGGAAAATCCGATGCGTCGAGATGCTCACAAAGAGCAGAGTACCCCGTAACGGAACGGAACAACGGACAGCTAGGAACCTGCGATGCGACCGTACCGAGGACACACTGTAGACTGAGTTCGAAGTGCCACTTTCGAAGCGGTGATACCGGAATCCCCATACACGACAGGGGGAGGGAACTCAGTTGGGCTCCCCAACTTGAAAGAGCGTGAGAGCTCGCGTGAGAGAGTGAGTGATGGGGTGGAACTCATGCTCAAACAAAACGCAAGAACCGGCGTTTTCGCAAGGGTGAGTTCCACGTGGTGTTTTGTTTTTCTGAATGGATGGGAGGGAAAGTACTACCGAAGAAGGGGTGGAGAGAGGGTGGTGGGGTTTGTATGTACACAAAACAAAAAGCGCCGGCGTTTTGGGTGAGTGACGCGGAGAGCGCATGGATGGAACTCACTCTCCGGGAGGGTCTTGAGCTGGTGAGTGACAGGATTGCAACACGTACCGAGTTGTATCATAACAAACGATCGTGCAATGTTGATCTTCTTTTTATTGGATTTCGCCAAGAAGGTGTGCCCGGACTCGGTGCCGACACAACCATCATTCGACGTTGTTGATGGGAGCGATTCTAATCCTCCCTTCTCGATGGTAGAGCTCTCCATAGCACTATTGACGGGCAACAACACTGCTCCTGGTCCGGACAAGATCAAGTTCAGCTTGCTGAAGAATCTTCCGGACGTCGCCAAGCAGCGTCTGTTGAATCTGTTCAACACGCTCGTGGAGCAGAACGTAATTCCACACGAATGGCGACAGGTCCGGGTGGTTGCCATTCAAAAGCCCGGTAAGCCGGCGTCCGACCACAACTCGTATCGTCCAATCAGCTTGCTGTCGTGTCTACGCAAGTTGCTGGAGAAGATGATCCTCGACCGCCTCGAACCATGGATGGAACGAGAGCACTTGCTGTCAGACACGCAGTATGGCTTCCGGAGAGGCAAGGGAACAAGCGACTGTCTAGCTTTGCTGGCCACAGGAATCGACATAGCCCGTGGTAAAAAACAGCAAATGGCTTCTGTCTTTCTAGACATCAAGGGTGCATTTGATTCAGTCTCCATCGAGGTGTTGGGAGTAAAGCTTCGGCGGAGCGGTCTCAATCCGACGATGTGCAACTTCCTCATCAACCTGTTGTCAGAAAAACACATGCACTTTGTGCAAGGTGATCTGGCAATCACCCGGATAAGTTACATGGGTTTGGCACAAGGCTCACGCCTTAGCCCATCCATGTATAACTTCTACGTCAGCGACATCGATGATTGCTTGACAGGAGACTGCACCCTTATACAGTACGCAGATGACGCAGTGGTTTCAATCGCTGCCAAGAAGGAAGTCGATCTGCTAGAACCCTTGCAAGATACCCTGAACAACTTGGCCCATTGGGCAGTTGGAAAGGGTATTGAATTCTCTCCGGAGAAGACGGAACTGGTCGTTTTTACGGGGAAGCATGAACCGCCGCAGCTCAATCTTTCTCTCTCGGGAAAGACTATCGAGCAGTCGGACCACTTCATGTACATGGGTACCATCTTTGATCAGAAGGGAACATGGGGGAAGCACATTAACTACCTGAAGCAAAAGTGCCTGCAAAGAACTAATTTTCTGCGCAGCGTCTCTGGCAACCGGTGGGGTGCTCATCCTTCTGACCTGCTTCGACTGTACAAGACAACGATACTCTCGGTGCTGGAATATGGCAGTTTCTGCTTCCAAATAGCTGCAAAATCACGCTTGTTGGTTCTCCAGCGGATACAGTACCGAAGTCTTCGCATTGTCTTGGGATGCATGCATTCAACTCACAACATGACCCTCGAGGTCTTGGCGGGAGTGTTGCCTCTGCGAACTCGTTACTACGAACTGTCTTACCGGTTCCTGATCCGGTGTGATTACAGGAATAAACTGGTAATTGACAACTTTGAAACGTTGCTGAACCTTCACGTTGAGTCTCGGCGCATGCTTCTATATTATGACTTTATGTCATCGTGGGAGTGGAGCCCGAGCACAACGGTACAGCGCACGCCTCCGTTAACCAGCAGCACCCTGATTGGCTTCGACACGTCCATGAAAGCCGATACTCGCGGTATCCCAAACCATCTTCTGCGGGGAGTTGTACCGTCGATCTTCGCATCAAAGTACAACCATGTTCCTCCAAACAACAGATTCTTCACCGATGGCTCCAAGCTGGACGGCTGTACGGGCTTCGGTGTTTATCATGAATCTTATCAGCTGTTCTTTAAGTTGAAGGACCCGAGTTCGGTTTATGTCGCAGAGTTAGCCGCGGTTTACTGCGCACTGCGAATCATCGAGACCATGCCACCTGACCACTACTTCATCTTCACCGATAGCTTTAGCTCTGTTGAGGCTATCCGGTCTCTGAAGCCGACCAGGGAGTCTACGTTTTTCCTCACGGAAATACGCAAGACTTTAAACAACCTGGCGGCTCAGTCCTTCAGCATCACGGTGGTGTGGGTCCGCGCTCATTGCTCGATTCCGGGTAATGAAAAAGCGGACTTGCTCGCCAAGAAGGGTGCTGAGAGTGGAGACATTTTTGAAAGGCCAATTAGCCTACAAGAATGTTACGGTTTTCCGAGGCAGCGTGCGCTTTTGGATTGGCAAAAACAATGGGACGACGACACCAAGGGACGTTGGATGTATTCCATACGACCTAAGGTGCAAAGAAAAGCCTGGTTCAAGGGGATGGACTTGACGCGTGGATTCATCAGAACGATGTCCCGCCTTATGTCGAACCATTACTCGTCCAAGGCTCATCTTTACCGTATCAACATGAGTGATACGAACTTATGCGACTGTGGGCAGGGTTATCAGGACATCGACCATCTCGTATGGGCGTGTCCAGATCACCAGGCTCACAGAATTAAGCTGAAAGATACCCTCAGGGCCCGAGGAAGACCACCAGAAATCCCGATGCGAGACGCACTATCTCAACTAGACCTTGATGTTCTCTATCCTATTTATCAGTTCCTCTCAGACTCCAAAATATCTATTTAGTTTTCTTCCAGTTAGTTTTCCTTCAGTTAGTTTTCCTTCAGTTAGTATAACTCGCCTTCACACAAAGCCGTCGTTTCTGGTTTGCACCGGAAGCAAAGCAAGAACGCCCCAGCAGCTGGACACCGAGTTGCGGCTGAGGACAAAACGCAAAGGCCAGAAGAGCCAACCAAGACCCCTACACAATCCCCCTTCCCTTCCTACGCCTTGTCTTTAACATCAATCCCTTCCCTACTAACCCCGAGTAGGCCGCGGGTAATCGGCTCCCCTCCTACTAACATTTACACACAAGATCCTCTGTAATTATTAAGTCAAATGTAATTACAAAAGCCGACTCGGTCCTAACCAGGTCCCAGTACCGAAAAGGACCTAATAAAAATAATTTTATGAAAAAAAAAAAAAAAAAAAAAATGTTGATCTTCGTAGGAGAATTGGGGCTAAGACATTAAACATTAAACATTAAACATTAAACATTAAACATTAAACATTAAACATTAAACATTAAACATTAAACATTAAACATTAAACATTAAACATTAAACATTAAACATTAAACATTAAACATTAAACATTAAACATTAAACATTAAACATTAAACATTAAACATTAAACATTAAACATTAAACATTAAACATTAAACATTAAACATTAAACATTAAACATTAAACATTAAACATTAAACATTAAACATTAAACATTAAACATTAAACATTAAACATTAAACATTAAACATTAAACATTAAACATTAAACATTAAACATTAAACATTAAACATTAAACATTAAACATTAAACATTAAACATTAAACATTAAACATTAAACATTAAACATTAAACATTAAACATTAAACATTAAACATTAAACATTAAACATTAAACATTAAACATTAAACATAAAACATTAAACATAAAACATTAAACATTAAACATTAAACATTAAACATTAAACATTAAACATTAAACATTAAACATTAAACATTAAACATTAAACATTAAACATTAAACATTAAACATTAAACATTAAACATTAAACATTAAACATTAAACATTAAACATTAAACATTAAACATTAAACATTAATCATTAAACATTAAACATTAAACATTAAACATTAAACATTAAACATTAAACATTAAACATTAAACATTAAACATTAAACATTAAACATTAAACATTAAACATTAAACATTAAACATTAAACATTAAACATTAAACATTAAACATTAAACATTAAACATTAAACATTAAACATTAAACATTAAACATTAAACATTAAACATTAAACATTAAACATTAAACATTAAACATTAAACATTAAACATTAAACATTAAACATTAAACATTAAACATTAAACATTAAACATTAAACATTAAACATTAAACATTAAACATTAAACATTAAACATTAAACATTAAACATTAAACATTAAACATTAAACATTAAACATTAAACATTAAACATTAAACATTAAACATTAAACATTAAACATTAAACATTAAACATTAAACATTAAACATTAAACATTAAACATTAAACATTAAACATTAAACATTAAACATTAAACATTAAACATTAAACATTAAACATTAAACATTAAACATTAAACATTAAACATTAAACATTAAACATTAAACATTAAACATTAAACATTAAACACTAAACATTAAACATTAAACATTAAACATTAAACATTAAACATTAAACATTAAACATTAAACATTAAACATTAAACATTAAACATTAAACATTAAACATTAAACATTAAACATTAAACATTAAACATTAAACATTAAACATTAAACATTAAACATTAAACATTAAACATTAAACATTAAACATTAAACATTAAACATTAAACATTAAACATTAAACATTAAACATTAAACATTAAACATTAAACATTAAACATTAAACATTAAACATTAAACATTAAACATTAAACATTAAACATTAAACATTAAACATTAAACATTAAACATTAAACATTAAACATTAAACATTAAACATTAAACATTAAACATTAAACATTAAACATTAAACATTAAACATTAAACATTAAACATTAAACATTAAACATTAAACATTAAACATTAAACATTAAACATTAAACATTAAACATTAAACATTAAACATTAAACATTAAACATTAAACATTAAACATTAAACATTAAACATTAAACATTAAACATTAAACATTAAACATTAAACATTAAACATTAAACATTAAACATTAAACATTAAACATTAAACATTAAACATTAAACATTAAACATTAAACATTAAACATTAATCATTAAACATTAAACATTAAACATTAAACATTAAACATTAAACATTAAACATTAAACATTAAACATTAAACATTAAACATTAAACATTAAACATTAAACATTAAACATTAAACATTAAACATTAAACATTAAACATTAAACATTAAACATTAAACATTAAACATTAAACATTAAACATTAAACATTAAACATTAAACATTAAACATTAAACATTAAACATTAAACATTAAACATTAAACATTAAACATTAAATAATAATCATTGAAGACCAGTTCTCTATGGAATCGGTCTTTTTTCTTTAATTTTAATTTTTGTATTTTTTAATCCGGCTGAAACTTTTTTGGTGCCTTCGGTATGCCCAAAGAAGCCATTTTGCATCATCAATTCGTTCGTATAATTTTCCATACAAATCGGCAGCAAAAATCTGTATCTTTTGAAGGAATCGATTTAGTGTCTCCGGCAAAGTTGTGGGTATGGATATGGACTACAATGAAAAAAAAATGATACACGGTTAAAAAAATGGGTGATTTTTAATTTCACTTTTTGTCACTAAAACTTGATTTGCAAAAAAACACAATTTTTATTTTTTTTTTCTGATATGTTTTAGAGGACATCGAATGCCAACTTTTCAGAATTATCCAGGATGGGCAAAAAATCTTTGACCGAGTTATGATTTATTTAATCAATACAATTTTGTTCAAAAAAATTCCAAATATTGGTCGAACATTTTTTTCAACTTCATTTTTCGATGTAAAATCGAATTTGCCATCAAAAAATACTTTAGTGAAATTTTGATAAAGTGCACCGTTTTCAAGTTACAGTAATTTTTAGGTAACTTTTTTTTAAATATTCGCAGTCATTTTTTTTAATTAGTGCCCATGTTTGCCCACTTTTGCAAAAAATATTTTTGAAAAGCTGAGAAAATTCTCTATATTTTGCTTTTTTGAACTTTGTTGATACGACCCTTTGTTTAGTGCGTCCATCCCGGGAATTCCCGGGACAAAAATCCCGGGATTTTTCCAAAACCGGGAATTCCCGAATCCCGGGATTTTTTAAATTTTGTCCCGGGAATTCCCGAAATTGAAAACAAATCAAATTTTGGTTTGGAAATTCAGATTTGGTTGTGGAAATAGATGAATAGTTGAATACTTAGTACTCGATAAGAATTTTAAAGCATTCATATTTGTATTCGGCATGTATCAGCATTAATTTGGCTTGTTAGGGAAAATTGCTGAAAATTTAGTTTACAGATCCGCAAAATGCCTTGCGCTTTCAATATTTTCTATTTAGAATTGGTATTATATTTTCGTATATTCATGACTTGAAACTTGAAAAAAAATCATATTTAATTATTTAATCAAAAACAAGCATCTGTAGCAAATCAGGACAAAAGTAATGAATTTAGACTGCTGTCTTAACCATTTTTTTAGATAATGTTCTGATTGTTTTGATTGATTTTAGTTACAACAGGAATATTACAAAACAATTAGTACACCGATTTCCAAATTTATTGCTCTAAAATCTCCTGTATCTATTCAGACTGCAGTCCCGATTATCTCCAGTTGGCGGTAGTGACTTAGGGATAATTTTTAAAATATGTTTTAATATAAAACATAAAATTCTAAACTTATCTAAAGTGTTGTTGTTTTAGACAGTTTCAATGAAATTGTTTAAGCTTTTGTAGTCATGTTATATAAATAAATAAAAAAGAAATATATATAAAATTTCGGTTCATTCAAATTCCAAAGCACATCAAAGAGCGATTTTTAATGTATTTTAAGCTATCTTAAAAACTGCTGTCCTTGTTAAGATTAGAGTGTAAATTATCACCAATTAACAGTATTGAGCTAATTCTGTAATTTTAGGTTTGAGAAACATAACAAGTATAATGAAAACATAGATTTTAATACTGCTTCAAAAATTTCCCGGGATCCCGGGAATTCCCGGGATATCAAAAATATTTTTCCCGTTTCCCGGGAATTTCAAAACCCGGGAAAATTGGACGCCCTACCTTTGTTGTAGAGATATTGCCAGGCAAAGCCTTAAAAACAGCGAAAATTGATGTTTTCTCACCCAAACAACCCACCTTTTTCTAATGTTGATATCTCAGCAACTAATGGTCTGATTTTCAATATGAAAATATTAAACATTCGTGAAATTTTCCGATCTTTTCGAAAACAATATTTTCAAAAAATGTAAATCAAGACTAACATTTCAAAAGGGCGTAATATTGAATGTTTGGTAAAAAAACAACTTTTTCAAAACTATGTTTCGTAAAATCGTGATAACTCGTGATGATTACGAGCATACCCATAAGTTTATAAATCATTTTTTTTGTAATTGTTGGCTCTAATATTTTGTAGAACATTATTTGTTACACTCTAAAAGCTAACACTGCAATGTTAGATAAAAGACACGAAATTGTAGAATGAAAAAATAAACATTAAATATTATTACTTTTTACTGATATGCATCGAATTTAGAATTAAAAAAAAATGTTTTTTAATCCCTCCTTGAAACAAAAGCACCAAAATAAAAAAAAATACTAAAAGAAACACTCAAAAAGGTGTCAACCTCGTCGTCCTGGCATTGTCGTCATTGTGGTTTCGACATGAGAGCCTGCCTGGCCCGGTTAGCTGCACCAGCTGTGTGGCCACTTGTACCGGCCAGTCAAGTGCGCGTGGTTTTTCAGGCACACTTCGAAACCGCGACAGTGACAGTGATTTACGTAACGGAATGTGCTTTTTGTACGGACAAATTATAAAAAACTTGTATTAAATATTTAAAAAAAATAATTGTTTTAACAGAACAAAGCCACAATTGGAACACATACGAAAATTTCTGTCCTTTTAAACTTTTTTCCCCTCTCACTTGAACGCCTTTTCAACATCTCATTTAACGCGGCTGCAAAAACGAATAAACCCCTAACCTTTTCCGCGAAGCTTCCGGAAAAAGGCTTTTCCCTGTTTGTCGGTTACCCTCTGAGCCAGCGAGCAGAGGCTTTGTGGCCTACCCCAGGTTTTGAACTCTCTCCCTCATGCCACACCATTGGGATTAGAGTCCATCTGTCCTGTCGGCTGACTGGTCTGACGTGGTCTGGGTGGGTGTTACTGCTGTTACACACATTCACGACGGAGGACGTCAGGACGGTTCTAGATTTGCATGTGAAGAGTTGGATTGTGGAGCTTGTCGTGGGAGTTTTGTATCGTTTTCCAGTGTGAAACGATGCAGCTGACAGCTCGGGGGGTGAACTTCGTAGACAAGGTCTTGACGAGATGGTTTTACCGAGAATGGTTTTGGTATCGCAGCAGACTTGGTACTTGGAATTAAACTTTTAGGTAATTTTGATAGGTTTATCAACAATTGAACAGACACTTGAGTTTCATATAAAACATAATAATTAAGTATTCGGTTTTAAAGTCATCTTCAAATTTATTATATTTCCAATTAGATAAAGAGTTAAATTAATGGTACAGCCTTATTAATTCAAGTCACATCAGCTGCAACAAAGCTTCCTTCTCACCACATCAAACCAGACATGAGGTGTGGGTGAAGCCTTTGTCAGTTGTTTATGCACTTGTGGAAACGTCGTGCTCCTTTTCAGCAACGCGTCAGTGCAGCTTTGGAAGACGATTTCAAAGCGTCTTAGAAATGTGATTGCTTGGCAACACAGACCCATTTTATATGGTTGTTGCTTAAACTCAAAAGGAAAACTTGACATCAGTAGAGTTGAGTGATGGAAATTGCATTAACAATCTTCGTGGTCTCCCAAACCCTACTTAAAATCCTAATCAAATATTTTTTTTTTTTTAAATCTCATTAAAGTTTTAAATAATACAAAAAACTGTTAAGATATCATTTTATTGTCCCGCCCGTGTGGATCAATCGGACCGCGCACTGGACTCCAATCCAGAGGTCGCCGGCTCGAATCCCGCGGCGGGCGCTCTAAAATTCTTTGTGTAAATATGGGTATTCGGCGCCGTCGCTCCGTGCCATACTTTCATACACTTAGGAGCCCAGGGCGGCGAAGTCCTTGTAGATAAAAAGGAAGACACTAGTGGTTGGTACGAGCAATGGTGGCCGACAGCTATAAAGTCAACTTCGTTTTTTTTTTTCGTTAAGATATCAAAAACTCAATAATGTAAAGATGAACCCTACTAAACAGATCAACCAAGTGACTCAAACCATTTTCCAAAGAAAAGTGGGTTTTCCCCGGAATTTCAGAATTGTTTCTGAAATGAGGGAAATGCTTGACTCAAACACAAAGACGGCTGACTGTCAGTGCTGTCGAAGCGTGTCCTTTGAAGGGCCTGCTTCATATGACTGATACATATTCATTATCTTGGAACATAAAATGCAGGAAACATCGTCAAACCAGTGAAATGAGTGAATTTGATTGGATGTAGGTGAGGCGTTTGTAGGCATCAGATGCCGTTCTGAATTGAAAGCCTGCCAGAATTATAAATGATTGACACTGTAGGTCAAATTTTTTTTTTTTAAATTTAATAATAAATATATTTATGAAGAATTTCAACAAAATGTTATCATAGCATTTGAAACCAAACTTCAATTTAGGGAATATTTAAAGAGCAACTACAGGATACAGCAAAACAAAAAACAAAAAACAAAAAACAAAAAACAAAAAACAAAAAACAAAAAACAAAAAACAAAAAACAAAAAAACAAAAAACAAAAAACAAAAAACAAAAAACAAAAATCAAAAAACAAAAAACAAAAAACAAAAAACAAAAAACAAAAAACAAAAAACAAAAAACAAAAAACAAAAAACAAAAAACAAAAAACAAAAAACAAAAAACAAAAAACAAAAAACAAAAAACAAAAAACAAAAAACAAAAAACAAAAAACAAAAAACAAAAAACAAAAAACAAAAAACAAAAAACAAAAAACAAAAAACAAAAAACAAAAAACGAAAAACAAATAACAAAAAACAAAAAACAAAAAACAAAAAACAAAAAACAAAAAACAAAAAACAAAAAACAAAAAACAAAAAACAAAAAACAAAAAACAAAAAACAAAAAACAAAGAACAAAAAACAAAAAATTTTGAAAATTTTGAAAATCTTGAAAATCTTGAAAATCTTAAAAATCTTGAAAATCTTGAAAATCTTGAAAATCTTGAAAATCTTAAAAATCTTGAAAATCTTGAAAATCTTGAAAATCTTAAAAATCTTGAAAATCTTCAAAATCTTGAAAATCTTGAAAATCTTGAAAATCTTGAAAATCTTAAAAATCTTGAAAATCTTGAAAATCTTGAAAACGACCCTTTTTATTTTATTTTTAGCATTCGTATAAATTTGTCCCGCCCGTGTGGATCAATCGGACCGCGCACTGGACTCACAATCCAGAGGTCGCCGGTTCGAATCCCGCGGCGGGCGCTCTAAAATTCTTTGTGTAAATATGGGTATTCGGCGCCGTCGCTCCGTGCCATACTTTCATACACTTAGGAGCCCAGGGCGGCGAAGTTCTTTTAGATAAAAAGGAAGACACTAGTGGTTGGTACTAGCAATGGTGGCCGACAGCTATAAAGTCAACTTCGTTTTCATAAATTTGTAGCCTGAAATTTTGATGATTTGGTGTCATAGATACTTTAATGTGAAATTAGACGTCCGATTTTTTCGCGTACTTATTCATCCAAATAAACGTAATTTTCATCGAATAAAATGCAAAAATAGTTTTCGTTATTCGGACGTTTAATTTAAGGGAAATTGGTATACCGTCATCAGGGGTGACATTGGGTCTGGGGTGAGATTGGATCATACAAATTTCAGCATTTTTGTATGACCCAATCTCACCCCCCAGACCCAATGAAACCCCTGATGACGGTGTTGTTTGAATCTTCAATAACCCAGAAAACTGTTTTTTTTTTTTTCATTTTATAATGTCATGTTTTTTTTCATTGTGCGGGGTTTTAAGTGTAACAATGTTCTACAAAGTCGTTTAGCAGACAATTACAAGAAAAAAGTGTAAACATAACGGGTTTGCTTGTAACTAACTATCACAAGTTATTGCCATTCCTTGACAAAAGTTTTGATAATGTTTTTTTTTACGTTGCTTGTTCGATTTCAAAACTTTTTTTTCGTAAAATTGCGATAACTTGTGAAATTATATTGAGTGGTTCCCATTTTTTCCTTGAACAATTTAATTGGTGATTTTATTAAAATTTCAGTATTGCAACATCCACTAGTTTCATAATTGTATACACGGAAAGGAGTTTGTTCTGAAAACTAACAATCCGTTTTAGTTGGCTCAAAATTGGTAAAATTCCTACTTTTTTAGTAGAATTAGTCATATTCTTAGTAAAATTTACCAGCGGCAAATTGTAAAAACCAATAAAGACAGATTGCTGCATCGCCAATTGATACTGACAGCATAAAAATCACTGGCAGCAATGAGCTTTATCAAAATCGTTGGTGTTTCAGCCAAATTTTTCGTACTGATTAGAAAAACATTACTGTCATTCAAATTTGATCGTCTGGGGTTTCAAGTAATAGTTTCATTTTTTCAAAAATCACTCCACAAAATGTGCCAAAATCAGAACTAATTCCTTTTTTACATTCAATTTATCATGGTGTCGATCCAAATCCCAAAATAAAATTCCCTGACTTTTCCCTGACCTCTCCAGACCACCAATTTTTTTTATTTTCTATTTTTTACTAACATATTGTTTAGAGCGTTTTTATGGTTTCATGCATTTTCCTTTTTGAATATTGGAAATTTAAGATATTGAAAAACTTCAATGCACGGAAAAAAAGTGATCCGGAAATCATGCAAATCGTACCATGAAATCGTGAATAACGCGATTTTTGCTTTACGAATTTTTGAACTATGCATATTGGGCACGAATTATCCAGGAATCGTGAATAAATATGCATGACTTTCCATGGCCGATTTCACTCGTAAACGTGAATAATGTTCATGATTTCATGAAATAGATGCATGTAGTCGTGAAAAATATTCACGATTTTATGAATAAAAATTCATGATTACGGTCGAAAAAATATACATCGTGAATAAAAATTCATGATTTCATGCATAAAATTCATGAAATCATGAATTTTTATGCATGAATTCGTGCACAAAATTCATGATTTCTGGAATATTTTTTATGATTTATTTTTGAAGGCGTAAAAAAATTCGTGAAATCATGTATAAACTTCATGAAATCATGCATAAATTTCATGAATTCGTGATTTTTTTTCATGAAATCATGAATTTAATTCACGTTTACGAGTGTATTCGGGCATGAATAATCATGCATATTTATTCACGGCTCCTGGTTTATTCGTGCCCAATATGCATAGTTCAAAAATTCGTAAAGTAAAACTCATAATATTCACGATTTCATGGTACGATTTTCACAATTTCCGGATTACTTTTTCTGTACATTTACCATATCGTTCCACTGGGTGCAAATATCGGAATAGACAAGGAACCCTGTTTTGTGAAAAAACGGAGGACATTTTATGTAATGCCAATGTACTCTGGCCCCACCTGGCACTATGGAACCGGTCACCGGTTACCGGTGGTCACTGGGGACATATTGGAATGTGCAAGGAACCCTGTCTTGTGACATATCAAAATTCATGAAATTTAAAACTTTGGCCATTGTATGTGATGCCAATGTACTCTGGCCCCACTTGGCCACTTTGGAACTGGTCACCGGTTACCGGTGGTCACTGGGGACATTTTGGAATGTGCAAGGAACCCTGTCTTGTGACATATCAAAATTCATGAAATTTAAAACTTTGGCCATTGTATGTGATGCCAATGTACTCTGGCCCCACTTGGCCACTTTGGAACCGGTCACCGGTTACCGGTGGTCACTGGGGACATTTTGGAATGTGCAAGGAACCCTGTCTTGTGACATATCAAAATTCATGAAATTTAAAACTTTGGCCATTGTATGTGATGCCAATGTACTCTGGCCCCACTTGGCCACTTTGGAACTGGTCACCGGTTACCGGTGGTCACTGGGGACATTTTGGAATGTGCAAGGAACCCTGTCTTGTGACATATCAAAATTCATGAAATTTAAAACTTTGGCCATTGTATGTGATGCCAATGTACTCTGGCCCCACTTGGCCACTTTGGAACCGGTCACCGGTTACCGGTGGTCACTGGGGACATTTTGGAATGTGCAAGGAACCCTGTCTTGTGACATATCAAAATTCATGAAATTTAAAACTTTTTCCATTGTATGTGACGCCAATGTACTCTGGCCCCACTTGGCCACTTTGGAACCGGTCACCGGTTACCGGTGGTCACTGGGGACATTTTGGAATGTGCAAGGAACCCTGTCTTGTGACATATCAAAATTCATGAAATTTAAAACTTTGGCCATTGTATGTGATGCCAATGTACTCTGGCCCCACATGGCCACTTTGGAACCGGTCACCGGTCACTGCGGAAGAATTCTAAATTTACAAAGGTCCCAGTTATGTGATGTTCAAAAATGCCTTAAATAAATGAAAAATACAATCATAACTTTAGTAAAACCAACATTCAAAACTTGACATGAGCATATCGGAAACGTTAATTGGGTACCGATCGTTACTAACTCCAATTACAAAAATGTGATTAATTACAATAATGGGATTTATTTTTGTTAATGCAGATGATCAAACACTTTAATTTGACGAAAATAGAGTCATAGATAGTTGAATTGAAAATTTGAAAAATAAAAAAACAACGAAATAAAATACTCAAAATACTCAACAAATCTTAGAATCTTAAAATACTTCAAAAACTCAAACTATTTAAAATACGCAAAATAAATTAAATACTTCAAAAACTCAAAATATTTGAAATACGCTAAATGCATAAAATAAATAAAATGCTCAAAATACTTAAAATACTTTTTTTGTATACTTCATAACAGAGTTTTTATTTATTTATTTATTTCATCTTCGGCACTCGCCGCACAGACTACAACTTATGTCCTATTTTTAATCCTAGTTTTAAATACACATTTTGACATTCCAAACACAAACACATCATTAAACACTCGACAGCAAGCACTAAGGGGACTATAATAACCGTGTATAAATACTTAAGCCGAAAACTGGTTCAACTCTTTACTTAAAATAATTAAAATACTTAAAATAATTAAAATACTTAAAATACTTAAAATACTTAAAATACTTAAAATACTTAAAATACTTAAAATACTTAAAATACTTAAAATACTCAAAATACTTAAAAAACTAAAAATACTTAAAATACTTGAAATAATTGAAATACTTAAAATACTTGAAATACTTAAAATACTTAAAATACTTAAAATACTTAAAATACTTAAAATATTTAAAATACTTAAAATACTTAAAATACTTAAAATACTTAAAATACTTAAAATACTTAAAATACTTAAAATACTTAAAATACTTAAAATACTTAAAATACTTAAAATACTTAAAATACTTAAAATACTTAAAATACTTAAAATACTTAAAATACTTCAAAAACTTAAATTACTTAAAATACTCAAAATACTTAAAATACTTAAAATACTTAAAATACTTAAAATACTTAAAATACTTAAAATACTTAAAATACTTAAAATACTTAAAATACTCAAAATACTTAAAAAACTAAAAAAAATTAAAATACTTGAAATAATTGAAATACTTAAAATACTTGAAATACTTAAAATACTTAAAATACTTAAAATACTTAAAATACTTAAAATATTTAAAATACTTAAAATACTTAAAATACTTAAAATACTTAAAATACTTAAAATACTTAAAATACTTAAAATACTTAAAATACTTAAAATACTTAAAATACTTAAAATACTTAAAATACTTAAAATACTTAAAATACTTAAAATACTTAAAATACTTAAAATACTTAAAATACTTCAAAAACTTAAATTACTTAAAATACTCAAAATACTTAAAATACTTAAAATACTTAAAATACTTAAAATACTTAAAATACTTAAAATACTTAAAATACTTAAAATACTTAAAATACTTAAAATACTTAAATACTTAAATACTCAAAATACTTAAAATACTTAAAATACTTAAAATACTTAAAATACTTAAAATACTTAAAATACTTAAAAAAAATACTTACAATATTAAAATTATTAACATACTTAACATACTTTAAAGAACATCTTTCAAAATCTTAAAATACTTGAAATACTTAAAATATTTAAAAACCTAGAAAAAATGATATGCTTAAAATTATTTAAATACTTAACAAATTTTATACAATTTAAATATTTCAAATAATTGAAATACTTAAAAACTTAAAAAACATTGAATATTAAAATACCTGAAATAATGAAAATACTTAAAATCACACCTAAACAATTAAATATTTCAAATACTTAAAATATTTGAAGTACTTGAAATATTAAAATACCTAGAAAAAATTAAATGCTTAAAATTATTAAAATACTTAACAAACTTTAAACACTTCAATAATTTCAAATACTTGATATATTTAAAAACTTTAAAAACATATAATATTAAAATACCTGAACAAATGAATATACTTAAAATCATTAGCATGTTTAACATACTGAAAAAATAAATATTTCAAATACTTAACATATTTTTAATACTTACAATATTAAAATTCCTAGAAAAAAATAAATGCTTAAAATTATTTAAATGCTCAACAAACTTTAAACACTTTGAAAATTTAAATTACTTGAAATACTTAAAAACTTTTAAAAGTCACAATATTTACATACCTAGAAAAAAAATACCTTAATTCATTAGCATATTTATGATACCTAAACATAATATTAATTCAAAAAACTTATTATACTTTACAAAAATAAAGTAAATAAGAAAATTTAATTGCTTAAAATTATTTTAATACGTTATAAACTTCAAATACTTTACATATGTAAAATACTTAAAAAATGCTTATGCTTACAATATTAAAATCATTAAAATATTAACATACTTTACCTATGTCCCCTTTTCTAGCTCAAAACAATGCACCGAAATGTCACACAGCGCATCCACGGGAACCGATAAAAAACGGTATTTTTTCGTTTCCAAAACCAAAACAAACCTCACTGTCGTCACACGCGTAGAATGCTCCGGCAATTGACAGAATACCGAAATCCCTACTAGTCCGCGACCAAAAAACTGTCACACGCGGAGATAAAACACGGGAACTGTCTTATGGACCATGTTCTCCTTGATTCGACTTCAAAACAAACACGCGAACAAACCGGGAAATGTTCCGTCTTTTGCAGACATCTTACCTTGTTACTCATCCTGCCGCTTGGTCCTCCTCCTTCCGCCCGGTCCTCCTCCCGCGCTCGGTCCTCTTCCCTTGGCTGCGTTGCCATTTCCAACGGAACGGCCGCAGATCTTTTCCCGGTTCCGGTGGACAGCACCTCCAAATCCCGGGTCCACAAATCACGGCCACTTTCACCGACAAACACAACAGGACGCGACAAGTCACAACGCGATTGACTTCGTGGCAAATAAACACGCGGCTGAACTGGCAAGCGAAAAACAAACATGACAGTTCGAACGAAACTGTTCTTGATTGATCAAGATCACTCGTCATAAACATGGATAAAAATTCATAAACCCATGAATGCTATGCACGAATTCATGCATTTTATTCATGAAAACATGTAAACTTTCATGAAATCATGAAAAACATGATTCATAAATTCGCGAATAAAATTTTACGACGTAAAATTTACGCATGCATAAATAATCGTAAAATCATGAATATTTTTCATGAATTCATGCAGTTTAATCATGACTTCATGAAAATCAGTCATGAAATCATGAATAGTGATATGCATGATTTCATGAAGGAAAATTCATGAATATTCGTAAAAATATTTTAGCCATGAATAAAATTCATAAATTCGTGCATTTTTATGCACGATTTCATGAATAAAATTCATGAAATCATGAAAGGTATCACGAAATCATGCACAAAATTATTCACGAATTCATGAATCGAAATTCACGATTTCTCGCACACTTTTTTTTCCGTGTGACTTTTTAGTTTTATTTTTTTAACGATGGATTCTGCAAAAACTCAAAAACTTGTTTTTTTTGTTTTGTCAATCGTTTTTTTTATCGAACATCCAAAATGGGCAACCATACAAATGTCCTATGTTTTTAAATCTTGTGATGTAATTTAAAATGTTGCCCTTTACCTAAAAATCTAGTTTTTTTTTTTTTTTGAGAAGGACCTATAAACATATGAAACACAATAGTTTATAGGACCTTTAAAAAAAAACACTAGAAATAATTAATAATTAAAATTGTTGCAAATTTCCAATTGCTATTAATTAATTTCACTTCATTTCCTAAAGAAAATTTAAAGTTAAAAGTTTTCCAAAAAAAATTGAAAATTTGATTTAAATTAAAAAGTCATGTTTAATTTTAAAATCGATGCCTTTTGCCAAATTTTCAAAAGAATTAGGCCGATGCAATTTTTGATTGTGCTTTTATAAAAAAAAATTAAAGGTTTTGGAGACAAAACTATGTAATTTTGCAGAACCTTAAGAAAGATTAAAAAAAACTGGAAAACTAAGAAAAATATACAATTAAATGTGATTTTTTCAAGTACATGTTTACGGTTTTAAAAAAGATCTAGGTCTTTTTCAGAAATGTTTGTTTTTAATGTAAACGGTTTTCTGGATATTTGAAGAAAACATCTTTTTAAATAATTTTACAAAAAAATATTTTTGCTATAAAATTAAAAAAAAAAAGTGTTATCTACCTTGACCAGAGCCTACAGACGATCATTCACACGATCAATACATTTTATAAAAATAAAAACAAAATACAACCTGCTCGAGCTTTTCAAAAAGTCATCATTTATCAAACATAGATATTTGGGTGTTTTGGAATAGATTCCAAATTTAAGCTCGATCTGACCACGAGAATTCCTCCTTGTAAGCCCTTGAATGTTGTTTGGGAAAAACATTTTTGTAGTTGTACAATCCCTATGAAATCTCGGATGCTGGATCTTAATTAAAGTTGAAACAACTTTTCCGAAGAGACCATATTTTATAAATTCTTGAATTCTCAAATTCCTTTATTCAGGGTTGTTACGGAGAAATAAAAAAATCCGCGCCATCCCAAATCCCAATCAGCGCAAAATCCGCGTCATTTTAAGAAAAATAATTATGCGACAAACATACAAAAGAGTTTCATAATAAATTCAATTTTGTAATCTCAGAACGCAGAATCATGAAACACTGTAAATGTATTTTTGCTAGAATTAGGTAAACTAGATCAAATCAAATCAAACCATCCACATTAACGACCCCCGGTTCTTTTGTGGTCTCTATTGCAAGTTTCTGCTCAAACCTAGGAGTCCGAAGGCTTGAATGGGGAGAGCACCCAAACCTCTTTCTACTCCAAGGAACCTTCCACCCCAGTGTTTGAACTGACGACCTTTGGACTGCGAGTCCAACCGCCGCCAGCGATTCCACCGGAGTAGGCTTGGTTTGGTGTGTTGTTTGTACTTATGGCATGGAGACGACTCCTACACACCTGGAATGACTTAACGGCCTAACAACCAAGGCCGGGACCGACATTTTACTTCCTCATCCGATGGAAGGTTGGAGCAGATGGGAATCGAACCCAGAATCATCCGCTTACAAAGCGGACAGCGTAACCATTCGGCCACGCACTGAACTCTAGAAATAATTAATAATTAAAATTGTTACAAATTTCCAACTATAGAAATTTCCAGACTATAAAAGCCAAACTAGATATAAAAGCCAAAACAAACATTTTGGCAAAAAAAATGAGAAATTTTAACATTAAAACAATAAAATTTAAAAATTGTAATAAATCCTCGATCTTGAGATTTTAAATTTCAGATACGGTTCATACTCGATGATCTTACGAAAGCGACCTTTAGAAAAATCGAAGCAAATTTTCCGACATCTTTTTTTCAAAATTTCTCTAACCGAAAAAAAATAACTCCAAAAATAGGTACTTCAAATTTTATCAGGTTTTCTGTAATTTAAGATGAAAAAAAATTGCAGCATTCAAGAACCTAGAAATTTAAGAATTTAAGAATTTAAGAATTTAAGAATTTAAGAATTTAAGAATTTAAGAATTTAAGAATTTAAGAATTTAAGAATTTAAGAATTTAAGAATTTAAGAATTTAAGAATTTAAGAATTTAAGAATTTAAGAATTTAAGAATTTAAGAATTTAAGAATTTAAGAATTTAAGAATTTAAGAATTTAAGAATTTAAGAATTTAAGAATTTAAGAATTTAAGAATTTAAGAATTTAAGAATTTAAGAATTTAAGAATTTAAGAATTTAAGAATTTAAGAATTTAAGAATTTAAGAATTTAAGAATTTAATAATTTAAGAATTTAAGAATTTAAGAATTTAAGAATTTAAGAATTTAAGAATTTAAGAATTTAAGAATTTAAGAATTTAAGAATTTAAGAATTTAAGAATTTAAGAATTTAAGAATTTAAGAATTTAAGAATTAAAGAATTTAAGAATTTAAGAATTTAAGAATTTAAGAATTTAAGAATTTAAGAATTTAAGAATTTAAGAATTTAAGAATTTAAGAATTTAAGAATTTAAGAATTTAAGAATTTAAGAATTTAAGAATTTAAGAATTTAAGAATTTAAGAATTTAAGAATTTAAGAATTTAAGAATTTAAGAATTTAAGAATTTAAGAATTTAAGAATTTAAGAATTTAAGAATTTAAGAATTTAAGAATTTAAGAATTTAAGAATTTAAGAATTTAAGAATTTAAGAATTTAAGAATTTAAGAATTTAAGAATTTAAGAATTTAAGAATTTAAGAATTTAAGAATTTAAGAATTTAAGAATTTAAGAATTTAAGAATTTAAGAATTTAAGAATTTAAGAATTTAAGAATTTAAGAATTTAAGAATTTAAGAATTTAAGAATTTAAGAATTTAAGAATTTAAGAATTTAAGAATTTAAGAATTTAAGAATTTAAGAATTTAAGAATTTAAGAATTTAAGAATTTAAGAATTTAAGAATTTAAGAATTTAAGAATTTAAGAATTTAAGAATTTAAGAATTTAAGAATTTAAGAATTTAAGAATTTAAGAATTTAAGAATTTAAGAATTTAAGAATTTAAGAATTTAAGAATTTAAGAATTTAAGAATTTAAGAATTTAAGAATTTAAGAATTTAAGAATTTAAGAATTTAAGAATTTAAGAATTTAAGAATTTAAGAATTTAAGAATTTAAGAATTTAAGAATTTAAGAATTTAAGAATTTAAGAATTTAAGAATTTAAGAATTTAAGAATTTAAGAATTTAAGAATTTAAGAATTTAAGAATTTAAGAATTTAAGAATTTAAGAATTTAAGAATTTAAGAATTTAAGAATTTAAGAATTTAAGAATTTAAGAATTTAAGAATTTAAGAATTTAAGAATTTAAGAATTTAAGAATTTAAGAATTTAAGAATTTAAGAATTTAAGAATTTAAGAATTTAAGAATTTAAGAATTTAAGAATTTAAGAATTTAAGAATTTAAGAATTTAAGAATTTAAGAATTTAAGAATTTAAGAATTTAAGAATTTAAGAATTTAAGAATTTAAGAATTTAAGAATTTAAGAATTTAAGAATTTAAGAATTTAAGAATTTAAGAATTTAAGAATTTAAGAATTTAAGAATTTAAGAATTTAAGAATTTAAGAATTTAAGAATTTAAGAATTTAAGAATTTAAGAATTTAAGAATTTAAGAATTTAAGAATTTAAGAATTTAAGAATTTAAGAATTTAAGAATTTAAGAATTTAAGAATTTAAGAATTTAAGAATTTAAGAATTTAAGAATTTAAGAATTTAAGAATTTAAGAATTTAAGAATTTAAGAATTTAAGAATTTAAGAATTTAAGAATTTAAGAATTTAAGAATTTAAGAATTTAAGAATTTAAGAATTTAAGAATTTAAGAATTTAAGAATTTAAGAATTTAAGAATTTAAGAATTTAAGAATTTAAGAATTTAAGAATTTAAGAATTTAAGAATTTAAGAATTTAAGAATTTAAGAATTTAAGAATTTAAGAATTTAAGAATTTAAGAATTTAAGAATTTAAGAATTTAAGAATTTAAGAATTTAAGAATTTAAGAATTTAAGAATTTAAGAATTTAAGAATTTAAGAATTTAAGAATTTAAGAATTTAAGAATTTAAGAATTTAAGAATTTAAGAATTTAAGAATTTAAGAATTTAAGAATTTAAGAATTTAAGAATTTAAGAATTAAAGAATTTAAGAATTTAAGAATTTAAGAATTTAAGAATTTAAGAATTTAAGAATTTAAGAATTTAAGAATTTAAGAATTTAAGAATTTAAGAATTTAAGAATTTAAGAATTTAAGAATTTACGAGTTTAAGAATTTAAAAAATATTAGTTTTGTTCTCTGTTTTTATTTATTATTTCAATTTCAATTCGGTTTTATTTGAGAATAATCAAGTTACAATGAGTTCATTTAGGTACGCAACAGAGTTTTGGTGTTCCTTTCAGATGTGTTTTGTATCGTAATTCAATCGAAAAATTATTACTTATAACTATGGAATAGACAAGAGTAAGAAAAAGTTTTCAAAAAACTTACAGAATCAAAAAACTTACAGAAAATTTAGTATATGTTTTAAATTTTTTGCAGATTTTTTAAATTTTTATTTTTTTTAAATTTTTAAGTTTTTATTTTCTTTCAGATTTTTCAAATTTTTAATTTAAAATTTTTGGAATTTTTTTTAATAGGAATTATTTTTTTGGGTTTTTTTTGATACTATTATTCCTAATTTTATTTCTTTAATTCTGAATTATTCAATTTGAAGTTTTTTTTAATATTTTGATTTTTTTAGTTTTCTTCAAGAATATTTAAATTTAAAAAAAATATTTCTACTGGTTGAATCTCATCTAAAAGTCAAAGGCGGAGGCTAGCTTCTGTTACGTCCAATCAAGCTCATATTTGGGATATAAGCACAGTTTTGTTACATCCTTATGTCTATATCTTCAGGAAGAGTATAAAATATGATTAAGATTCACAAGTTTAAAATTGAATGTATCCAGTATAAAAGAATACTAAATAAGGGTAAAAACATTACTCAAAACTTAAAAGAAATTAAATATTCAGAGTCAGTATGTTTAAAAATGAGTTGAGTGTAGTAATACATTTATTTAGGAAATCCTCAACAACACATTTAAAAAAAATATCTCTTCATGATCTTCATCTTCATTTTTCTCATTGAGAAAAAACAAATAAAATTTTTCGGAAGAATATTCAATCAATAAAAAAATCGAAGTTTTTGCATTCAACAAAAATAAAACAAATTATTCTGATTTTTGATAATATTTTTCTTTATAAGTTGAGAGTAATTTTATATCTCTCAATATTTTTTTTTAATTAAGATTGCTACCATGTGAAATCCGCGCCGTCCGTAACAACCCTGTTTATTTATAAAAACGTTACTTAATCCACCCTTAGGTGGTTGGTGCCTTCCTCACATTTAGAGAGTAATGCTATCCAAAATAGATACAAAAGGACGGACCTTTCAGTGTTCTATCAACTTGATTCATACCATCAGATTGGGTAGTAAGATCATCATAATTCAGGGCTCTTATGTGCCTATAACTTTTGATAGGGTTGTCAGATCTGCAATCTATTGAACTCGTTGGAAAGGTCTTTCGATTACCTATCCAACGACCAGTCGCATGATAGATCCGGACAACGTTCTCATCAAAATATCTGAGATTCTGCCTCTAAAATGTGTATAAATAACACATAAGTGCTTATAACTTTTGATAGGGTTGCCAGATCTGCAATATATTGAACTCGTTGGAAAGGTCTTTCGATTACCTATCCAACGATCAGTCGCATGAGAGATCCGGACAACGTTTTTATCAAAATATCTGAGATCCGGCCTGAAAAAAGTGCATAAATAACACTTAAGTGCTTATAACTTTTGATAGGGTTGTCAGATCTTAGATGTTTTTGACGCGTTGGAAAGGTCTCTTTATTACCTTTCTAAAAATGTATAGCATGGCGGGTTTTCTTACAAAAACCACCCTTTTTACAATCTTCCGGACTTTTGTCAAAATCGTTTTTTAAGCATAACTTTTGAAGTACTTAACTAAACTTTATAATTTTCAATAGCGACTTATGGGACCCCAATACGGATCGAATGAGACCAAAACGGTCCAAATCGGTTCAGCCAGCGCCGAGATAATCCAGTGCATATTTTTGGTGCACAGACCCACATCCCTACACACACACACACACACACACACACACACACACACACACACACACACACACACACACAGACATTTGCTCAGAATTTGATTCTGAGTCGATATGTATACGTGAAGGTGGGTCTAGGAGGTCAAATTAAGAAGTTCGTTTTTCGAGTGATTTTATAGCCTTTCCTCAGTAAAGTGAGGAAGGCAAAAATGTTTTATTTCTTTTATTCTTGAATTTAATTCTTTAATTTTTAATTCCATTTCATCATCACTATTTTGCTTACACTTTAATTAAAAATTAAAAATTCAGCAATTCCAAAATATCAGAATTTCAGAATTTTTTAAATTTGAAATCTTTGAGCTTTAGAATTTTAGATTTTTTTTTTAATTTTCTGTTGTTCGAATTTTATAACTTTTGATTTTTTTAATCATTCATTTTTTTTGACAAAATGTATGATTCTCTCTATGGTCCCTATATGCTGAGCAAACGACCAATTTTAAAACAAATCTCTGAGGGGGCAACTGCCTCATATTGTCCCCCCCTGTGTGCTTTAGTAATTTGTTATTTTCAGTTGAACGCAAATCCAAAGCAAATCCAAATTATTTGATTTTTAAACCTAAACATATTGCAAACAAGCAACGCGCGAAGAAGTGCCAAATGCAACTTTACGTTGCTGTTCCTTTTCTTCGTGACCCTTTTTCTTAAGTATTTTTTATATGGAGTTTTGCGTTCCTTCTTTTCCAGAAACACCATGATTTATGTCCACGCAAAGCGAAAATATTAGCATTTTAGTAAACAAAAGGTGACGAATTTTCAAAATCCTTAGTATACAGAGAAGCCTCTTTTTACGCGGTGGCGTTACGCTTTTTATTTCGTCGATTTCTTTAAAACCACATAATATTTTTGCAAGTTTCAAAAAGCATGTTAGAGATCTGAACAAAACCTACAAATTGCTTTTAAATGATTGCAAAAATGTTACGTCGTTCCAGAGAAATCGACAAATTAGAAAAACGTAACGCACCGCGTAAAAAGAGGTTTCTTTGAATTAACGTTTTTGGTATGTTTACAAACGGGAAGGCATTTACTTTGGTTATTTTTATTTTGCTCGCTAAAAAACGATATTTTAAATAATTTTTCATGAAAGAACAATTAGATTTTCTTAAAATGTGACGTTTTTCTTCTTTTTTTTATCATTACACTTTTTGTCTCTCAGCCTACTGATTTCCTATTTTTTTTTGCATTTTCCCCAGTCAACAGCAATGATGACGACAAAGAGTATTGAAAATAGAGCGCGGACTCGGAACAAATGTCCGCTAAATTCATGGTACCAATCAAAGGTACAACCGGTACTGAACACTGAACACGTGATCGGTACAAAGCAAAAACTAAGCCTTTAGTACTCAATGCATACTCATCCCTTCTTGGTCACGCTTTAAAGGGCGTAATTTCGAAGGGCAAGCCAGACGGTCCAGAACCTAGATCCAAATGCGCTTGCAGATGATCATGGAACTCCGAAGTTCTCCAGCAATAAACGAAAGTTGACGAAAAACGAAAAATTAGACAGTTTACCTTGAGAATTTTTTTGACAGCGAGAAATGTCACCAAAAGCGTAACGCCTCAAGTCTCCATTGAACGAAAATTGATCATTTACAGAATTTCATCTGACTGCTGAGATGTGTACCGCGTGTACCGCGTTACGAGAGTCAAAAATAAATCGCCAGTGTACCCTCTCATTTTCCTTCTCTCTGATGACGATGAACAGAGCACAGGAAGAAATGAAACGGACGTGTTAGTATAGCATTTTCTTTTATGTCCACAAAATACTAAGCGCCGACGTTGCCGTCGCCAAACCGTCGGCGATTTTCCCTCTCACGCGATTCTCACTCACATTTTCCTCTCATTTTCCGAGCATCCACCAAACCAACAGAGATGTGCCAGAGTAACCAGTCCGAAGAAAAGTCAGTTCATTTTTTTGGTTTGCTGGTAGCAGGCGTGCGATGTACCTGCGATGTACCACAAAGTTGAACCAAAAATCGAGAGGCAGTGTGAACTCTGTGTTACTCTGTGGATCTGGGTCTTGGTTTTTGAAATACGGCACCCGTTACAACAGTCTGTTCTGATTTTTCGTCGGTTTCGGGTGCTCGAAGGAAAAGCGAACAACGCTCAGAGCAGCAAGAAAACTTTTCCGATCTCGTGCGTTTCTAATTTTGTGTAAAGGTCGAGTCGTGTTCAGACATTTTTATTGCTTTTTGTGTTACCGAAAAGGGTGAATAATCATTGCGTTCAAGCGAACCATCTGTTGAGTGCCCAATCATGGCTGTAGGAACAAATTCGCTCGTAATTTATTGACATAAACCGGATTTATAAGAGCAAACAGTGACGTCATCCACGAAGTTCAATTCCGGAGAAAAGTGCGAGGAGTGTTTTTGGGAAGTTCAGACTCGTATGATTAACGATGCCAACAGAACAGCACAGCAACGATCTTCTGGAGCACTTTAAAAAGATCGACGTGGTCGACACGGGGAAGGAAACGTTTTCAGTCCGGTTCCAGAAATTTTGGAAAAAGTTCAAACTCAAAAGTGCGCTCTCCCATGTGGGTTTGCTGGTTTCGTTGGCAGTTTATTGTGGAGTAGGAGGAGTAGTAAGTGGAACTTTTCCGTTAAAATATGTTAAATAATTTTTGTATTTCTTTTTTCCGTAATTAAAACCCTAAGTAGCATCATACTGAATCCAAACGATTCAGGTAACATTTAGCAGCTAAGGTTTAAAACAACACAGAAACCCGTTTCCTGTAGTGGAACAATGAGTTATTTTTTCTGTGCACCCTTTCACTGATGTCAATTTTTTTTTAAATATTTTTTTTATCTCCATGATCTATTCTAGTTCTCTCCAGGTAACGCTGAATTTAAATTTGAGATATCGTCGTTTGCGTGTTATAAAACTCTGCAAAGGCTTCATCCATAAAGTACGTCACGTAAAAATCAGCCAAAATTTACACCCCCTCCCCCCCCTTTGTCACGCTTTTCCTATACTTATGACATGCAATGTCACACTTGCTCAGACCCCCCCTCCCCTCTCTAGAGCGTGAAATACTTTATGGATGACGCCAACGAAGTAGTAAATCAATTACTTTTAAATAAGTCCTTTGAAGTAATTGCAGTAGAAGAGCACTTTAATAGCATCATTGTTTTAATCAATACAGATTTTATTAATGGATTTGAAACCAGATGCGATCCGGGGAAAGCTATCCGGCATGCGTCGGAAAAGCTACATCCCTTAACAATATTGCTTTCTTTTCTTCCATCGCATCATAAAAACCTATGTTCATGCTTACTCATTTTTTTATGTGTGACATACCTTCTTTGAACTACGGCGTGTCGAAAGCCAACTACACTCATCCCCCGGTGGTTGGTCACTTTTTTGTTTGACACTCTTCTAGTTTGTACCCCGTTGGTTGGTCGAAGTCAAACTAAACAGTGGCTTACGAATATGAACCAAAAATGCCGGCTTTAAAATTATTGTATTTTTTATAGATTTTTTTTTTTCAAAATTACCCAATTCTCAATTAAATCCTAACGAACGTTTTTTACGCATGAGCAAAGCTTGTCTTCATCTTACGGATCCTTCCAAGTGTCACATCTTGTTATTGTCGTCCATAATAAATAACGCCTTTTTATGTCGTCACATATCACATGCTGAAGAAATAGGGCGACATGCCTCAACGAAACAACAGTAAATGCGTCCCTTGAGGTTTGTGGTGTGTCGAACAGGTCTAACGTCATGATTCGAATTCCCGGACGTTTCGAAACCGGGACACCTCATCTTGTTTTACCAATTATTTGGATATAAGTTCGCATTATAAATGTCAAAAATGGGTTATTCAATGAATTCTTACATCAACTTTCATTTAAAGTTTGTTTGAACGTTGTAGTCAAAACAATTAAATAAAATAAAATTATAAGTTTACCAAAAATGCGAAACATTTCACGTGAAATATTTCATAGGCGTCCGAAGCACCGGGAAGGCAAAGCAGAAATTTATGGTTTTGATTTCCTTAAATTCTAGCAAATTTTTAAATAAAATATCGATTGTTTTGATGTTAACAGCTTATTTGAGACCAAAAGAATGCCATTCACTAACATTTCAGTCCAAATTTGTGCGATTCATTAGCAAATACGAGTGTCCGGAATTCGAAGCAAAAGTGTCTGGATTTCGAATCAACTTTTATCAGTGTCCGGGATTCGAAGCACAACAAGTCATTTTAATTCTCAAATTCTGATGAAAAAATGTTAGAAAAGACATATTTTGCATAAAAAAAGTAAATCTTTCCCAGTTCCTGAGGGGAACACCCTTGAAGAGTATCGGGGCCGGCATTTACAAAGCGGATTCAGTGGCAATTTCATTCTCAACTTAATGTTAACATGTTAAGGTTAATGTTAACATTCCATAGGTCGCCTCCCTAAGGTGTTGTGATAAGGTCCAGTTTGTGACGATACACTACCTTCCCTTTACTAAGCAATCGAATCCAGAAGAGAAACGATCACCAGTTGTGTTGGTCCGAGCCGGGATTTGAACCCCGTTCTGCCGCTTACTAGGCGGGAGCGTTACCACAAGGCTACGTGGCTCGGTCACATATTTTGCATGAATTCTCTTAAAACTGACTGTTAATACTACATCATGATGATATTTCTTCATTTCCAACTTATTACATGATTTTTTGTCAGCTATAACAAAAATGATATGCTACTAAGTGTCCGGATTTCGAATCATGACGTTATAGGGTGCATCATTATTCAGCAATTCCCCACGAAAACAGCATGATTCGAAAGAAAAGTTGTCATTTCGGGCTAATAATTGGACTGGGGCTTAGAAATAATTAGAACCGCTTTTTTTTGTTTGGCCCTTAACGTGACCTGCGCCGTGTTAGGGTGGTCCAAAAATTGCAATTTTTGTCGACAACAATTGGTTCACAATATCTATAATCTAGCCTTGTATTTGAAAAGATCGTATGAAAACTTGAAATGCGGTTATGGAGGTCTCGATACCAAAGAGCCTACGTCTGAAAATATTTTTTTGCAGCTACGTCGTGAAAAAGGTTGAAAAAGAATCTTTTCAAGCGAATAATGATTACCTGAAGAAATTCCCCTGAGTGTGCTTGGATCTCGTAGGGTGACAATAAAAAAATCGACATCAGGGATACCCTCTGATTCGATTTCTTAGGCAAAAATAAGTATCTGTGCCAATTTTGAGCTAAATCGGTTAAGGTTAAGGTGTCGCTTTTTATCGTTGAAGTTTATATGGGGAAAATCGCAAAAATATATCCAACGATCGGATTTGTTGTTGTTGTAAGCGCGAGTGGTCTATACTCTCTCAAAATAGTACTTTCCTCTCGTTTTGTTTCAGGAGGACTATTCGCTCGATCTTTAACTTTTGGTGTAGCTTTAAAGATTTTTTAAATCAGTTTTCCACATTTAACCCATGCAAGCTTCAAATTTAGCCCGCCATTTCAAACCTTTGGGCACCCCTGATAATACAATACAGTTAAACCTCGCATAGTGCGCAGGCGTTACGCTTGGTATTTCGTCGATTTCTCAAACACGGCATCATATTTTTGCATTCTTTTTGAAGCAATGTCATCTTGTTCCAATCTACAGTAAGCTTAAAAAGATTGCAAATATAAAATATCGTTTTAGAGTAATTGGAGAAATACAAAGCGTAACGCCTGCGCACTATGCGAGGTTTAACTCCCTAGTAACATTTTAGGTTTTAAGTAGGCCATAAAAGCCTTTTTAGGCCGTATGAGGGTTTTCAGAACCATGATAAAACCTGTTAGTTTAAAAATGTTACTAGGGCTGTATACTGTTTTTGTTTTTTTAGTTAGACCAAACACACGGACGCCAAACTAAACTGCACAGAAAAAAATATTCCTGTAAATTTACATTATTTATCATGTACCAAAAGGTATCATAATAAATAATGTATATTAACATTAGATTCATTGGAAATTTACATTAGTTTTGTTGGAATTATTCAAATCAACTCATTCTGATTGACAAATGGGAATGAGAAGCTCGACTTGGATTGCAATAGAAAAAGGGTGTGGCCTATATTCTATTTTAAAATTATTGAAGCGGGCAGTAAAATGTACCGCTGCTACCCACTGTCGACTGAGCCATCTTCGCATTTTGAAAACGAGCGGCTACAGCATCAACGAGGCTCAGGCAGTGGGCCAGCGAAGTATGAGAGCGATAGAAATAGAGAGAAAACCAAATATAACTATTTTTAGTTTGGGTAGTTTTGAAGCCAATATTTGGCAGAAATACATTGGAAACATGATTTACATTAAGGGGTTACATACATGTAAATCGTCAAAAATGTCAGAGGTTGATTGAGCGCACATTTGAACTTTTTTTTAATCTGTTTTCAGGTCATAAAAATATACATTTTCATCTACTAACAAAACAAATTTGAAGCCATTTGGTTGTATCATTGCCAAGATATAGCTATTTGAAGTAAGCAGTTTCAAAAAAACGGGTGCCACGATATCTCAACACTGCTCTGACCAAATCGGCTCAAAATTTTGGTGAAGATCAAACTATTCCCGTGTGCATGACGAAAGCCGATTTTCAAAAACTTTATTTAAAAAAAGATAAAAATATTTTAAAATTCATTTCGAGATATCGTGGCACCCGTGAATCAACTCGGTGTTTAGAGAAAAAACGTTCACAAAGTTTGACAGTCCGCTTTGCGCCTGGCAAAATTTTGATCTTAAATCGTCTCTTCCTCAGTTTAATTACGTAATATCTTCATGAAACTTTCAGGAGTGATTTAAAATCATCTTTCTAGTGGATTCAGTGGAAACAGCATTTACGTGCTGTGTAAATTTACATTTTTTTTGTGTAGTTACCTGATGGATCAAAATTTGCAAAAAAGATCTGGCTGTCAAAATGCATATGCGTTCTTTTCAAATCTTGCTCCAGAAATGTTTCTTATTCAATGATTTTTTAAACATGGAAAAAAATTATATCGAACTAATTTTTTGTAATTTGTACACTCAACTTCATGAACGGCCCTTTACGAAGGAGCGAATTTGTAAGCGAATGGTTATGGGTTCGATTCCCATCTGCTCCCAACGAGAAAGTTAAGAAAATGCTAACCACTAGGCCATGACGACTAAGTGAGCTTGGACTGGAATTAGGAATACTGTTACAGAGAGCGAGTTGTGGCGCTATAACCACGGCTAATAGTGTCCAGGGCATTCGTGGATATACAATGTCCCATCCCAGAATCTAATCTAATCTAATCTAACCCTAGCGCAGCCAACCTTTCGGAAGCATCCTGGAGAATGTCGGGGTGATTACTTCCAACATCCTTCTTTTCTAAACGGCCAGGCCAACTGCGTAAAGTTAACCGCAAAGATGATTCGTTGAAATGGATTGAGTTTGAGCATGAATGTTCAAACAACAATACAGTTCGGAATCTGCAGGGGAGGAAGAAACTTGGAGTCCTCCGTTCACGTTCCTGTTTGTTAGAGCAATAAATCGTTGAGAACACCATTTAAAATCAATCAATGAAGCAATAAAAGATATTGTTAAATTGGATCTAAACAGTAGTTTATGCACGCTTTCGCTTTGTAAGCGGATGATTCTGGGTTCGATTCCCATCTGCTCCAACCTTTCATCGGATGAGGAAGTAAAATGTCGGTCCCGGCCTTGGTTGTTAGGCCGTTAAGTCATTCCAGGTGTAGGAGTCGTCTCCATGCCATAAGTACAAACAACACACCAAACCAAGCCTACTCCGGTGGAATCGCTGGCGGCGGTTGGAATCGCAATCCAAAGGTCGTCAGTTCAAACACTGGGGTGGAAGGTTCCTTGGAGTAGAAAAAGGTTTGGGTGCTCTCCCCATTCAAGCCTTCGGACTCCTAGGTTCGAGCAGAAACTTGCAATAGAGACCACAAAAGACCCGGGGGTCGTTAATGTGGATGGTTTGAGTAGTATATGCAACAAGTTGGCAAAAAAAAGTAGTATGTTTGTCTAACAAGTCTCTGCCGATATTTTCGTGGGATATTTTTTTATGAATGTATGAAGCCTTGCCTTGCGTTTACAATTATGGGGTGCCATATTCTCGACGCTGAAACAACGCAAGCCGTCCTATTTTTAGATCATTGAAGAACAAATAAGCATATCGTTTATTTTGCAGTCACAGAAACAAATTGCCCTCAAACGGATATACGGGAATAGTGCATAAACACCGTGCATCTTTATCGAATGATGGTTGATCAAGGTCCTTGAAAAAAAATTGTATTGAAAGTTTTGAAACAAAATATTTTTTAATAAATTTCAGATTTCACGAAGATTCCACAAATTGTGTCTGAGATGCCTTGTCTTAAACCTTTAGTATCACATCTGATATGTCGTTTCTTATGTACCTACACACAAACAAATATTTCCGAATGTTACATAATTTATGATGTAACACTTTTGCCCGTCATTAAACATTTGAATTTAAATGCAATTTGAAATTTTGAATTTGCAACAAATTGTACGTAAAAACATGATTTTACGTGTGATTCAACCGTTTACGTCGAATCTCAAGTTTACATTAACTGAGTTTACATGTAATTCATTTCTTCCGTGTCGAATAAATTCACATTTTTTTTCTGTGTATGATAAAGAGGTAAAGACACTGTGCAGACAGAGAGAGAGAGAGGGTCGTTTACAATTATTTTTAGTTTTCCACACACGACTTGAAGCGGGTCAATTTGGTCGCCTTCTAAATGACTCACTTCCTTCAATGTTGCCTCCGGTGGCAGCGCGAGGCCAATTAAAAATGTTTTAAAAAATCAGGGGGCAACATTTTGTGCATACTCAAAGAAGATGTAGGTATATTTTTAAAAGTAAGGTTTGGTTTTTCATTTCAATCGACAAAAGCGATTCAATAAAATTGAAAATTGAAATGACATTTTTTAATGTTATCTCCTGGGGGATGAAAAGAGAGAATGCGTAACGTGATTTTCGAATGATCCTACTTTGTTTACATCAAAAAAGTAGAAGGTGGTTCAAGCACAACCGTGACTTTTTCTTTGCATTAATAATTTGTTTTGAAATCTGCTGTGCGCATTTTTTCATGTTTGCGTCAGAAGTGGGTGAAGTTTTGCGAAGTCAGTTTGGAAGAAAATGTAAGTAAGAGCTCCCGGAAGTACAGTGCACATTTTGAGACAAAGTACACCGTCTGGAAAAAAAAAACGTTTTGTACTAGAAAAAGCGAATCGTACCCACTATTCGGGCGGAATCAACTGTTGAAGACGGCCTCCAAATGGGCGCTGAAAAAGGAATTAGCCAGTAGTAAGTGGGTTCATTGGAGAAAGAACGACGACGATTTTACTGGTAATTCTGGTAATGATCGATTACCATACTTACTGCTTCTGGCGAACAGTTAAATTCTTGACTTTTTTTTGATAAGGTCCTATAAACAAATGTAAACATTGAGTGTATCCCTTTCACACCTTATGTCAAAGTCCATCGGAGTAAGCGGGATACACTCAATGTTTACATTTGTTTATAGGACCTAATCAAAAAAAAGTCAAGAATTGTTCCGCTTTGACAGTTCAAAACGGTTCCGCATTTGAACCGCTCTATTCACCCCCAGGTTATCTCTACCTTTCTTTCTTAAAATAACAATATATCTACGCCGTCGTGCTATCATGTCATACGTCGCTTTTTTGAGTTCCGAGAAAAACACTTTTTAATGTTTGAACTTGAATAAAAAAAACGTGAGCACGCAATGCAAACAATAACAAACATATTTTGTTCGGTTGACCATTCTGTGCAATGCCCCGGAGTTGGGTTGAACTTGGTTGCCGGAGTCCCGAGTTATGATAGAAATAATGTTTACGGTAGTTGAGCTCGTTCCTGTGTCAAACGCGTTCTGACCTGAAATCCCTTTGGCCAGTTGTCTTACTTACATCAATTTTCAGGCTGTGTCAAGATAGCACGACAAAATTGAAACTTCTTTCATATGAAAAGTGACAACAATGTACGGAGTTTTTTCGGTTTTTATGGAATAACTCGGGATTGAAATCGATTTTTGGGGATCAGTGAAGGTCAAAAGGTGAGGCATTGTGAGCTGCACAAAATCGCGTTCTTAACTCAATTTGGCCCAAATGTATCTAATTTGTAACGCTACTTCATAAATTTGTTTATGTCTGGAGTTTTATTTGAAAAGGTCCTATCAAAATAAGAAATCTCCTAGATTTTAATACCTTTAAATAAATCTGTGGATTTTCTTTTTTTAACATTTATCATACATAATTTCCGGCCGCCACTGCTTTAGACTTATAAAATCCGTCCCGCAGTGCCAAAAGGTTGGGCACCCATGGATTAGATCGATTGATTTTAAATTTCCACTGATGTTTTATGATAGGGGTAATTATCTACCAACTTACACGAAATCGGGAAAAGTTGCCCCGACCCCTCTTCGATTTGCGTGAAACTTTGTCCTAAGGGGTAACTTTTGTCCCTGATTACGAATCCGAGGTCCGTTTTTTGATATCTCGTGACGAAGGGGCGGTACTGTGGTATTTAGCATAAATCATAGTAAACCATTGTTACACATGATCATTGTTTTCACTAAGCAACCACTGATACAGTTGACATTCTGGAGAATGTTACATTGGCGACGAGGATGAAAAACAGAAAATTTCTTGGAAAATAGTGAAAATTTGCAGTGTTTCACAAGATCTTCAAAAGAAATTTTACCTGAAACATTTGGTGGTGTTGGAAGACATGGTGTTTGAAAGTACCATTTGGTAATTCGGTGAAAAATAGTTGTAATCTTTTTAATCATTTCAAGCTAGGCCAAGCCAACTTTTATAGCCAACCTGCTGAAATTGAAATCAAAAGAGGTGCTTCAATTTATACTAATTGATTTCATGAAACGGCGAGACTCCGGTCTACCGGGGTTGAAACGATCAGTTCGTTTGACCTTGATTGTCGAGACTCCGGTCTGACAAGAAAATCGATGAGACTCCGGTCTGTCGGGACTGGAACGATCCAGTCGTTCAGTCTATTTTGTCGAGGCTCCGGCCTGGCAAGGAATCGGCAAGACTCCGGTCTGTCGGGATCGAAACGAATCCGTTCGTTTGGTCTATTTTGTCGAGACTCCGGTCTGGCAAAGGAAATCGGTAGGACTCCGGTCTACCGTGTCGGAACGATCCTGTCGTTCGACCTTATTGGTGAGACTCAGGTCTGCCAAAGTTACGGTAGGACTCCGGTCTGTCGGGATTGGAACGACCCTGTCGTTCAATCTAATTTGTCGAGACTGCGATCTAACAAAGGAAATCGGGGGAAATCCATGTTCACCGTGCCAGATCGATCCGTCGATTGTTCATGTTGAGTCGTTAATAAATTAGACGTCGTTGGAACTCAATTAAAAATATGGTGTATACAGATCAAAATTCAGTTTAAATGAAGTTTCAGTTTACTTTACATATTTAGTAAAGATGAAGTTAATTTTTTTTCGGAAAGGAAAATATTGATGTAAAAAGGCAGTAAGATTGAAATGATTGATAAAACATTCTAATCTATAGTTTCTTATTGTGTTCAGCATTTCATAGTAAAAAAAAAGTTATCCCAAAATATTATTTATTTTAGAAGGAAAGAAGAAAGAAACGGAATCAAGCATAGAAAAAAATAGATTAAAAATGTTTACTCAAGCAACGCAATTGGTAACTTTGAGACAATGTTGTTTAACTGATTAAGAATGATATGTTGAAGAGGATCAAAAAAAAAAAAATGTTCAAGTAGGTATGTAAATTAAACAGTGCAAATTTTCACTATTTTCCAAGAAATTTTCTGTTTTTCATCCTCGTCGCCAATGTAACATTCTCCAGAATGTCAACTGTATCAGTGGTTGCTTAGTGAAAACAATGATCATGTGTAACAATGGTTTACTATGATTTATGCTAAATACCACAGGTACGATCCTTTCCATTTTTTGCAGCCTGAAACGGTGATGAGATAGAAATTTGGTGTCAAAGGGACTTTTATGTAAAATTAGACGCCCGATTTGATGGCGTACTCAGAACTCCGAAAAAACGCATTTTTCATCGAAAAAAACACTAAAAATATTTTGTAGTTGTCTGCTCTACAACTTTGTAGAACATTATTACACTCAAAAAAAAAATTACCCAGAGTTGATTTTCCCTAAACTTATTGTTTTCAAGAAATGTGTCTCAAATTTTTGAATAGGAATTCTTAGACTGCATAGATTACTATGGAGTCCTAATTTGAATCGGTGTTTGCCGTCTTGCATTTGCTCCAATGCAACAGTTGATCGATTAAGGCTGTGCCAAGCGCAAACGACCAACACTAGGTGCTATATTACCAGTACACTCACGCAGAAAAATAAGGCATATTTGAATCAACAAAATGTTTTGTTGATTTGAAAATCAAGATTTTTGTTGAATCAACGCTAAACGTCAAAGCAACTTTTTCAAAACAACAAAAGATTGTTGTGGAATTGAGAAAATCAAGGTTTGTTTCAACGCAAAATCGGCGTTGATTATATTCAACAAAAATTTTGTTGAATCAAACCTCGTACAGGCTGATTCTACAAAATATTTTTCTGCGTGCTACTTTCCAATGGCCGGTGCAATTTGTACGGTAGTACTCCATATCATACCACACGACGGCTGCGTATCAGATTTCGTCAATTAATGGCTTATTTCGTCAGTAAGATAACGACATGCAAATCAATGATTAAGTAAATAAAAACGTTACTTAATCCACCGTAAGGTGGTTGATGCCCTCTTCACATTAATATTGTTTTTTTTGGTAAAATAAAAATGTCTAACCTCCAAAATGTTCTCTAAATGAAACTTCATATACTCATAACTGGATAGGGTTGTCAGATCTCAAATTTTTGGACTCGTCGCATAGGTCTTTTCATTACGCATCCAACGATAGGTCGCATGATTGATCCGGACATCATTTTCATCGAAATATCTGAGATCCGGCCTCCAAAAAGTGTATAAATAAAACTTAAGTGCTTATAACTTTTGATAGGGTTGCCATATCTTCGATGTTTTAGGCTCGTTGAAAAGGTCTTTTAAATACTTTTCTAAGAATGTATAACATGACGGGTTATCTTACAAAAACCACCCTTTTTGCAATCTTCCGGACTTTTGTTAATATCGTTTTTTTTAGCGTAGCATTTAAAGTACTTTACAAAACTTCATAATATTAACTAGGGTCTTGTGGGACCCCAAGACAAATCGAATGAGACCAGAACGGTCAAAATCGGTTCTGCCAATCCGGAGATAATCGAGTGCATATTTTTCGGTGCACGGACTTACAGACATATACACGCACAGACATTTGTTCAGAATTTGATTCTGAGTCGATAGGTATACGTGAAGGTGGGTCGTCGAGGTCGAATTAGGAAGTTCAGTTTGCGAGTGATTTTATAGCTTTTCCTAAGTAAGGTGAGGAAGGCAACAGAATGGTTATCTGGGCCGATCGCAGGTTGGATTTTTGGTCGGCCAAATAAGGAACTTATGCGGAAATTAGTGAAGCCATAGATTTTTTTAAGGTACCACCTAAATCGTATTTCCCCCCCCTGGTTTTTTTTTACCGAAATTGATATATCTTCAACCCGGTTACATCTAGAACTTCCATATTGACTCATTTTGTTGAAAAATGATTCACGAAGCTAATGAGACCAAAATTGATGAAATTTATCAAATAGTTTTTTCAAAAAATAAGCAGAACTCAAGATGTTTGAATGAAAAACTGCTGTTTGTATGGAAACCGAAAAAAAAAAATTATTTTCGATGCTTCGCACCACCATGTACACTGCATAAACCACGCTCAAAACATATTGAATCACTTGGGGACATTTCAAGGAATCGATTGGTATCCGGATTTCCCCGGAAATTCCTCCCAAAGTGGCCAAAAGTAAGAAGGAAGTTGAAAGTCTGATTCCGGACAGTCCCGGGCGTACCGGCATCCATGCCTGGCACGGCGTTTGTTGCATGCACAGTATAAAAAGCTGAAAAAAAGATGGTCAAAAAATAAAAAAACAGTCCAATACTTCAACTTTATCACCAACAACTTTTTGCAAAAATGCTTTCTAGTCAATGATAATGAAATCTATAGGTTTTGATAACATTACACACAATATTACAATATTTTTTGCAAATTTGCATTGAACGATTTGAAATTCCTAAAACAAAAAACCGTTTCTACTGTGCATCTTTTCTAAATATGTTTTGTTGCACGCCGATTGTTTTGTTGCACGCAGTTTGATTTGTTGCATATGTTTGTTTTGGTAACAGCTGTTTGTTTCGCGATTCCGGTCGGATGTCGGTTCAAATTCCGCGATTACAGGTCGGTCGGTCGGTCGCTCCGCGAGTGGAATGTTTGGGGGAGTGTCCAACTACCGCTGGTCCAGCAGTTTGTGTGTGATGTCCCGGGAAGAAACCCGGGTTTGCCGCGTCCCACCGAGAACGTTGGAGGTAAGCTGGTCCAGCAACCCGGGTTGGCGGATGAAGGTAAGCTGGTCCAGCGGTGTGTGAAGACGGAAGAAACCCGGGTTTGTCGGAGGAGATTAGCTGAACCAGCGGCGGGAGGACGGAAGAAACACGGGTTGGCGTTTGTGTGTTGTCCTGGAGGACGGAAAACCCCAGGGTTTATTGGAGGAGGCTAGCTGGACCAGCAGCTTGTGTGTTGTCCCAGGAGGACGGAATAAACCCGGGTTGGCGGGTGATGGTAAACAGGTCCAGCGGTGTGTTTGTGTGAGGATGGAAAATAAACCCGGGTTTGTCGGAGAAGCGGTTTGTGTGTGTTGTCCCGGGAGGACGAAAAAAATCCAGGTTTGTCGAAGGAAATTATCTGGACCAGCGGCGTGTGTGCTGTCCCAGGAAGACGGAAGAACCCCGGGTTGGCGGGTGGAGGTAAGCTGGTTCAGCGGAGTGTGTGTTGTTCCGGGAAGACGAAGAAACCCGAGTTTGCCGCGTCATGACCAAGAACGGGAGGACAGAAGAAGATCTGGAAAGACGGATGGAAACACATGTTGCCCGCTCAAAAGGAAGTACATCTCACGATGGCACGGCATCAACCCAACAAGGCACGGAAAAGCATCTCAGTCGAAAGGATTAAAAAAATAATGAGATATCGCAAATTTCTGACGCTTGTCTGAACCCGCGGTTCGGTAAGTTATTTGTAAATAAATGTATGCATCTTTTATAAATAAATTATTAGAAAGTAATTTTGTAAACTTCTTACACTTTTTATCTAAGAAAAAAAATCTAAAATTCTAAAATGCTAAAATTCTAAAATTAAAAAATTCAAAAATTCAAAAATTCTAAAATTCTAAAATTCTAAAATTCTAAAATTCTAAAATTCTAAAATTCTAAAATTCTAAAATTCTAAAATTCTAAAATTCTAAAATTCTAAAATTCTAAAATTCTAAAATTCTAAAATTCTAAAATTCTAAAATTCTAAAATTCTAAAATTCTAAAATTCTAAAATTCTAAAATTCTAAAATTCTAAAATTCTAAAATTCTAAAATTATAAAATTATAAAATTATAAAATTATAAAATTATAAAATTCTAAAATTCTAAAATTCTAAAATTCTAAAATTCTAAAATTCTAAAATTCTAAAATTCTAAAATTCTAAAATTCTAAAATTCTAAAATTCTAAAATTCTAAAATTCTAAAATTCTAAAATTCTAAAATTCTAAAATTCTAAAATTCTAAAATTCTAAAATTCTAAAATTCTAAAATTCTAAAATTCTAAAATTCTAAAATTCTAAAATTCTAAAATTCTAAAATTCTAAAATTCTAAAATTCTAAAATTCTAAAATTCTAAAATTCTAAAATTCTAAAATTCTAAAATTCTAAAATTCTAAAATTCTAAAATTCTAAAATTCTAAAATTCTAAAATTCTAAAATTCTAAAATTCTAAAATTCTAAAATTCTAAAATTCTAAAATTCTAAAATTCTAAAATTCTGAAATTCTAAAATTCTAAAATTCTAAAATTCTAAAATTCTTAAATTCTAAAATTCTAAAATTCTTAAATTCTTAAATTCTAAAATTCTAAAATTCTAAAATTCTAAAATTCTAAAATTCTAAAATTCTAAAATTCTAAAATTCTAAAATTCTAAAATTCTAAAATTCTAAAATTCTAAAATTCTAAAATTCTAAAATTCTAAAATTCTAAAATTCTAAAATTCTAAAATTCTAAAATTCTAAAATTCTAAAATTCTAAAATTCTAAAATTCTAAAATTCTAAAATTCTAAAATTCTAAAATTCTAAAATTCTAAAATTCTAAAATTCTAAAATTCTAAAATTCTGAAATTCTTAAATTCTTAAATTCTTAAATTCTTAAATTCTTAAATTCTTAAATTCTAAAATTCTAAAATTCTAAAATTCTAAAATTCTAAAATTCTAAAATTCTAAAATTCTAAAATTCTAAAATTCTAAAATTCTAAAATTCTAAAATTCTAAAATTCTAAAATTCTAAAATTCTAAAATTCTAAAATTCTAAAATTCTAAAATTCTAAAATTCTAAAATTCTAAAATTCTAAAATTCTAAAATTCTAAAATTCTAAAATTCTAAAATTCTAAAATTCTAAAATTCTAAAATTCTAAAATTCTAAAATTCTAAAATTCTAAAATTCTAAAATTCTAAAATTCTAAAATTCTAAAATTCTGAAATTCTAAAATTCTAAAAATCTAAAATTCTAAAATTCTTAAATTATAAAATTATAAAATTCTAAAATTCAAAAATTCTAAAATTGTACCAAAAAATTAAAAAATAAGAAAATAAGCAAATAAGAAAATAAGAAAATAAGAAAATAAGAAAATAAGAAAATAAGAAAATAAGAAAATAAGAAAATAAGAAAATAAGAAAATAAGAAAATAAGAAAATAAGAAAATAAGAAAATAAGAAAATAAGAAAATAAGAAAATAAGACAATAAGAAAATAAGAAAATAAGAAAAAAAGAAAATAAGAAAATAAGAAAATAAGAAAATAAGAAAATAAGAAAATAAGAAAATAAGAAAATAAGAAAATAAGAAAATAAGAAAATAAGAAAATAAGAAAATAAGAAAATAAGAAAATAAGAAAATAAGAAAATAAGAAAATAAGAAAATAAGAAAATAAGAAAATAAGAAAATAAGAAAATAAGAAAATAAGAAAATAAGAAAATAAGAAAATAAGAAAATAAGAAAATAAGAAAATAAGAAAATAAGACAATAAGAAAATAAGAAAATAAGAAAATAAGAAAATAAGAAAATAAGAAAATAAGAAAATAAGAAAATAAGAAAATAAGAAAAAAAGAAAATAAGAAAATAAGAAAATAGGAAAATAAGAAAATAAGAAAATAAGAAAATAAGAAAATAAGAAAATAAGAAAATAAGAAAATAAGAAAATAAAAAAATAAGAAAATAAGAAAATAAGAAAATAAGAAAATAAGAAAATAAGGAAATAAGAAAATAAGGAAATAAGAAAATAAGAAAATAAGAAAATAAGAAAATAAGAAAATAAGAAAATAAGAAAATAAGAAAATAAGAAAATAAGAAAATAAGAAAATAAAAAAATAAGAAAATAAGAAAATAGGAAAAATAAGAAAAAAAGAAAATAAGAAAATAAGAAAATAAGAAAATAAGAAAATTAGAAAATTAGAAAATTAGAAAATAAGAAAATAAGAAAATAAGAAAATAAGAAAATAAGAATATAAGAAAATAATAAAATAAGAAAATAAGAAAATAAGAAAATGAGAAAATAAGAAAATAAGAAAATAAGAAAATAAGAAAATAAGAAAATACGAAAATAAGAAAATAAGAAAATAAGAAAATAAGAAAATAAGAAAATAAGAAAATAAGAAAATAAGAAAATAAGAAAATAAGAAAATAAGAAAATAAGAAAATAAGAAAATAAGAATATAAGAATATAAGAATATAAGAATATAAGAAAATACATACAATTACAAAATTACAAAATTACAAAATTACAAAATTACAAAATTACAAAATTACAAAGTTACAAAATTACAAAATTACAAAATTACAAAATTACAAAATAACAAAATTACAAAATTACAAAATAACAAAATTACAAAATTACAAAATTACAAAATTACAAAATTACAAAATTACAAAATTACAAAATTACAAAATTACAAAATTACAAAATTACAAAATTACAAAATTACAAAATTACAAAATTACAAAATTACAAAATTACAAAATTACAAAATTACAAAATTACAAAATTACAAAATTACAAAATTACAAAATTACAAAATTACAAAATTACAAAATTACAAAATTACAAAATTACAATACAAAATTACAAAATTACAAAATTACAAAATTACAAAATTACAAAATTACAAAATTACAAAATTACAAAATTACAAAATTACAAAATTACAAAATTACAAAATTACAAAATTACAAAATTACAAAATTACAAAATTACAAAATTACAAAATTACAAAATTACAAAATTACAAAATTACAAAATTACAAAATTACAAAATTACAAAATTACAAAATTACAAAATTACAAAATTACAAAATTACAAAATTACAAAATTACAAAATTACAAAATTACAAAATTACAAAATTACAAAATTACAAAATTACAAAATTACAAAATTACAAAATTACAAAATTACAAAATTACAAAATTACAAAATTACAAAATTACAAAATTACAAAATTACAAAATTACAAAATTACAAAATTACAAAATTACAAAATTACAAAATTACAAAATTACAAAATTACAAAATTACAAAATTACAAAATTACAAAATTACAAAATTACAAAATTACAAAATTACAAAATTACAAAATTACAAAATTACAAAATTACATAATTACAAAATTACAAAATTACAAAATTACAAAATTACAAAATTACAAAATTACAAAATTACAAAATTACAAAATTACAAAATTACAAAATTACAAAATTACAAAATTACAAAATTACAAAATTACAAAATTACAAAATTACAAAATTACAAAATTACAAAATTACAAAATAACAAAATTACAAAATTACAAAATTACAAAATTACAAAATTACAAAATTACAAAATTACAAAATTACAAAATTACAAAATTACAAAATTACAAAATTACAAAATTACAAAATTACAAAATTAAAAATTACAAAGTTACAAAATTACAAAATTACAAAATTACAAAATTACAAAGTTACAAAATTACAAAATTACAAAATTACAAAATTACAAAATTACAAAATTACAAAATTACAAAATTACAAAATTACAAAATTACAAAATTACAAAATTACAAAATTACAAAATTACAAAATTACAAAATTACAAAATTACAAAATTAAAAAATTACAAAATTACAAAATTACAAAATTACAAAATTACAAAATTACAAAATTACAAAATTACAAAATTACAAAATTACAAAATTACAAAATTACAAAATTACAAAATTACAAAATTACAAAATTACAAAATTACAAAATTACAAAATTACAAAATTACAAAATTCAACATCCGGGATATCCATGATCATCCTAACATATCAAAAAACTAGTCTACCATATAATACCAGAATATGATCTGGAGTCGAAACCTATCGACCTCTCGCTTATTACGGTGGTAGACCCGCAAGAACCAACTTCAGGGAGTTCTAAATGATCTTTGATATCCCAACATATCAACATAGTAGTCTACCATACCCACTGAAGCTATTGGCATTTGATCCTGGGTCGTAATCTTTCGACCACTTGCTTATTACGGTGGTAGACCCACAGGAATCAATTTCAGGGAGTTCTGGATGATCTTGGATATCCCAACATATAAAAAAGTAGCCTACCATACCCACCAAAGCTATTGGCATATGATCCAGGGTCGAAACCTATCGACCTCTAGCTTATTACGGTGGTAGACCCGCAGGAACCAACTTCAGGGAGTTCTAGATGATCTTGGATATCCCAACATATCAACAAAGTAGTCTACCATACCCACTGAAGCTATTGGCATATGATCCTGGGTCGAAACCTATCGACCTCTAGCTTATTACGGTGGTAGACCCGCAGGAACCAACTTCAGGGAGTTCTAGATGATCTTGGATATCCCAACATATCAACAAAGTAGTCTACCATACCCACTGAAGCTATTGACATGTGATCCGGAGTCGAAATCTATCGACCACTTGCTTGTTACGGTGGTAGACCCGCAAGAACCAACTTCAGGGAGTTCTAGATGATCTTGGATATCCCAACATATCAACAAAGTAGTCTACCATACCCACTGAAGTTATTGGCATATGATCCTGGGTCGAAATCTATCGACCACTTGCTTGTTACGGTGGTAGACCCGCAAGAACCAACTTCAGGGAGTTCTAGATGATCTTGGATATCCCAACATATCAACAAAGTAGTCTACCATACCCACTGAAGTTATTGGCATATGATCCTGGGTCGAAATCTATCGACCACTTGCTTGTTACGGTGGTAGACTCACGGACCTAAACTTCTGGAGGTTCTTGATGACCTAGGATATGTGAACAAATCTACAACATCCGGATCGAACACGTTTGCTGTGTTTGAAAAGGAATTCGTATACGATTCTAGTTAGATTCCGTTTCAAAATTCGAATTGTGTTGACTGGGTACCTTGCAACATCAATTTATGTTGCGCGACATTTTTTGGAAGTGTTGGCAAAAATCATGAAAATTGACCAGATTTCGGTTTTAGTGGTACCTTAAGGCTGTTTTTTTAAACTCTGAGATTACTTACTTTATAACAAATATTTTTCCATTCATTTGTAGATATTCAGAGAATTGGAACTACCCGCCGAAGTGGCCAGAATCAAAGAACTGCAGGAATCGCTGGTGAAACAACGCGAACGCTTCATTTATTCGATCGTGAACAACACTGATGTACGAAATTTGGAGACACTTTTCTCGTTAGAGCTGGAAAACTACGAGAAGGTAACACAACTGAACATGTAAATTAACTTCAATTTATTTTTATTTTTTTAAAGCAGTCACTCTTATGCATATTTCTGGATTACAAATTCTTAGTTCATTTTATTCATTTCAGGTTGTACAAGATGCAGCTAAAGGAGGTCTTTTGATTGATGTTTCCCGTGGATTTCCCGTGGAGTCTGAGAAATGGAGTCGACTGCAGGCAATGTTCTTTGCTTCCACTGTTATAACTACTATCGGTATGCAAGTATAGGGTTCTCACAGCAGTTTGGATTATAATTTTGAGTTTGAACTTACAACATTTTTTGTTTCAGGCTATGGCAACATTGCACCCGTAACTGTAACTGGACGTATTTTTTGTATGCTTTTTGCCCTTGTTGGCATTCCGCTCATGTTGACCGTGATTGCCGACTGGGGTCGTCTTTTCGCATCGGCAGTATCCTCCATGGGAAAGAAATGGAAATCAATGATGCCCGTTTCAAGTAGGTTTCAGGTCCCTTATTTGGCGATTAATTCACTTAACTTAAACTTCCATCCGCAGAATTCGTCCCCGATGTTGGAGTCAAGATTTCCGATAGAAAATGGATGTATGCTGTTGGTGCCGTATTTTTTCTTGGTATCTACCTGGTAAGTAATTGCAATACATGCAATATATTTGTTTTCTTAATGGACATGAAAACAGATGCGATCCGGTGAAACCTATCCGGCATGCGTCGGAAAAGACATATCCCTTAACAATATTGTTTTCTTTTCATCCTTTGCCTCATAATAACCTATGTTCATGGTTACTCTTTTCATTTTTTAACGTTTATTTCTTTTACAGGCTGCCGGAGCGGGACTATTGTTGCTGTGGGAGGAAGATTGGGACTTTTTTGACGGATACTACTTTTGTTTTATAACCATGACGACCATTGGATTTGGTGATCTGGTGCCCAGTAATAACCTGATTAGATAAAAAAAATTGAACTTTTTAAAATAGAATGTCATTCTTCTTATCAGGCAAACCCAACTATATGATGCTCTGTACGCTGTACATCCTCGTTGGATTAGCATTAACAAGTACAATTATCGAACTCGTTCGACGTCAGTACGCGCAAAGTTGGCACAAGCTACAGGTGAATAGTTATTGAATTTTTATTTTATTGTAATCGTCTGAGCTTTACATTGTCTATTTTTTCAGGCGTTGTCTGGGCCCCTAGCCGAAACGCTACGACGGCTAGGAGAATCGGCCGGCACGGGAATTGATGTCACGGCTTTGCACAACGATCTCCGGCGTGTACTCACGGTTGTGAGTATGCCTCGCCGCCACGGGAGCAAGAAAAATGATCCTAATGAAATGGCCGCACTGGAAGCGATCACCAACGCTATTCTCCAGGACATCAAGGATAAGCATGAAAGCAAAGAAACACCCAAAATCGTTCAAATCGTGATCTATGAATCATCTGTCTAGAAATTTTACCTAAGTGGTGGAAAGAAGCTTGCATGTGCACTGCATTTAAAGGTAGATTGAAGAAGAGCAACCTCCAACACGCGCAGTAAACAGTTTTACTACGACCTGTTGATATCCAATCAAATGAGAGAAATACTATAAATTCAAACTGAAGGACTATTTAAGAGTGGCATTATTTATTGTGAATATTTATGTGTCATCAAGTATTGTTAGAAAGAACTGAATGTGTGTGAGAAAAAAAACGAACAAAAAAGAAATAAAAATAAACATACATAACAAACTTTCTGTGTTTTGAGTTCACACCTAGAAATTCCAAACGGAAAATTCGATCAAATGAATTTGGTTAGAATAGGGGAAAGTGGGGCAAGTGTAACAAGCTAAGGAAATGTTCGAAACCCAATATAAACGTAAAAAAATCTGTCGGATTATTTTATTATCATCTTATTACAGGTCTTAACTAAGACTTTGATAGAACAAGTTTTTAAAAACCTTGTTTTTAATAAAAAAAAAAGATTTTAAAATTTTTGATTTTCTGATTTTTCATTTTAAGATTAAATAATTATGTTTTACTAAAATTTGGATCGTTTTTATGAAAAAAAATTAGGTACTTAGATGATAAATAGTTTATTTTCATAATATCAATATATTTTGTATGGACATTTTTTTTAACAATTGTTTATCACTTTTTATGTACGTTTATATATTTATATCCCAATAAAATATGTTGTTGCAGCAATTCGTAGTTTTTTCCATACTTAAAACCCATACGGTACATTTGCCCTAGTTAAACAAGGTTTTTTTCAAAGCATTCAACAAAAACAACGAAATGTTAAAACATAAAAAATTGCATGTTGGTAAAATTAGCCTTGAAACTAGAGCGTCAAATTTCCCGGGGTTACAAAATTACCGGAAAACGGGAAATTTTCAACAAATTTCCCGGGAAATCCCGGGAATTCCCGGGAAATTTGAAATTTAACGAAAAATATTCTGATCCTGTTTCTGATTAATATTTTGCAACTGAATTGTATATAACAGCAACTTAAATGATCAAAATGAGTGTGAGGATCAATTAATGGCTTGACTGCTTGTTAAAAAATCATGGAACTTTGAGCAAATATATAAATTTTCTAATTTGTTATGGTGTATGTCAATTCGTATACAATCAAAAAAATATTATCAGTATTTTATGTTGGGAAGTATTTTTTTAATCAAAGTGTTTGGACAGTGAAAATCTATGCTCCACAAGAATAAAATTGCTTTTAAATTTGTCTCAGTGACCATTAGTGCGTCCATCCCGGGAATTCCCGGGACAAAAATCCCGGGATGTTTCCAAAACCGGGAATTCCCAAATCCTGGGATTTTCTTCAATTTGTCCCGGGAATTCCCAAAATTGAAAAAAAAACAAATTTTGGTCCGGAAATTTAGATTTGGTTGTGGAAATAGTACAGTTGAATACTAAGTAATCGATAAAATGAATTCAAATTTGTATTCGCAAATATCAGCATTAATTTGGCTTATTAGGGAAAATAATTATAAATTAATTTTACAGGTCTGCGAAATGCTTAGAGCTTAGATATTTTCTCTTTTATTTTGTTTTAAAAGACTGAATATATTTACGATTTTAAATTTGAAACAAAAATCTCATATTAAATAAATTTTAATGAAACACCGGCATCTGGGGCAAATAAGGACAAATGTAACGAATGTAAATGTAACGGAATCTCCTGTACCTATTGAGACCATAGTCTCGATTTCCCCCCGGTTGGCGGTAGTAACTTCAATATAATTAGTAAAATATGTTTTATATAAAACAATGGATGCAAAACTTATCTAAAATTTTACATTGACTGGTATCATTTTATTTGCTGTCGTTTTTTTTATTTTTTTTTAACATATAAAAGGATTTTTTTAAGGCTGTTTTAGTCATTTAAAAATATATATATAAAAGAAATATTTTTATAAAAGACCAGTGTAATTTGTTCCGCAAATAAAAAAAAAATAATCACATTGGAATTATAAATTGAAGTTGATTTTTAAATCCAAAACACAACAAAGAAAATAAAATTAATTTTTTAGGCTATTTAAAAACTGCCGTCCTTGTTCAGATTGAAGTGTAGATTATCACCAATTAATATTATTAAGCTAATTCTATGATTTTAAGCTTGAAAACATAACAAATATAATGACAACATAGATTTTATTACTGATTAGAAAATTTCCCGGGATCCCGGGAATTCCCGGGATTCTAAAAATATTTTTCCCGTTTCCCGGGAAATTCAAAACCCGGGAAAATTGGACGCCCTAGTGACCATAAAGTTAAAATGGAAAAAAAAATCATGCAGAAATAATGTTTTTCATGGCAAATAACTTATTCAAGAACAAGTATTTTCAACTTGTAAATAAATAGATAATCATTGAATTTGCCCTAAAATCTAATCTCTTGCGCTATTTAACTTGAAACACTATTTCATGAAATCACAACTAAAAGTTTAAAAAAAAATGAATCGAGTTTATGAAACATGGTAAATTTCATATGATACGATGTTGTTTTTAATGATTTTAGCTATATGGCCTAATTATTTAGATAAAAATAATTTTCATAGTGTAAAAATGCTTGGATTAAGCGATATTTTTTTCATATTTAACCCTCTTACGCCCTTGGTAGCAACAAAATTCGTTTAAATAGCTTGTCGAAAATAAAATAGTTAATATTCATTCCATAACAGCGTAATTTATGTTGTCCAACATATAAGACAACAATATTCCTAGTTGTGAATGAATGCTTCACAAATAAATATTGAATTAAACCTTGTTCAATATGAACAGTAGATTGAAAAGAATAAAATCAAATCAGGTTCTCTAATTATTATTTTTTGTATAATTTCAAAAAATTGATGCCAAAAAGGTAGGAAAATGTATGCTTCCGCTTGTATTTCGGGAATTCCCGGGAAATTTACAAATTTCCCGGGAAACGGGAAATATTTTTTCCGAGAAATCCCGGGAATTCCCGGGATTTTTTTTCCCCGGACGGGAAATTGGACGCTCTACATGAAACGAACCCTAAGCCTTATTTTGTACTTTCCAAATTTTATAAAAAATCAAAGGTTTTGAAAAAAAAACTTCATTCAATCTAACACCCTGTGGCGTTTAAGTCGTTTTGGCGGTTATGTGGTAGTAGAATAAACTAATTGCATTGCTCTTGCCCCATACGGTCGTCTTGCCCCACCTTCCTCTACTCTCATCGAGCGAATGTCCCATAGGGTTATCCTAATAAAATCAACAACAACAACTCACGGAAAGGAGCTCCATCTAAAATTTAACAACTCAAATTAGCAGGCTTCAAATTGGTGAAACAGTGATTTTTTTGGTTGAATCAGCTAAAATTGCAAGTAAATTTACCAACCTGGGATTGGTGAAATAGCTAACCCTGATTGCTGATTTGCTTTCCAAAACTGACAGCCCAAATTAAAATGACAGGAGAGATGTAACCAAAAATAATGGTATTTCTGCACAATTTTTGACAGATCATCAGTTCGAGACTAAAACAAAGCAACGTCTCGTATCGTGTTCGATCCTGTTTGAGCCGCTCAGTTCGCGAAGTTTTGTGATGATTATGTGTGTTGTTAGAGTGCAAGTGCAAAAGGTGATAGAATGTGTTGTGTGAGTGAACAAATTAAAAGCCAGGAAGATTTTCTGCGGATCGGCACCTGAAGGAATGTTTCAGGTTCATAAGGTGAGAAGTTTTTTGTATTGAGGGAAAGTGGTTAGAAGTTGAGCCTCTCATTATTGTTTGGACGATGCGTAGGTAAAAACATGTACTTAACATAAAGTGGGGCCATCCCCAAAAAAACGTGAACACTTTATCAAGGGAAAGGGGAGGCTGGCGATTGTCCACACTCCACAGAATGTGGCGGGTACAGAATGTCTAGATATAGATTGACCCATGTTTGACAGAAAAAATAGGGCTCCTTACGACTTTTAAGCACATCATAAAATGGTGTTAAATTATGTTAAATTAAATGAAATTATGTTAAATTAAATGAAATTAAGTTCAATCAAGTTTTATCAAAAGTTAAGTTTAAATTCAATAAATTAATTTTAGTTAAATTTTAAAACGCCATTTTGTGCAGCTCAAAAAGCCTCATCTTTTGACCTTCACAGATCTCTAAAATTCGATTTCAAGCTTGTAATATTCAATGAAAACCAAAATAGCTCCAAAAATTTTTGTCACTTTTCATATGAAAGGAGTTTAAATCTTCAATACTAATTTAGTTAAATTAAGCAATATTTAGTTAAATTCAGATAAATTTAGTTGAAATTAGTTCCTTTTTGTTTAATTTTGTTGAATTTGGCCAAATTTGGTACGATTTAGTTGTGTTGTGTTCTATTAAGTAAAATTATGTAAAATTATGTGAAATTTAGTTAAAATTAAGTTAAATTCATTAAAATTGAGTGAAATTAATTAAAATTAAGTAAAATAAAGTTAAATAAAATAAAATTAAGTAAAATGAAGTTAAATGAAGCAAAATTAAGTCAAATTATGTAAAATTAAGTAAAATTAAGTTACATTTAGTAAAATTAAGTAAAATTAAGTAAACTTAAGTAATATTAAACAAAATTAAGTTAACTTTAGTGAAATTAAGTAAAATTAAGTAAAATTAAGCAAAATTAAGTTAAATTAAGTTAAATTAACCTTAATTAAGTTAAATCAAGTAAAATTTAGAAAAATTAGAAAAAAAAGTAAAATTGAGTGAAATTAGGTTAAATTGAGTTTAATTGAGTTAAATTATGTTAAATTATGTTAAATTAAGATAAATAAAGTTAAATAAAGTTAAATAAAGTTAAATTTAGAATAATTAAGTAAAATTAAGTAAAATCAAGTAAAATTAATTAAAATAAAAAAAAATAAGTGATTTAAATTAAAAAAAAAAATAAAAATTAAAAATTAAGTAGATTAAAATTAAATTAAGTAAAATTACGTTTAATTAAGTTTAATTAGGTTAAATTAAGTAAATTAATGTTAAATTAGTAAAATTTTGTTAAATTGAGTTAAATTAAGTTAAATTAAGTTTAATTAAGTTAAATTAAGTTAAATTAGGTTAAATTAAGTTAAATTAAGTTAAATTAAGTTAAATTAAGTTAAATTAAGTTAAATTAAGTTAAATTAAGTTAAATTAAGTTAAATTAAGTTAAATTAAATTAAATTAAGTTAAATTAAGTTAAATTAAGTTAAATTAAGTTAAATTAAGTTAAATTAAGTAAAATTAAGTTAAATTAATTTAAATTTAGTTAAATAAAGTTAAATTAAGTTAAATTAAGTTAAATTAAGTTAATTTAAGTTAATTTAAGTTAATTTAAGTTAATTTAAGTTAAATTAAGTTAAATTAAGTTAAATTAAGTTAAATTAAGTTAAATTAAGTTAAATTAAGTTAAATTAAGTTAAATAGAGTTAAATTAAGTTAAATTATTAAATCGTTTTACTTGCTACTGGGACTGATAAGCCGAGAACTAAATTTGAGAATTGATCCACCAGTCGATAGCACTCCTCTATTAAATTAAGTTAATTTAAGTTAATTTAAGTTAAATTAAGTTAAATTAAGTTAAATTAACCTTAATTAAGTTAAATCAAGTAAAATTTAGAAAAATTAGGAAAAAAAATAGTAAAATTGAGTGAAATTAGGTTAAATTGAGTTTAATTAAGTTAAATTATGTTAAATTAAGATAAATAAAGTTAAATAAAGTTAAATAAAGTTAAATAAAGTTAAATTTAGAATAATTAAGTAAAATTAAGTAAAATTCAGTAAAATCAAGTAAAATTAAGAAAAATTAAGTAAAATAAATAAAATTAAGTGAAATTGCCTTAAATTAAATTAAATTAGGTAAAATTAAGTTGATTAAAATTAAATTAAGTAAAATTACGTTCAATTAAGTTTAATTAGGTTAAATTAAGTAAATTAAAGTTAAATTAGTAAAATTTTGTCAAATTAAGTTAAATTAAGTTAAATTAAGTTAAATTAAGTTAAATTAAGTTAAATTAAGTTAAATTAAGTTAAATTAAGTTAAATTAAGTTAAATTAAGTTAAATTAAGTTAAATTAAGTTAAACTAAGTTAAATTAAGTAAAATTCAGTTAAATTAAGTTAAATTTAGTTAAATTAAGTTAAATTAAGTTAAATTAAGTTAAATTAAGTTTAATTAAGTTAAATTAAGTTTAATTAAGTTAAAATAAGTAAAATTGAATTAAGTTAAATTAAGTTAAATTAAGGCGGGTTTTTTTTAACAATTTTAAAATTACTAGTTAAGGCAGTTGAAAAATTAGATGGACCTATCGAAAAACGTAGCAAGAACAAAAAAGAAACGAGCTAAATCAGCCAAAAGGCTGGGTGAATAGAGCATGCTTTGCTGGCAGCAATGGAGAAATAAACTAAAAACTCGCTGAACTAAATTTCTGAAAACATACAGCTTTTGAGAATGGCAGCATTTTTCTAGCTTGCAAATTAGTAAAATTGACTTACAATTTAGCTAGATTTACCATTTTTGGGACCTGGCTCCAGCTGTCAAATCCTGGAATTCATTTTAGGATTTTCAACTAAAAAAATAACCATTTTTTCAGAATTTTTAACTAAAATTTAGCAAGATTCATGATAAACCGTGTATAGAGATTATATTTTGACCATCATTGTGATTTGACATTTAAAGCTTAATTTTTATTCTATTGTCACAAGGTGCTTCCAACGAATTCGCAAGATGCTCATTTTCACCATCATCATCGGTCGAGTCCCTTCATGTTCCACTTCTCATTCAACCCTAAACAAAGTCAAGCCCCCTTCATCACAAATGTTTACACACACAACTTCCGTTCTACCTGCTCCAAATGAAGACAGCATCAGAAGATCATTTCTTTTTCATCAACCTCATCAGCAAGGAAAATGTCACCTCTGGGGAAGAAAAAGGAAAAACACATAACAACAGACCGAGAAAATCTCATAAACAGAGAGAGGAAATGTATGTCGTTCTCATTGTCATTCTAATTCTCCTACCCCCCTCTCTTCACTCTTCTCTCGGGGGTCGGGACCGTCACTCACCTGTTTTGTTGCCCTTTTCTTTTCTTAGTCAGAATGGAACTGGCAGACGTTTACGTTTCTTTCAGGTGTGACAACTGTTGTGTTTTCCTTCCAACCCCCCCGGAACTGATGTCTTTTTATTACGAAAAGTGTGACGACTGCAAAAGACACTTAATAAGTTTGAACGAGTTTCCAGGACGACGTTTTTTCCTCAGGGGGAGGTTTTGTTTTTCTTTTTTTCTGAAAAGAAGTAAAAAAGGCGAATGCAACGGTACTGATGAGAGGCATTTTATTGCTAGGGTTTTTGTTGTTGCCCGTGTGGATCAATCGGACCGCGCACTGGACTCCAATCCAGAGGTCGCCGGTTCGAATCCCGCGGCGGGCGCTCTAAAATTCTTTGTGTAAATATGGGTATTCGGCGCCGTCGCTCCGTGCCATACTTTCATACACTTAGGAGCCCAGGGCGGCGAAGTCCTTGTAGATAAAAAGGAAGACACTAGTGGTTGGTACTAGCAATGGTGGCCGACAGCTATAAAGTCAACTTCGTTTTTTTTTTGTTGAACCCTCTTTGTTTTTCTTTATGAGTGTGAAAAAGTAGCATTTGCAAGGGCTCAATATCAGTTACTTTAAAAAAAAGGACAAATTTTAGAAAAATAGCAGAAATGTTAAAATCAATCTGAAACCTTTTTAATAATTTGAAGCCTGAAACGGTGATGAGATAGAAATTTGGTGTCAAACAATCAAAAAAATGAGTTCGCGTAAACGTGAACAGAGTTCATGCCACCGGGAACCAGGAAGAAAACTATTCAACTTTAACAGTGCATTGCACCATGTAAAATAAGACGCCCGATTTGATGGCGCACTCAGAATTCCGAAAAAACGTATTTTTCATCGAAAAAAACACTAAAAAAGTTTTGAAAACTCTCCCGTTTTCTGTTACTCGACTGTGAAATTTTTAAGAGCATGTCATTTTATGGGAAATTTAATGTACTTATTGAATCTACATTCTTCATTGACCCAGAAAGGTAATTTTTTCATCAAGAATAAAATGCTTCATTTTAAAATTTCGTGTTTTTTCTAACTTTGCAGGGTTATTTTTTAGAGTGTAATAATGTTATACAAAGTTGTAGAGCAGACAATTACAAAAAAAATTATATATAAACATAAGGGGTTTGCTTATAAAAAGTATCGCGATTTTAGCATGAGCATGAGCATGAGCATGGTTGACTGCCAATGAGCTGCTACTCCGTTATTGACGGATCAGCTGAAGTTACACAATGAACCAACAGATGAATAGTGGGAGCTAATCATCCTCACTGTATAACCCCTGAAGATCTCTGCTTTAAGTCAATACCGGCGCCCCCCCAAGGAGATGCAGTTCAACAAAGGTAGGAATGTTAGTCCGATAGTTGAAGTTGCAGACTCATCAGACACAGAGTTTGTCGCTCTATACCTGTTGACACCGCATGAGACCGTTGAATCCACAGCATCTCCTTCAAGCATCACGGGAAGTGGGGGAATTGTGTTAGTAGGGGAAGGAAAGGGAAGGTCAGGATTCATCTTGGTAGATGATATGACCAGAAAGTGAAACAATCGTTGCCTTCCGAGCTACGACGCTATGAGAAGGTCTTATCAATCGCGTATTTTTTACTTCTTACCGCCGGCGTGCCATCCGAGCAACGATGCTTTGGGAAGGACTTTCAAAACGAAATGAATTTTGAATTAACGTATTATTCGGTGATGTACAATTTAGGATAGATCAGGATCCGTTTTTGTAAGATGATATGACCAAAAAGTGAAACATTATCGCTGCCTTCCGAGTTGCGACGCTTTGAGAAGGACTTATCAATTCCTTAATCGCGTATTATGTTTAACTTCTTACCGCCGGCGTGCCATCCGAGCAACGATGCTATGGGATGGGTTTTCAAAACGAAATGAAATTATAATATATAATTCAACGATGCGAATCTCTATTTCAATGCTTTTCCGATCTACTTCTCGCGGGTTCGCGCGCGTCGATTCACTCTCCGATCGATCCAACGAACACCACACGACTGATGGCCCAACTTCTCTGGGCACACCGCGACCCCTTTTTCAATGATTTCGAGAACTTTCTACCACTTTCCCGCGGGTTCGCGCGCACCTATTCACACTTCGATCGATCCAACGAACACCACACGACTCATTTGCTTATAAAAAGTATCGCGATTTTACGAAAAAAAGTTTTGAAAAAGTTGGTCGTCGTTGGTCATGGTCGCCGTTCATGGTCACCCGCGACAGACACGGACGACGAAAAAAAAAGAAACGCAAATTGTAACTTTTTCAAAACTTTTTTTCGTAAAATTGCGATAACTCGTGATGTTTATAAGCAAACCCCTTATGTTTATATAAAAAAATGTAATTGTCTGCTCTTTAACTTTGTAGAACATAATTGCATTCTAAAAAATAACCCTGAAGAGATAGAAAAAACAGGAAATTTTAAAATGAAAACTTTTGTTCTTAATTAAAAAATGACCCTTCTGGGTCATTCGGAAAGTACATTCAATTTCCCATAAAATGACATGTTCCAAAAAAATTTACAGTCAGGTAACGGAAAATGGCAGAGTTTTTAAAACTTTTTAAGTGTTTTTCTAGATGAAAAATACGTTTTCCGCTATTCTGAATACGCCATAAAATCGGGCGTCTAATCTATAAATATAAAAATTTCGATGGTTTTGTTCGAACGCGAATCAGTTCAATACGGAGCGTCGGATCGGAGCAATCTTTGCTGCATTGGGTTCGTATAAGCCCAAGGAAGTTTTTACGCTAATAAGTTGACACTTTGACAACTTTGAGACCGATTCCGGAACACCTGCCGATTGTATGGGAAAAGTAACGTATAATCAAATGTTGATCACAGGAGGCTGAATAAGCAAAAGAGCTAAAAACGTCAACAATCGAAAAAAGGCAGAACGAAGTTTGCCGGGAAAAGCTTGTTTTACATAAAAATCTCTTTGACACCAAATTTCTATCTCATCACCGTTTTAGACTGCAAAATATTGAAAAACACCTCTTTTTCGCATGTTCAAAAATGAAAGGGGTCGTACCGCCCCTCCGTCACGAGATACGAAAAAAACTGACCTTGGATTCGTGATCAGGGACAAAAGTTACCTCTTAGGACAAAGTTTCACGCAAATCGAAGAGGGGTCGGGGCAACTTTTCCCGATTTCATGTGAGTTGGTAGGGAATTACCCTTATATTCCCAATCATAGCCTACAACTTTGCCCAAGGCACCAAATCGATCAGATAATCAATTCTTTTGACACACATTTTTGCATGCTTTCATAGCCCTTTTCTATCGACAATAGGGTGCCCAGAAAAAATGACCCTCTGCTCCACAAGCGGAAAACGGTTTATTGGGTTATTTTAAGCATCTGTGCAAATTTTGAGCGAAATTGGTTCAGATTAACCCATTGATACAAAGCAAAAAATTCGATGGTAAAATCGCATGCAAAAGCATGCACATTAGGGTGCCCAGAAAAAATGACCCCCTGCTCCACAAGCAGAAAACGGTTTTTTGGGTTATTTTAAGCATCTGTGTAAATTTTGAGCGAAATTGGATGAGATTAACCCATTGATACCCGGGCCTAAAGTTGATGAAAAAAATGTGTTTCATGCAAAAATGACTTTTTTAAATCGCTGATAACTTTTCAGGATCGAGTTTTACAGCTTTGGTCTGTTCTACAAAGTTGTAGAGCATTAAATTTCCAATAAGAATCTCACTTTTGAGAATATTTGGATGGAAGAAGCGCACCGTGCAGACCAAACCGTAAGAAACTTGGGTTTTCCATACATTTTTTCAATTTTTCCCATACAAACTTAACCTCCGAGTATCAATGGGTAAATGATGACCGATTTTGCTCATATTTGGCCCAGAGTCCTAAAATAGGTCAAGGAACAATATTCAGCTTGTGGAGCGAGGTTTTGAAAAAAAGTCCCATATTCTGGGCACCCTAATGCACATCACCTTCGTCAAAATAAACACTTAATATTACACACTGCATGTACATTTTTTGCAAACACAAAAAAAAAAGTTGCAACCGACGGGATTCAAACCCAGCACCAACAGTAAGGACTGGCGCCTTAGCCCACTCGGCCATTAGACCGATGAAATTCTGTTAGGATAAACGCATATATGAGCTTGACATTTCGGTCAAGTAGGTTTCCCGTACTGATGGGCTACATATTTCAGGGTGTAAAATCACATAAAATTGCATAAAATAACGCAATATTTATTTTACACCCAGGCCTTTTACACGCAGCTGGATTACTACTTTTTTAGCTGTGTACCCGAGCCTGAAGTTGATAAAAAATATGTTTTTCATACGAAATAGTAGTTTATGCAACAAGTTGCAAAAAAAGGATTTTTTCAGCACGAGTCGTACATTTATCCAACGAGGTTCACCGAGTTGGATAAATACGAAGAGTGCTGAAAAAATCAAGTTTTGCACGAGTTCCATACAACATTTTTTGCAATTCCGAAAAACACCCATTGAGTGAAATTTTAAGTAAAATTTTCACGTATTTTGTCAATAAATCGTTTAAATCAAAAAAAAATGTTGAAAAGTGTTACTTTTCGAAACAAGTGCTGAAAAGTTCAACTTTTCAGCACCCATTTCAGTGCTGAAAAGTAGAACTTTTCAGCATTTATTTTGAAAAGTGTTGCTATTCGATTCTGTTATTTTTGGTACAGAAAAGTAGGCTATTTCGTCGTTCAAGAATGACAGGAAAAGTAAGTAGTTTCACGACGGAATTGCAAAAATGACTTTTTTAAATCGCTAATAACTTTTCAGGATCAAGTTTTATAGCTTAGGTATGTTCTACAAAGTTGTAGAGCATTAAATTTCCAATGGGAATCTCACTTTTAGGAATATTTTGATGGAAGTAGCGCACCCTGCAGTCCAAACCGTAAGAAAATTGGGTTTTCCATACAATTTTTCGATTTTTCCCATACAAACTTCACCTTCGAGTATCAATGGGTAAATGTTGACCGATTTTGCTCATATTTTGCCCAGAGTCCTAAAATAGCTCAAGGATAATATTCAGCTTGTGGAGCGAGGTTTTGAGAAAAAGTCCAATATTCTGGGCACCCTAATGGACAAGTATGGAGGCATGTTTGAAGCAACTAATGGTGAAAAATGACATTTTCGGACATAAGGAATCGATGGACAAAGTTGCACACAAATAAAAAAAATGATTGTTCGATTTTTGAAATTCCACAGAATTGCGTTGCAAATATTGTTCAAAGTTTATGTCAACCCAACCGCCCCTCTCCCCTTCACGATCGAGTCGAAAAATCGGGGGGCAAATTTTTTTTTTTCATAAAACTTCAAAACTATATTGGAAATAGAAATCTAATCAACTGAAAACATTTCGAAATTGCAATATACAGTACTATATAATTTTCAAAACAAATGAATGCAAAACAACAGGACTGGTGTAAAATGCATTTTGAAACATTTTTTGTCATTCAAATTTTGAAATCCTGGCTTTTAGTGTGATTTTTTTTATATTTTTTGGGCCCTTCCCCCTTTCTCCCTCGACTTTGGTCAGAGTCGAGTTACATAAACTAAAAAAAATCAGCGGCCTTACTTTTACTACACAAAGATATGAAATAAGTTCGTTTCAAATTTTCACAAATTCTTCTACTGTAAAAAAAAATTGTTTAGTTGAATTATGTGTTTTTTTTTCTTTCATATGAAAATTTTCCCAATCAAAAGTCACAGATCTCAAACAAAACTTCAACTGGATTGGGAGCAGTTTCAACCACAGTTAAACTCCACTCCTCAGCTCTTGTTGTCCACGTAATCTGCTGTGCACAGAAAAAAATGATTGTAATAAAAAATGTGTATTTTGCATCAGGAAAAGATGATAGTTTTATTAGGTTATGTTGAATTTCAATCAAAATTTTACTCAAAAAGAACCAAAATCCAAAACAGAGTCTCAAAGAATAGCTATGAATTTTTACTCAAAACTGTTTTTTGGTAAAACGCCATCAAAATAAATGAGAAAAATCTCAAACAACAGCAAACCTAGCCAAAAAATCTTCTCAGTTTTTTCTTTGTTAGCATACTTAGTTTCAATTACATTCCCAGTGTTATCTACAGACTCCTAAAACAGCTCTGCAAACGTCCAACGACGTGCTTAAGCCGGGCTGCCAACCCGAGGGGCGATTAATGTTAATTTAATGAACCAAAACCGTTTTAATTAGACCGTCGTCTTTGTCATTCGAGGGGTGTCCCTGTGCTATCCATCCATCCATCCAACCAGTTGGTTCCGGTCTGGCGACGATCCCGAATGATAAGATTAGCTTTGGCTGCCATATGGGAGACACCATTTCCAAGTCAACGACCGTACTCCATTGTAATTGTAAATCCCCTCTCGTAACTAAATGGGAAATCTACTTCCATGTGTTGTAACAAAGGGAAAACGGAGGAATTATTTTCTCAACTCTAATGTTTTGGTATAAAATAATAGAAATTCTTTAAATAAATTGTAACTCTCATCAGAACAAAAATAAAATGCCACCCCATTCTCCCCTAAGACCAACCTCCAACAAATCTCGGCCCGAAATCGGTTGGCAAAACATGTGTAGAGACCATTTCGCGGCGTTTGCCATCATCCAGAACCCATTCCATTTTCCGGCCATTTCCATCCCTCTTGGGATAATTTATCTCATGGTGGAGATGCTAGCCTATCCAGCTCGTTTTCCAACGTTTATTGTTATGGGAAATCTCACGCCTGCATGTCACAGGGCTGGGTGGCGGAATTTATCGCCTCGTGGTGGCGTTCTTCACTTCCCCCCATAATGATGTCTGGGGCCGTTTAATGTGGAGCGGGTTTCCGCACAGCCAATAAAAGAAAAACGTCCTTGATCTGCGAAATAATTTACAACCAAACGAGCCAAAGTATCACATTTCTGGGAAAATAGAAGATTTCGTGTTTTTGCTCGATGAGCTACTATTTGAGTGGCATCATGTTTGCCAGATGGTATCCATCTCTATATTTTTTAATAATTGTCTCCTAGTAGTAATTAATTAGATATTTTACGGTTATTTGAATGAGTTATTTACACGGTTCATAATCATGTTGTTTTGAAAGTATTATTACAAGCTGATATGTGACACACATACCATGCATTTGAAAAACAGAAAAAAAAACATTGTTTAAAAATGCAAAAAGGCATTTTGACATATGTATTATTATTTTTTTTGTTATCTAATCTGAAAGTACACAATCAGTTTTTAACCTTTCTGGGGTATTGAGAAAAAGGTGTTAAGGGATCTTTTTTAACCCGGAAAGCAAGTGAAAGGTAAACGGAGAAAAAGAGTTCCCAAAATCGTGAACAAGCTTTCATGAAAATGGAAACCTCGAACAAAGTGTTCAAATCCCATGGTACGATTTTGAAAAACGTTCCATGAAATTTGAACACTTTGTTCGTGGTTCCCATGTTCATGAACGCTTGTTCGCGATTTTGGAAACTCTTTTTTTTCTCCGTGTATGGATGTCTAGAAATGCAACTTTGCTACGAGGACCCGAATTACTTACTTTGATCTCTGAGAATAGATTCAAAGGTTTCCGGTTAACCTGTTTTCATTAGTTTTATTAGATTGCATAAATGCATAATAAACTTTACAATAATTCTAATCATACCAGTTATAGTCTCTGGAACAGATTGAAAGCCAATTAGAACAAATCTAGCCACTTCGGAACCGGTTCAAGGTACCCTGGAATTGGTCAAATTGTTATTTTAGTAAAAGTAGGGGAAATTCTCGTATATTTGGCAGGTTAAGCACTTGCTCCTAACTCCATCCAATTTGCTGATTTTCACTATTTAAACAACTAATTTTGCAAAACTTTTGATAGAAACTTGCTTGCTCACTTCTTATTGAGCTATTTATCACTCGATTTCAGTTGAAAACGCTTTTAATGAGCTGTAATCGAATGTCAAAGTGCTGATATGGCAACATTGGAGGCACGCTGGAATTAAATGCTGTTCCCCTATCTATATCATGTGGTATATCATACTTTTTGAAATTACAAGCCATGCTCTCTGGAACCAGTGAAAGGCCAACTGGACCATATCTGGCTACTTCAGTAAGGATAAGAGTAATAACTTATTTTGCTTCTCTACGGTCTCAAAAAAGTCAGTTATGTCAAGGTGTGTTGATATACCGCACGATAGGTCTACTCCAAAATTACATTTTGGCCAGGAAACCGGTTATGGTCCAACTGACTTTTACCTGGCTCCAAAGAGACTCTTGCAAGGTCGTCTAACAGAAGAAGAATGATTTCTACAACATATTTGCAGTTAATTGTTTATTTATGAAGTTAAACTAATCGTAGATTTAAAAAAATCCAAACCTTATTTACTCACACTAAAAAATTATGAATATTACATTCTACAGAATTTCAAATCAGACTTAAAAACTAATCATGTACATGAAAATAAGATGTAAAATTATGTTTGATTTGATGCAATGTGACAAATTTCTCTTTGTAACAGAAAACTGAACATCACACATGAAAATAAATTATGTTTGACTTAACATTAAGTCTAATTTGATGGACATGATTGGATCGTATTTTGAGACGTAATTTTCAATCTAGAAGAACACAATTTTAAGATAATATAACTGATCTCCGTTAGCAGTGCAAGCGAGCTGTCAGCATGTCAGCCATCTTTATTTCGCTGCAAAATTTTCATCGGTTCAGTTCGGTTTTTATTCGAAAGAATGTTAAGATTTTACGGCATTAAACAAATGCAATCTCATCCAATTAACTTAATCCAAGGTGAGTACGCTAAACGAGCATCTCTAATTGAGTGAATGAATGTAGTTTGTTTATTTTTCAGCTGGGCCGAATCCTAGCGCGACTGAAATCTGAGCTTCCCGAAAAGAAGCAAACGCTGAACCAAAGTGGAACGGACCGGTCAAGAAATGCTGCTGAACTTGAGCAACAGCCGCTTTAGCCAACCTGGCCGTGGTCACCTGCAATGTAATGCTCGTGTTTGGAATCGAATTGGACAGAAAATGCCACATCTTTTAACGAGAACCTGCCGGGCTTCCGGGCACAAAATCAAAGAACCGGGAATCTAGGCGTTCGTCGGTCTGAACGTTCGAGGTACCTCGCCGGTACCAGCCATAGGCGATTACAAGAGGTCCGAGGTGCTGTCGGAGAATTGTCCGAAATCGAACGAGATGAAGGAAGCAAAACGAGACCGCAAGAAGTGCCAGATGATCAGTGTTCTGTAAGTTTTTGTTGACCTAGAACCACAACGGAACATCTTGCAAGCAGAAAAAGTGAAATGAAGAAATATTGTCAATAGTGCAAGTGCTCAATATTGAAGAATAATACTGCTTATTTATGTGTCGATTACCGTGAAAATAAATCTACTTGAAAATTTATTAAAAAACCGACTTTTTTTGGATTCCTAACCTGAAAAGTATAATCCATTTGCATCTGGTTCCAGACCATTAAAATTACATCAATTTGAAATTACATCAACTAATATTAGGGGAAGGTAAAATTCAATGCACGAAAAAGAGCCTCAATCAGATCGTGTAATTTTCAAATCTGATGTAATTTTGTGTTTCATATGACGCTCCAGTTATGTGCATCAAATAGACATAAAATTACACGATTATTTTTTGGTGTGCTTTAACATTGTAGAAAGTCAGATTCTTTCTGTGGATTCAAATTTATACGCTAAGTACAATTTCCTATGTTAAGTGATTGTAGATTTTTTTTGCAAAGTGTCAAAACAATTTATGAAAAAAGGGTTTTCCTAAAGTTTGACAACCAATTCAAATTCGTGGTCCCAAAATTCTAATGTACCGTCATCAGGGTTGACATTGGGTTTGGGGGTGAGATTGGGTCATACAATAATGCTGGAATATGTTTGACCCAATTTCACCCCCCAGACCCAATGTCACCCCTAATGACGGGGTTCGAAAAGCTTTAACCTTCTTCTGCCAAAAATATGTTTTTTTCGAAAAAAAAAACCCTTTATGGAAGGTATTTTGACCAATTTTTGATCTTTCAAAAACTTTATTGCTATTGTTTTATGTGTTTTTCCATTAATATAAAGTTTTTTTATAATTTTTTTCTAAGTGATTGTTTCAGGGCTAAATACATATCAAAACACATTTTCTAATAAAAGTTCTACTTTCCAATGCTTCTTGAAGATTCAAATTGGTTAGAGAATTGATTTTAGGCGTATTTTTAATATCGAAGCTCGTCTGGTGGCGGGGTTGGGTGTTTGAGAGTTAAAGGCAAGGTTGTTAACGATAAAATTATCGAGGCTCGATAACGATAACGATAGTTAACGTTTTTCAATAATTCTATCGGCGATAATCTTATTAGATTTTTTTCTGGAAAATACTAAAATTTTCACAAATCACCGTATTTTTTGAAAATATTCAAATTTTCAAATTATGCAAAATGGGTTTCAAACGAAGTGAAATTAGGTTTGCTTTTTCACATTTATAGAATTTGTTTTTTTTTTTGTAAAATACTGAAAATAGCTAAATTTTCCATGTCCAAAATCACCTTATTTGATATTTTTTTTTGAAAGTATTAATTTTTTTACAAATTACCGTATTTTTCGAAAATACTCAACTTTTCAAAATAAACAATATGGGTATCATCCATAAAGTATGTCACGCTAAAATCGGCCAAAATTAACCCCCCCCCCCTCCCCCCATATCAAGCTTTGTCACGCTAGCTCCAACCCCCCTCGAAAAGTACGTCACGTTTTGTCAACCCCCCCACCCTCCCCCTTCCCCCCTTCTTGACTTTTTGCACAATTTTGCATGATTTATAAATAATTTTATTTTTAAAATTCGAAGTTGAAGGTTGTGTTTTGTTTTTTTTTTTCGAATTTTGTTGAGTGTTGCAGTGGGTTTTACGCGATGCGTTACGTTTTTCTAATTTGTCGTTTTCTCTGAAACTATGCAAATTTTTTGCAATCTTTTAAAAGCAATTTGTTGGTTTTGTTGAGATCTACAAAATGCCTTTTGAAGCTTGCAAAAATATTGTAAGGTTTAAGAGAAATCGACGAAATAAAAAGCGTAACGCCACCGCGTAAAAAGAGGTTTCACCAAGGGTTTCACTGTATTTAAGAAATTATCTAGCGTGACGTCACAGTCTAACAAACCCCCCCTCCTTTACTTATCACATTTTGTCACGCTTGCGAAAACCCCTTTCCCCCCTAAAGCGTGACATCTTTATGGATGACGCCTATCAAACGAAGCCAAATTTTGTATGTTTTTTTTCTCTTTATAAGATTTTTTTTTGGAGAATACTAAAATTTTTACAAATTATCCTATTTATTGAAAATACTCAAATTTTTAAAATACCGTAAACTGGGGTGACTTTGATAGCCCCGGGCGACTTTGATTGGTTTTTCAAATGCCCGTCAAATTAATATCTAAACATTTTTGAGAATTTATAGTATGTAAGCATTAAGGGATAGCTTATTATCGAACATATATGCAAAAATGAGACTGTTACATTGAATGTATCAAAATTAGTGACCAAATCAAATTTCTTTCAATGTCACCCCGGGCTATCACAGTCACCCCAGTTTACGGTATGCAATATGGGTATCAAACGACGCAAAATTTTATATGCTTTTTTTCTCTTTATTAGAGTTTTTTTTTTTTTAGAATACTAAATTTGTCACAAATTACCGTATTTATTGAAAATAATTAAATATTCAAAATATGCAATATGGGTATCAAACAAAGCGATATTTGGTTTGCTTTTTTTGAAAATACAAAAATTTTCACAAATTACCGTATTTTCCGAAACAACTCAAATTTTGAAAATATGCAATATGGGTATCAAACGACGCAAAATTTTGTATGATATGATGTAATTTGAATGTATGCATGAAGCATGCAAAATTTCGCTTCGTTTGATAACCATATTGCAACATTAGTTGACCTAGGTTTGGTAGAACGCTAATTTATGCAGATTGAAAATCGAAATAAGAAGATCATCCGTTCAGTAGTTTTTGAGATATAGCCATATAAGTAATGATGTCAAATATTCTTTTTCAGGAAGTCGACGATATCTCTTAAACCATAATGTCTAACAAAATCCTTTATAAAGTCTTTACTGTAATATTAACGCTGCAAATTTCATCAAATTTGGATGAAACCCGAGCGAAAAAAAAGCCAAACGAACTTTGAGTGAGGTATTAGAAATCGTCCGAAGTCATATACTTTTGCCTTGAATAAACATTGTTTAAAATAATTAAAACACACGAGCATTTTTTTTTTCTTTTTGATCATACGACCGTCTAAAAACATGTCATCATGACTGCACGATTAATCAAACAATGCACTGTGCATTATGAATATGATTGTACCGACAATAAAATGCATCATCTCGCAAGAATGGGATCAAACAAGTGCTTAAACCTCAACCAAACAATGCCAGTGTCACTTAATTGAACATTAAAATTTCGTTCCAGGTGGCACGTGCCTGCAATTAAAAAGCAGTGCATCTTTGCATGATCGTGATGACATCTCCCACACCAAAGACTGGAGGTGACGCACCCTCTCATTTGAATAATAAATCAATCTTTTCGTCGCGACACTGAAACGAGTTTGCTACTTGGCTTAAGATTTGAAAGGGAGAGGGGGAAAAAACAAGCAGTGACAACATTGCAAAATTCACACGAAATGGTGATTAATGGAAGGAATGACGGTGCATGCTAAATGTAGGCTGTCACTGAAATAATATTGAAATTAATTAAATGTCATCGAAAATTTGTTACATCACACCCAAAACCAATAGTTTCTCCCGTAACTGCAACCAACAAACATAAAAACATAAAAATCACACGTTCAAAGCAAAGCCGTCACAGCGGGGCAAACAAGGGCTCATTTATTAACTTGTTGATAGACTCACCACTTTTTCCTCGTGCGTTCATAAATCAAAGACCGCCCCGAGGGCTGCGCGTGAAGTTTTGGACCGTTTGACGAGCCCTTTCGCCGACACGGCCTTTCTTCGGTGGCTTCGCACTAAGGAATCAATTGTTGACTGGGTTGGGGTACAGCGTTATAACGCATCACAAAACGGATTCGTCCCGTGCACCTACTAACAGTGTGACAACTACCAGCTAGGCACTTTTGCCCCAAGGGACAGTGACGTAGAAGATTTTTTTTATTTTTTTTTTTTAATAATTAGAAATTTCAATTTAGCATCTTGTAATTAAACGAAATATTTGCTAAAAAATCGAGGTTCAAATTTATAACAATTCAAGATTAAATTCCATAGTCCTCCATACAAATTTCTGTACAAAAAATTGTACACCTATGCCATGCTTAACAAAAACCACTGAACTCAACTCCAACACGTGGGTGGCACACGCCGCCGCGCCTGTCGGCAGCACTGACTGTCCACAAACAAACAATCAGCACTCAAACATAATTACCACTCTGAGGATCGAATGAGGAGGTGTCAAACGAAGACACGAGCGGACGCGTACCGTTTGTAATAAATCACAGGCGAGCATTACCATCAGGCTTGGAAACGCAAGAGAAGTCCCACCTTTGCAGAAGATGCGTTTTGGATTTGGGTATGATGTCGATTTAGTTTTGACCGAAAAAAACTTTAAAGTAAAGTGGTAAAACATTACAAAAAATATAACTAAATTGTTATTTTCATGCAAAACATGTCCAACTCTAATTCAATTTTCCACAGATCTTATGCTGCATCCCAGATATTCCTCCCACGCAAGCTCACTCAACTGGTTGGTGAATCACGTTTCCACGCGTGAAGATGAGTCAAAGGACTGAATGCACACCTCTGCTATGCAATTATCGTTTCGTTCGCGTTGCATAGAGTGTGTCTGGTATCAGATGGTTGCAATCATTCACGCGAAATAGAGCCGACAAACGAGGAGGCGTGTTCAATGCTGCATGAGTTTTAAACGCGGAAAGTTGAAATGGTTTGGAAGAGGTTTTGCTTTTTTCAACTTGTGACTGAGTCTTGAAAGAATGCCATTGAAAAATACGTTGCATCTTTCGATAAACAAAAAATCCCGTTTTTGCAAGAGACGCGTCGAAAAACTCAGTTTTTATTTTCAAAAATTATAGAGCAATTCCAGCTCAAATCAGGAATTTTTCTGATACTTTTGTACCCGACCCTCTCCGATTGCAATGAAACTTTGTAGACATGTTATCCTAGGCCTATATTAGCCATTTTTGTGTATATAGAACCAATAGTACACCATATTCTTGATTTACACAACGAAATGGGGGTGTTTAAATCGAGAATCGTTTTAAAAAAGAATGTCCATGACTTAAATTGAGAATATGACTTAAATTAAGAATCTTTGTGATTTCGTAACTTGTTGGAAAATTTCCAAAATGTATCAATTGTATTTTGTTTAGTAATGTTATTTAAACATTTTAGCATGGTTTTGGAACACCTGGGATGTTCTAGTCCATCCGAATCTTCCGGAAGTTTTGTGCAACAGGCTAACCGAAGAAACAAGTCGAAGCATCAAAATTTTGACAACGGATCCTACCCAGACAGCTTCAGTGAGTGCGGTAGGCTACAGTGCATTGTTGTAACAACTTATTGGGATGATCTGGGTCATCCAAGGACTCCCTGGAGTCAAGACCGGTGGGTCTACCGCCGTAACAAGCAAGAGGTCGACGGATTTTGACCCCGGAACATACCCGCATAGCTTCAGTAAGTATGGTAGACTATTTTGCTGATGTGTTGGGATATTCTGGGACATCCAAGGACTCCCTGGAGTTAAGATCTGTGGGTCTACCGCCGTAACAAGCCAGAGGTCGACGGATTTTGACCCCGGGACATACCCGCATAGCTTCAGTGAGTATGGTAGACTACTTTGCTGATGTGTTGGGATGTCCTGGGTCATCCAAGGACTCCCTGGAGTTAAGATCTGTGGGTCTACCGCCGTAACGAGCAAGAGGTCAATGGATTTTGACCCCGGGACATACCCGCATAGCCCCAGTGAGTATGGTAGACTACTTTACTGATGTGTTGGGATGTCCTGGGTCATCCAAGGACTCCCTGGAGTTAAGATCTGTGGGTCTACCGCCGTAACGAGCAAGATGTCGACGGATTTTGACCCTGGGACTTGCCAGCATAGCTTCAGTGAGTATGATAGACTACTTTGCGGTTGTGTTGAGATGTTCTGGGTCATCCAAGGACTCCCTGGAGATAAGACAGACCATCAGATCTTAACTCCAGGGAGTCCTTGGATGATCCAAGACAGCCCAACACATCAGCAAAGTAATCTACCATACTCACTGAAGCTATGCGGGTATGCCCCGGGGTCAAAATCCATCGACCTCTTGCTTGTTATGGCGGTAGACTCACAGATATTGACTCCAAGGAGTCCTTGGATGACCCAGGACATCCTAAAAGATCATCAAAGTAGTCTACCATACTCACTGAAGCTATGCGGGTATGTCCCGGGGTCAAAATCCATTGACCTCTGGCTTGTTACGGCGGTAGACCCACAGATCTTAACTCCAGGGAGTCCTTGGATGACCCAGGACATCCCAACACATCCGCAAAGTAGTCTACCATACTCACTGAAGCTATGCGGGTATGTCCCGGGGTCAAAATCCGTCGACCTCTGGCTTGTTACGGCGGTGGACCCACAGAACTTAACTCCAAAGAGTCCTTGGATGACCCAGATCATCCCAATAAGTTGTTACAACAATGCACTGTAGCCTACCGCACTCACTGAAGCTATCTGGGTAGGATCCGTTGTCAAAATTTTGAAGCTTCGACTTGTTTCTTCCGTTAGCCTGCTGCACAAAACTTCCGGAAGTTTCGGATGGACTAGAACATCCCAGGTGTTCCAAAACCATACTTAAATGTTTTAATAACATAACTTATCAAAATACAATTGATTCATTTTGAAAATTCTCCGACAAATTACGAAGTCCCAAAGATTCTTAATTTAAGTCATATTCTCAATTTAAGTCATGGACATTCTCATTTTAAGTCATGACTTAAAAAAAGTTGCGTAAATCGAGAATCGTTTAAAAAAAGGTGACTTAAAAAAAGAATATGGTGTCGAAAAAAAACATTTGAGAAGGGCGTAGGGTATTTAGATTTTTTTTTGTATTTTGTAATTTAAAAATTACTGTATCTCGAAGCCGTTGCGTCGTATCAAAAAGTGGTCAAAGACAAACTCTTAGGAAATTGGACGGGCTTTCTGAAAAAAAATACACGCCGCATCTATGAGATTTTTTGATTTTTAAATCTAAAACTTAAATTTAAGGGTGATGTCACGATTTTTTTTCGTTCAAAATTGTTGAGGGAATAGCCTAAAATGTTACCAAAAGACTGACGAAAAATGCAGGATGATATGTCTCTCCTAAAAAAATACAAAAATCATTTACTAAAACAGTTTTTTTGAAAAGTGGTCTAAACGTCAAATTTTTAAAAACCGGTAGTGGCAATCGATTCTCCAGACAATTTTATATAAAAGTCACCATATTGACCATTGTACTATGTCCAATCCTTGGGAAGATACAGCGGTTTTAAAAACAAAAATGTTGAAAAAACGGGTTTTTTGGTGGTATTTGGCAATTTCTATATGACAGACTTGGTTTTTCAGTCTCGTAAATATTTTTATCCCGCCCGTGTGGATCAATCGGACCGCGCACTGGACTCACCATCCAGAGGTCGCTGGTTCAAATCCCGCGGCGGGCGCTCTAAAATTCTTTGTGTAAATATGGGTATTCGGCGCCGTCGCTCCGTGCCATACTTTCATACACTCAGGAGCCCAGGGCGGCGAAGTCCTTGTAGATTAAAAGGAAGACACTAGTGGTTGGTACTAGCAATGGTGGCCGACAGCTATAACGTCAACTTCGTCGTTTTCAAATATTTTTACCGGAAAGCTCGTCCAATTTCCCATAAGTTTGTCTTTGACAGCATTTTAATTGGATGTAAGGGCTTACAGATATAAGCTTAACTAAATTGCTAATAACTGAAAATAGAATATTTTTTTCAGTGTGGTAGAAACCTGGATAGTAAATTTGCTTACGTAAATATAAAAACGAGTCAAATCAAAAAGCTGTCAAAGGCAAACTCATGGGAAATTGGACGAGCTTTCCGTTAAAAATATTTACGAGACTGAAAACCCAAGTATGTCATATAGAAATTGCCAAAAACCACAAAAAACCCGTTTTTTCAACATTTTTGTTTTTAAAACCGCTGTATCTTCCCAAGGATTGGACATAAGACAATGGTCAATAAAGAGATTTTTATGTAAAATTGTCTGGAGAATCGATTGCCACTACCGGTTTTTAAAAATTTTGACGTTTAGACCACTTTTCAAAAAAACGGTTTTAGTAAATGATTTTTGTATTTTTTTAGGAGAGACATACCATCCTGCATTTTTCGTCAGTCTTTTGGTAATTTTAGGCTATTCTCTCAAAAATTTTGAACGAAAAAAAATCGTGACATCACCTTTAAATTTAAGTTTTAGACTTAAAAATCAAAAAATCTCATTGATGTGGCGTGTATTTTTGTTTCAGTGTATTTTTTTCAGAAAGCCCGTCCAATTTCCTACAAGTTTGTCTTTGACCACTTTTTGATACGACGCAACGGCTTCGAGATACAGTAATTTTTAAATTACAAAATACAAAAAAATCTAAATAACTTACGCCCTTCTCAAATGTCATTATCGAGTGTAACTGGCATCATATACACAAAAATGGCTAATATAGGCCTAGGATAACATGTCTACAAAGTTTCATTGAAATCGGAGAGGGTCGGGTACAAAAGTACCAGAAAAATTCCTGATTTGAGCTGGAATTGCTCTATACAGTACTTGTTCGGTAACTGGGCCGGTAACGTAGCCCAGAATGCTGCTCGCTAACTTGGCTGAACGAAAATAACTAGGGGACCACCGATGCATAATATTTTTCTGATGAAATATGAAAATAAAAGTTACTTAAATTTATTTATAATGCTTACTTTTCATATTTCTTTCATTGTGACTTGAAATTACATAAAACATACCTCGGTCATTTCGGATTGTGCAGGATTTTTGACGTTTGTCTGCTTTTTAACTGGGCCATAGCCATAGTTTAACCACGCCTAGTTACCCAACAAGTACTATATCTCGGGAAAGTACGGGTCGACACCTTCAATTTTTTGATGTTTTATGAAATTTTGAAGCTTTTTCAAATGTTGGGCTTGATTTTTGAGACTCGCAATTAAAATTAAAATTTTCAAACTGCATTCAAAAAATGTATCTTTGGATTTTAGATTTCAAAAAATCAAACCATCCACATTGACGACCCCCGGGTCTTTTGTGGTCTCTATTGCAAGTTTCTGCTCGAACCTAGGAGTCCGAAGGCTTGAATAGGGAGAGCACCCAAACCTTTTTTTTTTAGGAACCTTCCACCCCAGTGTTTGAACTGACGACCTTTGGATGGCGAGTCCAACCGCCGTCAGCGATTCCACCGGAGTAGGCTTGGTTTGGTGTGTTGTTTGTACTTATGGCATGGAGACGACTCCTACACCTGGAATGACTTAACGGCCTAACAACCAAGGCCGGGACCGACATTTTACTTCCTCATCCGATGGAAGGTTTGAGCAGATGGGAATCGGACGGATTTTAGATTTATCAATGCCAAATATTTAGCCTATACGCGAAAGGGAAGTGAGTTAAACGGACAAACAAAATTACAAAATTGGTCTCATTTTTGTAAAACTTTAAATTAAATGTTTCTTTTTTCATCCAATATTTGAAAGGTCATTGGAATCTCTAAAAAATGTGCCGCTAAGATTCTGGAATGTTTCTACTTTTTCTCGTAACTTTGGCAAATTACCGTAAGAAACGATCTCTTTAGGGCATATTTTTTGAAGTCCCCAGAAACCATTCGAAAAATCTCCTCAGAACAAACCGAACATATCTTAGAAAATCTGCCTTTTATATATATCAATGATAGCATTTTGTTTTTTTTTTTGCATTTTGCCGTTTAATTTTTTTTTTTAATATATGGCAATTGCACAATAATTACAATCTTCTTAAATTTTAAAATTTATCTGTCAGATTTTCACATCCTACTCCTCTCTGACGTACTCATTCCATGGCTGCTCGTAAATTTTATGAATGAAATAACTCCGCTCACATATTTAGCATAATACGCGACTCGACACCGCCGCGTCGTCATCTTCACGGTCGAGATTTCAGCGGCATCCACATGGCGCAACACAGTGCACTCACTCTCACGCCACTCACGGCGAGTACCACCACTCTACTCTCTCTCTGAGTGACTTATTCTGACTCTCTTCGGCTCCTCACCCGGACTACCAAAACGTGGTCGTCGCGGGTCGCGCGTGGGTGCCATGTAACGGTCATTAGTTGGCCTTTTTTAAACGCTCGAAACCATCCGGCCGGCGGCGATGGTTGACCAAAACACAACTTCCGCGGACCACGTGTGTGGTATCACAACCTGACTGTGTCAGTTCGGGAGGGCTGCCGGTAGTTGGTTCAAACCGTAGGGAGACACTTTTCTAGTAAGACTAGGGCAGTGGTTGCCAAATGTGAAGTTCGTTAAAAACGAAAACATATTTTATAATTAACTCAAAATGTTAGGAGCAAGTCCAATAAAGCATACCCATCTTGCATCGACCTCTTCAATCTGCCTAAAATTTTCAGGGATTATTTGAAAATATAAAACTAGCATCTGGCCAAAATATGAGCACTCTAGGTCAACGGAAAGTGGGGCAAATCGGGACAGAATGTTTTTTTGGTTCAAAAACTTCAAAAATATTAAAAAGGCTGTAACATGAGCAGACCTTAACTAAATTTCAAAATTTAAAATGTATCTGAAAGGGCTTAAAAATTACAACCAAATGCGGGGTTAAGCATCCCAATTGGTTTAATCTAATGCGAGTTATTGGTATTTTAGTGAAAAAATAGCACAATTTTCAAACTCAAATAAAAAAGTGTTCCATCCAGCAATCAATTCGATTCGACCTGGAGCTAGTAGTAGATACCTAGGACTACCATCTGAGACTGATAACGCTTAGGGTAAGGCAGTATAACATACAAAATAGACACTTTTACCTTTAGTGATTTTTGTTGTTGTTGTAAATTGTTTGCTCGTGAGACCTTTTAGATCCCATTTTCTGGTGATAATTTTATCATATTTGTGTTCCTGAGACAATTTCATAATATGCTTATTTTCATCAATTTTAACCCTTTAAAAAAATAAAGTTCAATAAAAATTCCCGGGAAATTTAAAAAATGTGGATTTTTTTCTAATCATGGTTCCGATTGATATTTTGCAGCAAAATTGTATAGGGCAGCGTATTTAAAGATTGAAATAAGTAAAAGTAAATCTTTCCCAGTTCCTAAGGGGAACACCCTTGAAGAGTATCGGGGCCGGCATTTACAAAGCGGATTCAGTGGTTGTTCGATTGTCTTATTTTGAAAGTCTTTCAAATCGTAAAATTTATAAATAAATGACCCCAATTCTTTTATGTTGAGAAGTATTTATTTTATCAAAGTGTTTGGACAGTGAGTAAAATAAATCCAAACTATACTTGCTTTTTTTTTTTAAATTTATATTTATTCAGTTTTTCTTTTCCATGTACATTCATTCAGTTAAAATATTATTGAGTGTCCAATCACAATCGATGACTTTTCACCTCAATTTTAAATACTAGTAACTTTCATTTATTCATGAAATATTTAGCTTTCGCTATTCAGTGATTTCAAATGTAGGAGGTCCTACATGTACAAAAGGGAAAAGGGATACCTTAAAACTAACTTATAAACTATATAAAGAGCGGATCAATGCAGCTGAAGACTGCAATGATTTTTGTCGAAATGCATCAATTATCTTATTGGACATAACATCCAAAGTGTCAACTTCGGCTAATTGATGAAGTTCACTGGTGCTGAACCAGGGAGGAAGTTTCAGAATCATTTTCAGAATTTTGTTCTGAATCCTCTGAAGTTTTTTCTTCCTGGTTAAGCAACAGCTTGTCCAGATCGGCACAGCATAAAGCATGGCAGGTCTGAAAATTTGTTTATAAATTAACAGTTTATTCTTGAGACAAAGTCTAGAATTCCTGTTTATAAGTGGATACAAACATTTAATATATTTGTTACGTTTAACCTGTATACTTTCAATATGATCCTTGTAAGTGAGGTTTTTGTCAAAAGCAAGTCCAAGATATTTCACTTGATCCTCCCACTTTAAATTTACCTCATTCATCTTTATAATGTGATGACTTTTTGGTTTAAGAAAATCAGCCCTTGGTTTGTGAGGGAAAATAATAAGTTGAGTTTTTGCAGCATTTGGAGTAATTTTCCATTCTTTTAAATAAGAATTGAAAATATCCAAGCTTTTTTGTAATCTTCTTGTGATGACACGAAGGCTTCTACCTTTGGCGGAGATGCTTGTATCATCAGCAAAAAGTGATTTCTGACATCCTGGGGGCAAATCAGGCAAGTCAGAAGTAAAAATATTGTATAAAATTGGACCCAAAATGCTTCCTTGAGGGACGCCAGCACGTACAGGTAGTTGATCAGATTTGCTGTTCTGATAACATACCTGCAGAGTACGATCCGTCAAATAATTTTGAATAATTTTCACGATATAAATCGGAAAATTAAACCTTTTCAATTTTGCAATCAAACCTTTATGCCAAACACTGTCAAATGCCTTTTCTATGTTCTTCGCAACCACTCTTTTTTGACGGTTCGCCGAGCTCTGACTAATTACGGACATAACGAACCAGTTTCTAGTATGTGTCGTATTTTTAACTTGTGCTCTGACCATTTCGACTTTGACCTGTCCCGCAACAATCAAAATCCGTTTCCTTAATTTCCTCAAGTCCCTTCCCTGACAATACACACGTAGATATTAGAACACTGTGATATTTTTGTTAATTTATTGAGTTAGTTTTAAAGTAACCCGTCTTGTATCATTTGAGTTTTGTGTACTTGTTGATGCGAAAAGACGAGGTGGTTTTGTGCCTCTTTGAGAGAGTGTCTTGGAATATGCTAGACACATCTCAAGGGGGCTTTTGTCCACCTCCTAATAAAGAAAAAATGAAAAAATGAAAAAAAGAGCAGCGCCAGTAGAATAGCCCTCAGATTTGTTGCTTCGAATCAAATTTGAAACTCTCAACAACTGATGAGTAGTTGAATGCCCAAGGAACTATACTTGCTTCTTTGTCCATTTTACAGAGTGTGCTTTTTTTTTGTTTTTCCCAGAAAATTTAACTTCTCGTGTGTTTTTTTACTTGAAACAACTTAATGTTTTTAAATATTTTAAGCAAGTTTTAAAATATTCGTTTTAAAGTATTCTTTGGGCAACTTTCAACAATACGAAGTAGTTAATGGTAGGTTTTTTTGAATGGTTTTATTTTGTAACAAAGTTCTCAGCCTAATAAATGACTTCTCTTAGCACATAAAGATGATTTAAAATACTGTCATTTTCATCTGACGATATCTCGAAAACTATTTGTCCGATTTTCAATGATAAAAAATAAAAGATTTGCGAAATTTTCTGATCATCATTTTTCGTGAGATTTGCCCGTTGAATCCTGCCAACAGAATTAAATCAATATTATCAAGATTTTTTTATGATAAATCTGTAATGAATCACAGTTAAACATTTATTTTAAACTACCTTAAAACGAGGTGACTTTGACAGGTTTGTTATTTTTCTGCAAATAAGATGTTCAAATTAAATACGTACGGAATGGTATGGAATCATACAAACCGTGGTAGAGAAGTGTTCAAAGTACCTCAAGAAGAAATTTTCGTAAAATTTTGAAAAGTTTAATAAGTTAGTTAACTAAAATTATTTTTTTAGGAAAAACATTACTATAACCTTCTCAAAGTGTAATGATTTTCTCAATGATAATGATTTTGAATCGGAAAACGGAATGCATGTTAGGTTTCTTTGGACAATTTTGCACTAGGACAAGGTAAAAAAGTACTATACCCGGGCAGACGGTAATAACAAAATTCATGCCATTTCAATAACAAATACTGTTAAAATAACAGAAAGTGTTGTGGATTCTTCTTGAAAAATCCATTTTTGCATAAGAGTTTAATAACAGTTTATGTTATTATAACAAAAATTGTTTTTGGTCTGATTGGTTGAAAGCCAAAACAACTTGGAAATAACATTTTTTGTTATGGAAGAATAACTCCAACTGTTATTGGGATGATCGGATTAGTTGTTAAAATAACAAAAAAAAAAAAAACAAAAATTTGTTCGAAGAATAACTAAAAGTGTTATCAGTCTGTTATTACAATAACAATCCAATAACAAAAAAATCATAACGACGAATAACAAATATTGTTATTAATAACATAAAATGTTATTGGCTTAGTATTTTCAAATATCAAAAAAATTTATTCCCAAGTTATTTCCGTCTGCTCGGGTATCGGCAACCTTAGTGATGGTACATTTGACGCAAACATATGATTTGAAAACCTTAAATCTAATCTAATCTAATCTTATCTAATCAGACCCTAGCAAAAATAAAATTTGAACACCTTAAATATAATTTTAACAAGGATTAATATGACTATCAAAGTCACCCTGTAATTCAAACTAAGAATTTTATTGATCCTTGCACTGTAACTTGGATTATGCCCGCAGTTTTCTCTCGCACTCGAAAAAAACAACGAGAATTAAACAAAAACTAGGCAACCGCTCGTTGTTTATTTACATTTCCAGTCGCAGTTTCCACCAAACTGGACTTTCGCACTTTAAAATTGCGAGTGACAGCTGAAAAACAAGCGATAAACTTCGGCTCGCTTTGATCATTTTTGAGGAAATTTAAAACTTCCCAAGCAAGTTTGACAAGTCGCAATATTGCGATTGGTAGCAATAATTTAGTGCGAAGTCCAAGTTAGTGGGAATTGCGCAATAAACTCAACTATTTTTTTTAAACACTATTGAATAAACTTTTTTCTAAAATGGTACATGGTATGTGTGTGGCCTACCCCAGTACATGTTTTAAAACTAATAACCTTGAGCAATAACTTACCAGTTGGAAAATATTCAAAAAATATATTGAAATTCAATGTCACCCCGATTTACGGCAACTAAAATTGTCTTTAAAATGATTTTAAAATGAAAGCAAAAGATGACAACCACTGCACCTTACGCACCCTCTGAATGCCCAAAAATGGGCCTTTTCGCTCATTCACTCGTTGGTTTCGTAAAAAAAGAAAGAAAAAAAAAGCCTCGTACTAAATAGAAATTGCAATTTGTATGTTAATCGAGACGGGACGCACGCCGCCCAAAAGCAAAGAAAAAAAATGCATTCCGAGTTGCAGTTTGGCTCGAGTGGGCCACGCGGTGGTCGTCGAGGGAGGATTTGAACGATGATTTATGGGCGGTACGTGTGCGTCCCACTGTCCCCGGCCCAAAGTGAAACCGGCACTCCGGAATGGCCGCATTGTCACCGACCTCGTGGCTGCTTTTAGTTTGATTACGTTTGGCTGGCTTCGGGATGGCCCTTTTTTCGAGGCCCGAAGAAGTTTGTGGCCGCTTGATGGCACCAGCAGCAAACCAAATGGACTTTTGTGGTGCGTACGTAGACACCATGTTGGGTATTAATCGACTGTGTGCGATTGAAAAAGGAGCATAGGCGTCGAAAAAAAGTGTCTTGAACATACGATTGAAATTGATTTATTAAAAAAACACAATGTTTTAAAATAAGAAACGAATGTTCTTGACAACGTATCTCAATTACTTGAAAATGAAATTCAATAGAATAAGCAGTAAAACCAAATATTTGGACGCCACTGAATTAAATGACAAACCAAAGTCTAAATTGAAAGAAAGCCCCATCGGAAGAACCGCTCGCCAATGATATCTCGTCTGTATTTTTATGCACTTCCCATTCCTCACGAAGAGTACATCAATTTTATGGGATTTTTTCCGAATGGGTAAAGCCCCCTTTGGAAGGTGGCGGTGCGACACACCTTTTGGCGCCCGTTTCGCTTGGCCAGTTCGCTCATATTGTGTGCCAAAATGGTTTATTGGGCCGGGTTTCGATCATGCGTTTCACGATCGATTTATTGGCGCCTCTTTCACTTTTTTTCACTCGGCAGCCGAAAATTGTGTTGCACTTGGACTAGAACTACATAAAAATCAATTTAGTGTGTGTGCACTTTCCCCCCCAAAAGCCAATAAATCAACGCTAAATTTTGTTTCGAGCCAATTTTGAGTCCGGAAGACTCGGTCTCTGTCTAATTTCATAAGCCAATCCGGGCAAAGTTTCAATAAGCAAAATCCGAGAAAGATATATTGACCGTAATAAAAGGATTTATCGAGCCACCCAGCCTTCCGGGTCCTCAAGTGACCCTTCAAAATGCACCCTGGCCTAGACCCTGCGCTGTCTGGCTGGAGAAGAGGACCAAAGTTCTGCTCATCCGGGAACGAGTATTCACATAAAATCGTGTATCGTATCAGCTGGTGCGCTTCTGCTGGGAACTCACTGGCCGACCTTTTGCGAGTTTTGGGGTATTTCTCTTTAGGAGATTTTAGGGTATGTTGACAAATTGTTGGTTGTAACATGGTCACTCTATTCGTTTAGTTGTTTTTCATTTAGCTATAATAATCTATATAAACAAGTCCAACTGAATCAAGGGTTTGTGTCGAAGCTAGCACATGGCAAGCTTTAGTAGAACAGTGCTACACCTCACTTCCTCACACCCCCGCCAATCCGTCCGATAAGCCAAACAGTCCTGGAGAAAGCACAACTTGCACCACCACGTATGGGAAGACTTGCTGGGTTATACCTGCTGAGAGGAACTTGCACGATCAAGCCCTCTCGGAAAGCCTGGAATGAATTAGAACAGGAAAGCCAGATGACAAATGTGTAAGAGGGAACGAGATGCCTTCAGTAATATTCCCAAAATCTGTTCGGGTAAATTCGTTACTCGAAACTACGAAATTTCTCACGAAATTACGTACTTCCGTTGAACCTTTCCCTAATGACGCTTTCTGAGGAAAGTTACAATTTCTACTCGTCGACTTGGTCCTGAGTCGCGGAAGAGGCAGCAGCGCCGATCCAGTAGTCTAGCCCCCCGGTGTGTTTAGTGACGTGTCCAACCTTAGCTTAGCTAGTAGTTTGTGCGGTCCGATTCTGTGTGCGAAGAGGAATTAAAAGCCGACGACGGCGTTCTGTTCTAGAGTCGGAACCAACCGCCTCCTACCAGCTCGTGCTCGCCACACCGCCACCAAAAGCCTTAGCCGCCCTGCTGACCCCGCGGTCTCAGCGATCGAGCCCCGGAAGTCCCACTGGGATCCGGAAGGGAGACCACACGCTACACGTGGCTCCAGGGAGAGCCGTCCATCGCGCCAGCCGTTCCTGTCCAGCCGCTGGTCCAGATTCGCCGCAGAAGTTCACCAGACCGTAGACGTCGGTCCACGTGGTCACGCGCCGTCCAGGTTCCAGAAGGAGGCGACCCGTCCACCAGGCCGGCCAGCCGGCCAAGCCCGATTTCAACCAGGCCGCCCCCTTAAGATCGCGCGCCTTTCATCTGCTCCAGAAGAATATCGCACCGCGTGGTGCACTAGCGACGCGTAAGCCAATCAACGAAACCGGTCCGTGAGTACTCACCTGTTACGTAAAAACCGCATGCGTACGCACTCGTAGACGTCGTCCGAGTTGCCAAAAACACACACACACATTTTCTAAGGCTCGTTGCCCTTTCCCGAGCCTAGTTCCGTTGGTCACCGTTGCACCTGTGACCTCCGGGCTAACGTAACCAAGCCCAAGAACAAATCCGCACACAGATAGTTAGTAGAGAGAGAGAACCAAGAAGAGAAGAGGAAATGAACACGTAGGACACTACAAACATGTAACTTAAACCTAGGTTAAAAATGTACAATTAAAACCCACATTTAGCATGCAATATATTTCGTTTTTCACCTCCCCCAAGACGTTGTTAGCGTAGTTGTTTTTGGTGAACGAAATGTCTCTCTCGCCAGATTAGTTGCACGGGTCTAGAGGTCTCTCGCTTCGCATTCGACGTCTCCACGTTTTTGTTACTGTTGTTTTACTCCAAGTGCAAGGCTGCTTGGGAATCTCAGCCTGGGGTCTTTTCCCGTCGCAGCGATTGGTGCGGGGGTAGAAATTATCCTGTGAGGATCCAGAGCGAACAGGTGATTGGTTGTTCGGACGGACAACGGGTTGCCCCGTTCAGTTTTGGATATTTTTGGAGTCATCACACGCGAAGCGGAGTACCTCTTACCCATTTTGAGTCCCTTGAACGTTCCCCCATTCATTTCAGGTTTTACAAAACGACCCGCCCTGCGGCTGGGTCTAGTCGGGCATAAACCAGGCAAGTCGGTCCTCTACGGAGGTGGCGCATAAACCGTTTGCTAATTAACAAACCCGTGGGACGGTTATCGGACGGATTCCTCGTGGCTACAATTTGCGTACCACATATTGGCGCCCAACGTTTTGGGTCTTTCTTTCATTTTTTCTTTCGATTGAGAGTTCATTCGAACGATTTTCGTGGGTTCTTAAAGCAAAGATTCCTTTATTTATTTTCCATTGGTTGATTGATAATTTTTCCCTGTTTGTTGCATCACTTTTTAATTATTATTATTTATTACTTGTTATTTATCACTATTTATTTATTTATTTATTAACTTATTTATTTATTTATTACTTATTGTTAGTTTGATAATTCTTATGCACGTTAAACTTACGTTTTTGAGCACATAAAATAAAATTTATTTCATCACATTTTTTGATACTGAGAGGTTAAAAAGAAAATAAATACGATGAAGTTCCCACACGCGAGACATTTGTCGAATGAAGAACTCAGACTGAGGAACAAAGAGGAAGAAACACGACAGAATCTTAACTCGAAGCGTGATATCTTGCGAAAACTATTCCAAATTGATCGGAATGAAAAACACAATTACCCTGATCCACCTTATCAATGGGAAGACGAAATGGAATTTGTGAAATCAAAAGTAGATGGACTGTTGTTGATCGCACAAGGGAAGATCGAAAGTGAAACTCGATCAAAATTAGTTCATTATTACTACCGGATACAGAGGGCAATAGCGCAAACACAAGAAGGACATAATTTGCAGAAAGCACTTTTGACACCAGTCTCGAAGCTACTTCAATCGGTCTCTTCGGATGGAAATTTCACTCAAAGCGGACCGGATACGGATACAGATAATAAAGGAAAGCCAAATCCAAACCCGAATCCAAACCCAAATCCAAACCCGAATCCAAACCCTAATCCCAATCCAAACCCAAATCCAAACCCGAATCCAAACCCCAATCCAAATCCAAACCCTGATCCTAATCCTAATCCAAACCCAAACCCAACGGTCGAGGAATTGTGGGAAGTAATCAAACGTCTTCAGACAGAGCTGGAAATTTCTAGAGTGGAGAACCGAAGATCAACAGAAAGCGACTCTAGCGGCTCAGTTCTGGTACCTCGACTAATAGGTCCCTCCCCGAGACAACCGCCAAGACCAAGACCAGGCTTTGAGTCATCTGGAAGTTCCAGGAACGACAACTTCAGAGAACGTTACCACCGAAACCATCAAAGAAGGATTGAACATTGGAAAATTTCGTTTACGGGAGAGCCTAATTCACTATCGGTTGAAGATTTTCTGTTCAGATTAAAACAAATTGCGAAAAGGGAGGAAGTAACTGATCGAAAACTTCTAAAGGATGTCCATATGGTACTTGACGGAGTAGCAGCAAACTGGTTCTTCACATACGCCGACGAAGTCAAGACTTGGGAGGATTTTGAAAAGCGAATCAGACTGCGATTTGGCAACCCTAATCAGGATCAAGGAATTCGTCAAGCACTTCAGAGCCGGAAACAACAAAGGAATGAACCTTTCGCAGCTTTTGTAGACGATATTGGACGTTTGAATAAGATGCTGTCTAATCCTCTGTCGAAGAGACGGCAATTCGAAATCATTTGGGACAATATGCGATCGTATTACTATACAAAACTGTCTACGACTACGGTTTTGGATTTGGATCACCTGAAAAGCTTGAACCGAGGAATCGACGCAGCCGATTCTCACCTGCAGCAACTACTGGCTAAGCAACAGCAGCAGGTTCATCACGTTGACTACGAAGAGGAAGAAGCTGGAGCAGAAGAGATGGAGTTTGTCGACGCGATTCAACCACACTCCGGACCGAGTGGGTTCCGAGCTCAAGGGAACAGAAACAGGAACTTCCGAACGTTCAACCCACCACGAGAACCAAGCCAGTCGTTCAACACGTCGCAGGAACCTTCGAACCAGCAGTCAGCAGCTCGGCAACAAGTTTCCCCAAACTCATCGTCTAACTGCTGGAACTGTAGACAAACTGGACACAACTGGCGAGTCTGCAGGGAACCGAAATCAATATTCTGTTATGGCTGCGGGGAATTGGGGAAAACAATCCGTTCATGCACCAGATGTGCAGCAGCTCATGTAACAACAAATCCGAACCAGAACACTAACGCGGGAAACTATTAGAGGGATGTACGACAGGGAATCCTAACATTCCTTACTATGAAAGAATTCCCAATCAACCTACCGACTACGACCCGTTGAATCAAATCCACACAATTAAAATTGAAACAAAAAAGTGTCCATACCTACGAGTGCGAGTTTTTGATGACGAGTTTACAGCGCTACTCGATTCAGGCGCGGGGATAAGCGTAATCAATTCGCTGAATCTGTCACTGAAGTACGGTATGAAACTACAACCAACAAGACTAAGAGTAAGCACAGCGGACAACACAGAGTACAAATGCCTCGGCTACCTCAACATTCCATACACATACAAGAACGTGACCCGTGTAGTTCCGACTGTCGTAGTACCTGAGATATCGAAACCGATTCTTGGCTGCAATTTCTGGCGTAGTTTCGGGATCACGCCAATGGAAGATCTTGGGAACGGACCAGAACCGGTGGGCGAGTTCAACATGGTGGAGGAGACGATCGCGTTTACCCTGGAACCAGTTGGCACACTGCCGGAACTACCGACCATGGAACAAGACACAACACTAGACGTACCAACTTTTGATATTCCAGAAGGGAGGCAGGAACCAACAGAAGAGACGATCGAAGTGGAACACGAGTTAACGGAGCAGCAGCGTCAAGACCTTCTGGCAGTTATAAAGCAGTTTGAATTCACCAGCAGCGGGAAACTAGGACGAACGAATTTAATCGAACACGAAATAGTTCTGAAGGAAGGCGCGAAACCGAAAAACCAGCCTGTTTATCGTTGTTCACCAAACATTCAAAAAGAGGTTGATTCAGAGATCGAGCGATTCAAGCAGATGGGAGTTATTGAAGAATGTTACAGTGAATGGACAAATCCGTTAGTCCCAGTTCGGAAGTCAAACGGGAAGATTCGGGTGTGTCTAGACTCCCGCAGGATCAACTCCATGACGGTTAAAGACACTTATCCAATCCGCAATATGCTGGAGATCTTCCAACGACTGGAACGGGCAAAATTCTTCTCAATCATCGACCTTAAGGACGCATATTTTCAGATCCCACTGAAGGAGGAATGCAGGAACTTCACAGCTTTCAGGACGTCGAAGGGTCTCTTCCGGTTCAAAGTATGTCCCTTTGGAGTGACAAACGCACCGTTTACGATGTGTCGCTTAATGGACAAGGTAATCGGGTTTGACCTAATGCCATTCGTATTTGTTTACCTAGATGACATCGTCGTCGCGTCGAACACCTTAGAAGAACACCTGAGACTCCTACAGGAAGTAGCAAACCGTCTAAAGAAGGCGAACCTTACGATCTCGCTGGAGAAATCGCGTTTTTGCCGGAAACAGATAAAATATCTGGGATATTTGCTGACAGAGAAGGGGGTATCGATAGACAGCAGCAGGATCTCACCAATTCTAGACTACGCCCGACCGAAAAGCGTAAAAGATGTCCGTCGGTTGCTAGGATTGGCCGGATTCTATCAACGTTTTATTCGTAGCTACAGCAGAATCACCGTTCCGATCACGGACCTGCTCAAGAAGAGCAAGAAGAAGTTCGTATGGACAGAGGAAGCTGAAGAAGCATTCCTGGAACTTAAATCAGTGCTTACTTCAGCCCCAATCTTAGCTAACCCGGATTTTACGAAGCCTTTTACGATAGAGTCGGACGCTTCCGATACCGCCGTGGGCGCCGCCCTCGTCCAAGAACTTGACGGGGAAACTCGGGTAATTGCATACTTCAGCAAGAAGCTGAGCAGGACACAGCGGGCCTACTCGAGTGTGGAAAAGGAATGTCTGGGGGTGTTACTAGCTATTGAGAATTTCCGTCACTACGTAGAAGGATCTCGTTTCCAGGTAGTAACCGATGCAAGGAGTCTGTTGTGGCTGTTCACCATCGGCGTTGAATCGGGAAACTCCAAACTCCTCCGATGGGCGCTGAAGATACAGTCGTACGACATTCAGCTGATGTACCGGAAGGGAGCCAACAACATCACAGCGGACTGCTTATCTCGCTCGATCAATGTCATCGAGATTGGGTCACTGGACAACAGGTACGACGAACTAATGGAGAAGATCAAGGCTGACCCACAAAAACACCCAGATTACCGAATCACAGATGGAGCTATTTACCGTTACGCCACTGGAACCAAGACTGACGACCCTAGATTTCGGTGGAAATTGATGCCCAGGGAAGAAGAACGAGAAGAAATTATCAAGAAGGAACACGAAGTCGCACACTTTGGAGCAGAAAAGACCTCGCACAGTTTGAAACGCCACTACACTTGGCCAGGTATGAGCGCACAGGTGAAAAAGTTCTGCCGCGAATGTTTCAAGTGTCAAACGTCGAAAGCGCCCAACTTGAACACTACCCCACCGATGGGAGCGCAGAAAGAGTTTGTGGAACATCCTTGGCAATTTATAACACTGGACTTCGTGGGACCACTTCCGGTGTCAGGTAGAGGTCGACACACGTGTCTGTTGGTTGTCACGGACGTATTCAGCAAGTTTGTGCTGGTGCAACCGTTTCGAGAAGCAAAAGCTAGCTCGGTGGCCGAATTTCTCAAGAATATGGTGTTCTTACTCTTTGGTGTACCGGAAATAGTGTTAACGGACAACGGAACTCAATTTACCTCGAAGCTTTTCCGACAACTTCTCGAAGAATTCAACGTAACCCATTGGCTCACCCCGTCGTACCACCCACAGGTGAATAACACGGAACGCGTGAATCGGGTGATAACAACAGCGATTCGAGCAACTCTGAAGCAACACAAGAACTGGGCTGATAATCTGCAAGAAATTGCATGCGCAATCCGGAGTGCGGTACACGACTCGACTAAACACACACCGTACTTTATCGTCTTCGGTCGAGAGATGGTATCGGACGGTCGAGAATACCGAAGAATGCGTGATTTGCCGGTTGCAGAGGAACAAAAAGATGGAGAAGAACAAAAACGAAGGAAACAACTCTTGAAAGATGTCAAAAATCAATTATTCAAAGCCTACGAACGACACAGGAAGACATACAACCTTCGCTCTAATGCCTGCTGCCCCACCTACACCGCAGGTGAAACTGTTTTGAAAAGAACGTTTGAACTTTCCGACAAAGCCAAAGGGTTCAGTGCGAAACTAGCGCCAAAATACGAGCCAGCAGTTGTCAGAAAGGTTGTTGGAAAACATTGCTATGAGCTTGAAAATCAAAAAGGCAAACGACTAGGAGTTTTCTACGCGAACCATCTCAAAAAGTTCCATTTACCGAAGTAGACTTTTATTCACGATTTTACAGCTATGAACTCCCTTTTAAGGGTGACCAGATTTGAAGTTTCGAACAAAATACCAATTGGGTAAAGCATTCAGGTTAGACGTGACCTTTGGAGGGTTCATGGTGAGGATCAGAAGCTAACAGAGTACTTCGTGAACTCGTCTGGAAGTTGTGAATGAGTGGGTTGAAGCGATGGTGAAGAGAGCGGCAACTGATCTAAGACGATCGATTGAGCAGTAGAAATCGAAGAAAGGGAGCTGTTCGTTGAGTTCGCTAGTATCAGGGCTGAGCATAGACGATGACCTGTTAAAGTAAGCCACTTAATTGTGTGATACGAATGTGAGCGAGTCTCCGCGATGATTGTAACTCCTAGTACTTATGAATGAGAACGGTGATGATCTTTAGTTCTCGAAACGCTAGTTAAGTTGCACGTCTCAACACCCCAAGTCGCTGAAACTCATTCACAAACAACTCCCAAACGAAGCTCTGTCCTCAGGTTGGCAACAACATTCGGCTTTGCCTTACCCAACCAGCCATGAATCTGTCCATAAAAAGGGGGGAAAGTGGAAGAAGAAGACACCCCACACGCCCACAAGGTGGCAACACTTGTGGAAATGTAAATTTTGTACATAGTAGTTAGTAATTGTTTACGTTAGTCGCGCCTATGGCCCTACGTTAACCTAATGTTAATTTTTGTTGAATTTATGTGAGTAGTTTGTTTAAAACTCACAATATTATTTGTTTTTCGGCATAATTGTATGAATTCGTTTTTTTTGTTGTTTTTCCGTGACGTCATCCTCATCCATCGATAGCGTCAAGATTTTGTTTGGTTATTATTATCCATCGCTAAGCCAACATGTTCTACCAACCGAGCCGGATCAGCTAAAATTACAGAACACAGAGCATTAGTCAAAGTCATTAGGAAGTAAAATTAGGAACGTAACTTACAATTTTTCTGTTAGGGACCACAACCAGTAGTAAATTAAACAAAATCCACCGATTAGTCCTTCTGCAATCAATTATGAGTCCAATCTGCATCCCAGGAGCGTGGTTGTTTTGATCGTCACCAGGTGCGAAGCATTTGTTCTTGCAGCCAAACACCTGGGAAACGAAGACAAAAGATCTGCTTTTAGCGAAACATAGACTAGATACATAAAATTTAGTCACACTTCCCGCAAATAACACGAATTTTGATAATCCGGCTCCGCAACACACGTTTTCGAGTAAATACATTTTGCAACTAAATCCGTCTGACAGTTGTTTGTTATGGTTCCTTTTTCGTTGGTAACCGTGAGTGAATGAGTTACCAAGGTGGTGAGTGACGACTTGCGACCTGAGTGCATGCGACGAGGGGTGAATGAGTGTTTGTAATTACATGTTTTCTCACAATTTTTTTACGAAGAATTGTTGATGAATTTGACTATACTTTTTATGTGTGTACGATACGTTTTTCGGGATTTATCCTGGAGTGTTTCGGCACATGTAGAGCGGATTTTGTTGTGGGATTTTTTTTCGTCTTTGTGTTCTCGGAATTCATTCTGAGGTGAAGACAATCAGGACCCACAGGTGTAATAAAGTGGAAAGCAGAGCGTTCTGATTTTTTCGGGAAGTTACTTCAGGAGTAGGACGTCTTTGCAATTCACTAGTTGTCGTGGAAGTAGGAGTTTTGCTTCTCTGGAATTCTGATCAAATTTCAGGTGATAGCGCTTTTATTGTGATTGTTATTCTTCGGAAGTTTTATGTATGAATGAGTTTACCAACGAAATAAAGCCCAAGTTTTGTAGTTCCACAATTTTTTTTTTCCTCAAATATTTTTGTAGTCTCAGCAATAATTTCAAGTTCTTTAGTTTTCATCATTTCTGCCATAGCCACAGTAGTTTCAATAGTTTGCCCTACGAAAATTTGGTTGTATCACAACCAAATTTTCGTAAATTTAGTAGGGGATGATGTAACATGGTCACTCTATTCGTTTAGTTGTTTTTCATTTAGCTATAATAATCTATATAAACAAGTCCAACTGAATCAAGGGTTTGTGTCGAAGCTAGCACATGGCAAGCTTTAGTAGAACAGTGCTACACCTCACTTCCTCACACCCCCGCCAATCCGTCCGATAAGCCAAACAGTCCTGGAGAAAGCACAACTTGCACCACCACGTATGGGAAGACTTGCTGGGTTATACCTGCTGAGAGGAACTTGCACGATCAAGCCCTCTCGGAAAGCCTGGAATGAATTAGAACAGGAAAGCCAGATGACAAATGTGTAAGAGGGAACGAGATGCCTTCAGTAATATTCCCAAAATCTGTTCGGGTAAATTCGTTACTCGAAACTACGAAATTTCTCACGAAATTACGTACTTCCGTTGAACCTTTCCCTAATGACGCTTTCTGAGGAAAGTTACAATTTCTACTCGTCGACTTGGTCCTGAGTCGCGGAAGAGGCAGCAGCGCCGATCCAGTAGTCTAGCCCCCCGGTGTGTTTAGTGACGTGTCCAACCTTAGCTTAGCTAGTAGTTTGTGCGGTCCGATTCTGTGTGCGAAGAGGAATTAAAAGCCGACGACGGCGTTCTGTTCTAGAGTCGGAACCAACCGCCTCCTACCAGTTCGTGCTCGCCACACCGCCACCAAAAGCCTTAGCCGCCCTGCTGACCCCGCGGTCTCAGCGATCGAGCCCCGGAAGTCCCACTGGGATCCGGAAGGGAGACCACACGCTACACGTGGCTCCAGGGAGAGCCGTCCATCGCGCCAGCCGTTCCTGTCCAGCCGCTGGTCCAGATTCGCCGCAGAAGTTCACCAGACCGTAGACGTCGGTCCACGTGGTCACGCGCCGTCCAGGTTCCAGAAGGAGGCGACCCGTCCACCAGGCCGGCCAGCCGGCCAAGCCCGATTTCAACCAGGCCGCCCCCTTAAGATCGCGCGCCTTTCATCTGCTCCAGAAGAATATCGCACCGCGTGGTGCACTAGCGACGCGTAAGCCAATCAACGAAACCGGTCCGTGAGTACTCACCTGTTACGTAAAAACCGCATGCGTACGCACTCGTAGACGTCGTCCGAGTTGCCAAAAACACACACACACATTTTCTAAGGCTCGTTGCCCTTTCCCGAGCCTAGTTCCGTTGGTCACCGTTGCACCTGTGACCTCCGGGCTAACGTAACCAAGCCCAAGAACAAATCCGCACACAGATAGTTAGTAGAGAGAGAGAACCAAGAAGAGAAGAGGAAATGAACACGTAGGACACTACAAACATGTAACTTAAACCTAGGTTAAAAATGTACAATTAAAACCCACATTTAGCATGCAATATATTTCGTTTTTCACCTCCCCCAAGACGTTGTTAGCGTAGTTGTTTTTGGTGAACGAAATGTCTCTCTCGCCAGATTAGTTGCACGGGTCTAGAGGTCTCTCGCTTCGCATTCGACGTCTCCACGTTTTTGTTACTGTTGTTTTACTCCAAGTGCAAGGCTGCTTGGGAATCTCAGCCTGGGGTCTTTTCCCGTCGCAGCGATTGGTGCGGGGGTAGAAATTATCCTGTGAGGATCCAGAGCGAACAGGTGATTGGTTGTTCGGACGGACAACGGGTTGCCCCGTTCAGTTTTGGATATTTTTGGAGTCATCACACGCGAAGCGGAGTACCTCTTACCCATTTTGAGTCCCTTGAACGTTCCCCCATTCATTTCAGGTTTTACAAAACGACCCGCCCTGCGGCTGGGTCTAGTCGGGCATAAACCAGGCAAGTCGGTCCTCTACGGAGGTGGCGCATAAACCGTTTGCTAATTAACAAACCCGTGGGACGGTTATCGGACGGATTCCTCGTGGCTACAATTTGCGTACCACATGGTTCTTGCAAATTGTTTTAAAATCTCACTGACCAGACTGACTAACAGGTGATGATATTGACCCTTCACCCGATTCTGATAAGTTTGACTGAAAGTGCATTTTGGTGAAATGAACAAATTCAACTGCAAAAAGGAACCTACGCAAGTTTTCCTCTGCAAACATGCAAGCACCAATATTAGTTTCCACAGTTATCCACTAATGGTCAGCTCGAACAACTTTGCGAACGGTTTTATTTGTGTTACAGAAGTGAGTTCAAGTATTGACTAATACTTCAATGAAGTAGTTCAACTATAGCAAATTCGATATGTTTTGTCAGCAATTCCCCACGAAAACAGCATGATTCGAAAAAAAAAGTTCTCCGATCGGGCTCAACATTTTTCTGGGGGTTCCTTGGTCAAAATAATTAGACCCGTATTTTTTTGTTTGTCCATTAGGGTGACCTAAGCCATGTTAGGGTGGTCCGAAGAATGGCAATTTTCGTCATTTTTCGCAAAAAACACTTTTTTTAAAAAATCATATCTCCACGCCATTTCATCCGATTTTAGCTGTTCTAGACGCAAAAGAAAGGTGATTAGTTTGGCTATTTGGGAAAAATAGTAAGAAGTTTCAAAAATCTAGCTTAACATTTGAAAAGGTCGTATGAAAACTTAAAATGCTATTTTGAAGGTCTCGGGACCAAAGGGCCTATGGCTGAAAATATTTTTATCGGATTCCTCGGAGAATTTCACATAACATATAAAAAAAGGTGAAGTTATGTTTTAATACTCTGAGATACGATTTTTTGAAACTAAAAATTGGGTTTTTCGACGCGCCACGCGCAGAAATGGAAAAATGACGAAAACGGGGAAAAATCGACTTTTTTCACTTAAACTGAAATAACTTGAAAATTTTCGCGATGACCTATACATCTTAGGGTACCAAAAGTTGCGTATTTCAATTACAAAAATTTTGGTACCCTAATATGTATAGGTCATCGCTGAAATTTTCAAGTTATCGCAGTTTTAGTGAAAAACGTCGATTTTTTCCAGTTTTCATCATATTCCCATTTTTTGCGTGGCGCGTCGAAAAACCCAGTTTTTATTTTCAAAAAATCGTATCTCAGAGTATTGAAAACATAACTTCACCATTTTTTGATATATTATGTGACATTTTCTGAGGAATCCGATAAAAATATTTTCAGCCATAGGCCCTTTGGTCCCGAGACCTTCAAAACAGCATTTTAAGTTTTCATACGAACTTTTCAAATGTTAAGCTAGATTTTTGAAACTTTTTACTATTTTCCCCAAATAGCCAAACTAATCACCTTTTTTTGCGTCTAGGACAGCTAAAATCGGATGAAACGGCACGGAGATATATTTTTTTTTTGAAAAAGTGGTTTTTGCGAAAAACGACGAAAATTGCTATTTTTCGGACCACCCTAACATGGCGTAGGTCACCCTAATGGCCAAACAAAAAAATACGGGTCGAATTATTTCGGCCAAGGAACCCCCAGCCTTTCAATTCATATCTGTATTTTTTGCTTAAAATAACTGAATATAAATAATGGTTTTACTCAAGCTTAACTGTCTCAAATCAATACAAGTACTCAAAAAAACAGGAAACTTCAATTTGCTATTCAAAACAGTAAATATAACAGAGAAAACAGCAAAAATCAAGTTCATATTTTCTATAATTTTAAAAATTTTCTCAAATCAATTTTCCAGCGAGAAACATTGCAATTTTACGAACTGGTCATCATTTTTAAGAATATAAATTATTTCAATGCGTAACACTTGAACAAAGTTTTCGTATACCAAGCTTTTACAATTCAGTTTTATTTGACAATGTAGGTACTATAAACATAGGCAATCTTTCTTTAAAAAAAAAATGTAGAATTGTAAGTTACTAGTTCTTCCCAAATTTACTCATACCAGTCTCTATACAATTTGCATCTTTTGAAGGAATTTTATGATCGATTTGATTTCCTCGGCAAAATTTTAGGTATTGATGCAGAAAAAATAGGTAAACCAATAAAAATTATTTTTTATTAAAAGCAAAATTTTACAAAAATATATTCCTAGCTATTTTTTAAATTTTTTAAGGGAAAAAACACATTTCAAATAAAATTTTGAGCTATGTTTATCTTTTTATTTTGACTTAATTTTTTAAATGTATAATCGAATTAGCATTTGAAAAAAAACATTAAAATTTGTTATACTAAAATGCATAATTACCAAGCTATTATCATTTAATGCTAAATTATGGTAAAAATAGGAATATTTTTGATTTTTTTTTAAGTTGTGTGCAAAAATAATTATTCCGGATCAATAAGAAAATTCTCTATGAATAATCATTTTGGGCATTCAAAATCGGACAATTAGTTGCTAACATACGTCTTGCAAAGAATAAAAATTGACAAAATTAGTTTTTGCCAACTGTCATCCAATTAGAGTTTATTTTTTTAAAGAAAATAGGTTGGCAACCATTAGTCGGATATTCAAATTAAAAAATAAGAATCTCCTGCGAAGTTTTTCGATCTCTCCGAAAAAAATATTTTTCAAATTTGTATTATCCAACTCAAATATTGAAAAGGTTGAAAACTCCAACTTCAAACAAATCGCTCGATTTTATTAGAATTTCTCCAACTGAAAAAATCATCACCGGGATTATTCGGCGTGACATCGATTTCTCTACTACATTGACAGGTGTAATTCCACAGTCCACACGTCAAAAAATGAACTGTCACTGTTCGTAGATAAACAATGTTTGTAAACAAAACGAAATAAATTGATTTAAGTGGTGCTTACAATAAGAATCACAAAAAAATCTTCTACTGAGTGATTTTTTTGAAAAATTCGGGAGCTATTTTTTGCGTGTTTCGTCTGCAGTCTGTTTTGCGGGTGAAGAAAGTTCGCAAGCGAAAATGATTTTTTTTGCGATAATTCCATCCCTGCTAGAGTTTTATTTTCTCGTCTTTTCCAAAATTTGTACAGTTCAGACTCGATTATCCGAAGTTTGATTATCCGAAGGTTTGCATTGGACTTCGGATAATCGAATTATTCAATCTCTGTCAAAGTAGTTGGTTATCATAAGAACTATTAATAATTAAATAAGTTAACTCTCAACAGAATTTTAATTATTTTAAATGAGATTTTTATCACAAAAACTCAATTTTGAAAACCATCGTTCTGGGTGGCAAAATGAAATAAAATTATAAAAATTTTAAGCAGTTATTGGATATTTTTATCATTGAAATCTTTCGCATAGCATAAAAATGCATTCTTGTTCATCTCTGCTAAATGTTTTTTTATTGTATATAGCTATGAAAATTGTTTACAGTTTTCCTTTGTTTGATATTGCTGATTCAATTTGAGAAGTGACCTTAAAAAAAAACGACTCACGTTAGAAAAGTGCCCAATAATGAGACGAAAGGATAGTCATGATTTCAAAGTTTTCGAATTTTATTTTCAAAAGATAAGAAAAGAATTGGAATAAGAAAGTTAACCCTCTACTGCCCAAATTTTTTTTTCGGAATTTTTTTTCCCCGTGTTCAGGATGTCATTTTGAGCAACTTTTGTTCTACGAAAAACTTTACTTCTCTAGTTTTATGTTTTTCTTGTTTCATTTGTAATATTTTAATTTGCATTTATCTTGTTTAGTTTATGTTTCTTTTTGGTAGTTTTAGGCCTATTCTACCACCTCCTGTCATTACATTTTGCCTATCTAATTTTTTCCAGTTTTTACAGTCACTTTTTCATTTTTTTGCTTGTTTTTCACTTTTTCTGCTATAAAATGGCACCATTATCATTTAAGTTGTAAAAAAATGCGTAGAAGCATAGTCTGGAACAGTAGAAAAATTACTGCATACTTCTTTTTACTAAAAATAAAGAAAATGTTAGTAAAAAACACAGCCAAAGTTGACCCCTAAAAAAATACATTTTTTTAAACATTGGTTAAGTCACATAAAACAAGTAAAACCTCCAACCCATAAATTTTATAAAATTTTAAAAGTTCTTCTTTACAATGCTTTTTAAAGATCAAAAATGGGTTGAAAATTTGATTTTCAGCGATTTTTTAAATCGAAGCCCGTCTAAAGGCGGGGTTGGGTTGTAGAGGGTTAAAAACAGAAAATTGTTGAAATTTTTTAAGCTTCGCAGCATATTAAGTGCAAATCTCATGATTTTTGTAACCGCACCATAAATAATACCACTCTACCAGATGATCCAAAAATGTGGCATCCGTCTAGCAGAGGGCTTCGAGAAAATTCAACCACATGACGTAGTATTTCCAATTGGCGCGAAAAAACGGTCCCTGTCAACAAGTTTTGCCACTTCACGCCAACACACTGAACTCTCAGCGTGTCAAAAAAATCTTTTGCAAATTAAATGCGGAACTTTTGAGGACGATTTGAGCAGGGGCTTGATTTCGGTAGTTATTAATTTTAATTTGAAGGTTTATTGTTGATTATTGTATGAGCTTTAGAGCTTCAAAAACAAAACAAAACCGCAATCATCATATTCATTATGATTAAAATACCATGCAAACATTAGTCAACAACTTCTGATTTTTATTTAAAGTGTCGTCTGTTGAATGGAAAAATCAGCAAGAATAAATTGTCCTCCAAACCGACGACAAACACTCACTTATCTCCCAGCTGGGAACGCTACGAATGCACCGAGCTGGAAAAACTTTATCCCTGCGTTTTCTGTCACCATCGCCTGTTTTGGCCAAAAAAAAAACGCAACCCTCATCCAAATCCAAAACACGTTTCTCACACAAGTGGCAGGCAAAAGCCCTCTTTCACACTAATACCAGAGTGGTGTAACCGCGGAAAACCCTTCCCATTCGTTGGTCGCTTGAAAAAGGGAGCTTATCCAGAACAGTCCCATCTCGGCGAATGAGGGACGATGTTTCAATTTGAGATTTCTTTTTTATTTTTGTTTAAGAAAAGTACAGAAAAGTATTTTACAAGTATGTTCTTTCGAAATTTTTATTGAAATTTAATTTTAATATTTTTCGAAATTGTCTTTTGGAACACCGTCCCCCGCTGATGCAACAAAGCTCCGATCCGATACAAATGCGATGATATTTTTTTATGCACTTCACCTTGGAGATGGATGGGTCCGGAAAAAAACGCTGGGAAATTCTGCTCACGATGCAGAATTTTCACTTCTTTTTTTGTCGGTGGTGGTCTACTGCTGCAAATCTAACCAAATGCCAAATGTTCATCTTGTTGTCAACCGGAATGAAGTGGATTTGGCAAATATCGCAGCGGATGTGATAAAATATTGTGGCGTAGGAGGAAACTGCATCACCACAACATAAGTGACAAGTGCAGACTGAGTTGGTGGTGTCTTCGTGAGTGACACAATAAGGTTGTGTCACTGCAGTTATTTTTTAAATTTTGAAATATGTTCAAAATGGAATCTCTTTACTCTTTACTCTTTACACTTTACTCTTTACTCTTTACTCTTTGCTCTTTACTCTTTACTCTTTACTCTTTACTCTTTACTCTTTACTCTTTACTCTTTACTCTTTACTCTTTACTCTTTACTCTTTACTCTTTACTCTTTACTCTTTACTCTTTACTCTTTACTCTTTACTCTTTACTCTTTACTCTTTACTCTTTACTCTTTACTCTTTACTCTTTACTCTTTACTCTTTACTCTTTACTCTTTACTCTTTACTCTTTACTCTTTACTCTTTACTCTTTACTCTTTACTCTATACTCTTTACTCTTTACTCTTTACTCTTTACTCTTTACTCTTTACTCTTTACTCTTTACTCTTTACTCTTTACTCTTTACTCTTTACTCTTTACTCTTTACTCTTTACTCTTTACTCTTTACTCTTTACTCTTTACTCTTTACTCTTTACTCTTTACTCTTTACTCTTTACTCTTTACTCTTTACTCTTTACTCTTTACTCTTTACTCTTTACTCTTTACTCTTTACTCTTTACTCTTTACTCTTTACTCTTTACTCTTTACTCTTTACTCTTTACTCTTTACTCTTTACTCTTTACTCTTTACTCTTTACTCTTTACTCTTTACTCTTTACTCTTTACTCTTTACTCTTTACTCTTTACTCTTTACTCTTTACTCTTTACTCTTTACTCTTTATTCTTTACTCTTTACTCTTTACTCCTTTTGTTTTTTGTTTTTTGTTTTTTGTTTTTTGTTTTTTGTTTTTTGTTTTTTGTTTTTTGTTTTTTGTTTTTTGTTTTTTGTTTTTTGTTTTTTGTTTTTTGTTTTTTGTTTTTTGTTTTTTGTTTTTTGTTTTTTGTTTTTTGTTTTTTGTTTTTTGTTTTTTGTTTTTTGTTTTTTGTTTTTCGTTTTTTGTTTTTTGTTTTTTGTTTTTCGTTTTTTGGTTTTTATTTACACTTCCGTGTGGAATTGAAGACGACTTTCGAGCCTCATCAAAAAAGTGTAATTTCATGAAAAGCTCGACTTGTCCTTCTGTTATGGACCGAACCTCATTTGAAAAGCTATCTAACTCTAACTCTCGAGCCAATCTGAGCACTTGAACATTTCCAGGGAAATTTCAAAAAGTCAATTCTTGAGCAAAAAATTTGCTCAAAATAGCAAAATGTTGATCATCAAAGGGTTAATTGACATCTGGCCATCACCGTCATTTGGACTTACAAGCCCCAAAAACAGAGTGCGAGTAGGCGAAAGTAATTTTACCACTTCAGTCAGGAATCTCTAATGATGGGCTAAACAACTAGAGCCAACCCAGGAGACTCCAATTTGCAAAGGAAGCATGGTTCAGCTACCGAAAGCCTGTGAATTCAGGCATGAAATAAGAGCTTTTCCGGGAAGGTACCTTTTTGCAGCGCCTAAGTGTGTTGTGTAACAGGTGAATCCTTCAAAGAATGCATTTCAATTGGTGCTAATGAAGTTTAAACCTGAGGAACTTATTTTTGTCCAGCTATTTACGTAGAATCACTTTGTTGATGAGCTTTTTAAGAGAAGTTGACAAAGTTATTGTTTAACTGGCTTTCCAGAAAAAAATCAATGTAAATTTTAAGTATTATTCGTAATATTGAAACAGATCAATTTGAATACAAAACGTAAATAATTATTTTTATTAATTTACATTCTCAAGAAAACTATAATCCATCGCTCTTTAAACGAAACCTTCCCTCAATTATGACGTCACCATTTCACTCTGCACCAGCAAAATCTTCTTCCAACCTTGCTCAAATTGCATCACTCCTCGAAAGCTCAACATCGGTTTTGCCTGTATTGGTGCTGGAAACGCTTTTCACCCTGCTTCGCGTCTTCACTTGAAGGGGAAATTCGGCTTTCCAAATGGGAGGGGAAAGCATTTCCCCTACACAGCACGACGCTAAACCATGTGATTTTGACGTTTCTCTTTGCCGATTTTCCCATCTTTATTGATTTTCCTCTCAGCGATGAAAGCGCCACGGTGGAAAATTGTGGGAAACGAGGGAACTAATTTTGAAGTTTTGCCACGAGTTCATCCGTTGTCTGCTTTTTTGAGTGGTTGACGTTTGTGCTGCCGAGATACAAAAGAATGAATCAGTTGCTCGGTGACTGCAGTGGAAAACGTTTCGAGAGCTTGATCGTTTGATTTTTGCCGTAAGAATTGGACAATGCTTGCCGATTTTGTGAGACGCTAAGCAATATTTGTGGAAATTCTAACACTCTTTTCAGACGTAAATCCTCCAATTTCTGGGTTTTCCAGGTGTGCAAGTTCTGATCCATTTCAGAAAAGATTTTTTTTTTCAAAAAAAGCATTGTCAAGGCAAGGTAAAGTGTATCAGAAAAACAGGGTTTTTTGTCTTTCTGTGCATTGTAAGCTATGTCAGTCCAAGCTACAGAATGTCCAGAATGTTGGTTAATGTGGGACGTATTTAAACGCACAGGACACTAAACGCCTTTTGATTTAAATTGCATTGGCCAGAAATTATCTCAAAATTTGTTTTATGAGCAAATCAGAGTGAAATTTATCAGAAAATATAGTTTTTGCGTTTTGCCTTTCTTACTTTACTGAGGCTATAAAATCACTCGAAAAATGAACTTCTTAATTTTCTCTCGTAGACCCACCTTCACGTATACATATCGCCTCAGAATCATGTTTTGAGGAAATGGCTAATTCTCGGGTGAGTTTTCAAAAAGCCGTAAGAGCCACCGTGGCCTCCGGCATTAATTCTAATTTTTCTCTTAATCGGAACAAAATTTCATTTATTTTTTATTTATTGCTACTGGAGGACATGTAGATGAACAACCTCAAACATTTTTGAAATTGATGTTTTGTAAATAGGTCGAATACCGATGCAAAAAGAGCTTTGTTTACCAATGGATCTTTCGTCCTTTTGAAAACTAATCCGAGAATTGTGGGTAGGGATGATAATCGAAAAATTGTCACTCGACTATCTCCGTACTCGCTGAACGGATTTTGTTCGTGATGGGGTCTCATTCGATCCGTCTTGGGGTCCCATAAGTCTCTATCTAAAAAATCATGATATTTAGTTAAGTAATTCAAATGTTATGCTGAAAAACACCTTTTGTAAAAAAGATCCAAAGCAAAGTAATCCTTTTTAACGACCCGATAGAAGGCCAGGAGGATAAGGCAGGAATCGAACCCGCGCCCCATAGCTACTTAGGGATCGGCAGCCGAAGCTGCTAACCACCGCGCTACGAGGCCCTTCGTAAAAAAAAAGATTCATAATGTTATATATTTAAAAAAAGGTTTTATAAAACTTTCTAACGAGCCCAAAAGATTCATGATCTAATAACCCTATCAAAAGTTATGAGCACTTAAGTGATATTTTAGTACTTTTCAGATGCCGAATCTCAGATTTTTTTGAAAACGTTGTTTTAGCTTGCAACCCATCATTAGATAGGTAATCAAAAGACCTTTTGATAGCATAGCATAAAAAATGAAGATCTGACAACCCTGTCACAAAAAAAAATTAATAATGAGGCTTAATTTGTCAAACATGTTAAGAGGAAATGATGCTTCTTTGACTGAATGTACTTACTTTATTTGTGAAAAAAGCACAAACCACCTAAAGGTGGATTAAGAAACGTTTTTCAGCGAAAGTTTAAACCAAACAAACGACGATTTTTGTTTTCGGATTAGACTCACTAGGCAAAGTTAGAATTATTCAAAATGCAACTTCAAAACTCAAACATAAGACAAAAATGCGGTCTATATTTTATGATTAGGGTTGCACTTTAGTTCATGGTTATTGCACTTTTGCAGAATCATCATCAAAAAATACACTAAAATAAAAATGTTGATATTTTAATACTGGCTTTATTTCGTAATTGCGAACATGAAATGAACTTTTCTTTATAGAGTTGATTAAGTAGAAAAAAATACATTTCAAATTTCAAGCAATGCTTTTAAATGTTGAGAAAAAGCTTCATATCTAATATTCTAAAAACAACAAAAGGCAGAAATGTAAAAAATAAGAAAATAACTATTATCAATTTATTTTTTGTTGATTGGTGATGTTCTTTAAGGAAAAATCGAAGACATTCGAATTGTGATTATAAAGCTGGTACACAATTTATTGCAAGTTTTTGTCCCTAAGATCTAGTCATACAATATAAAAACCCGATTTAATCCCACCTGGGGTGAGATAGAGCCTTTCATACTAAAGATTATACCAGTGGTAGAACTTTTTTCAATTCATAACATCGACTTTGTTTATTTATAACGTCAGCACAAATGGAAGTCTTATGATGAAAGCAATGTATTATAAATGATATGATTTCCAAAAGAAATAAAAAAACGCAATTTTCACCAAAAGAATATTTTCAATCGTACAATATGTTTGTACGTTTGTAATCAAACAAGCGTTTATGACAAACGCGATCATAGCAAGCTTCCCATGCGCCAGTGACAACGCACACCATGGTTTTGGTTTTTTAGCTTCGGTACGAGCCCTTTTGTGTTGTTTCAGCGTTCCAGAGCACCAAGCCAAGCAAAACCGAGGTACAAGTGAACAGCGTGTGCCGCACGATGCAGGGAAGCTAGCCATTCAGCTTCTACGAAAGTGACAGAGTCAGAGATAGCTATTTTTAACAACCGCACCACTACACACTCAATCGCGAGAACCTTAGGTGGCGTCGCCAGCATTGAAAACTTTGAAAACGATATAAACGATGAAAAGCTTAGAAAGCTCCTATTGGAATCCAATGCACCCTGTTAAATAAACTTACAAAAATGAAGTCTACATTTAGGCGATTTTAGGAGCGCACGGGAAACAAATTGATTGTTGCCGGATGACTGTCCTATGTCACAAAAGTTTATGCATAAACATTGGACAGTTATGCAAAAACGGACAGGGCAAAAGAAACCGAAAAGCTACGATATCTTACATGTTGTAGGAAACATCGGTAGACAAGCTACTACAAAACGAGTATAAGTCGAGCCACAAAATTTATGAGCAATTCTCGCTGAAACCGTCCCACTAGATGCACATGTTCTCAAATCGTTACGGCAATGTTCTCATTCGATTCAGCGCACCAAAAAACCATAAAAACAACCTTCGAACCAATGAAAATGTCAGCCGTTAGCCGCCTGTAAATAAAAACTTGTTTTGAACAATGGATTTTTTCGAAAAAATGCAAAAAATTGAAGAAATGATATCTCCCAAAATACAATACCAAACATGAAAAACTTATATATCGTTAGAAAGGTAATCGCGAGGGCTTTCTATCGCACTTTGATAAACATTTTAAAAATTATTTTTTCTAGGGTAATTTTCAGGATTTTTGAGAAACTTACTCTTAATTTTGAGTTTTGACCGTGTTCGCAACCACTTATCGTTACGTAACCATTTTCATTCGAAAGATTGGACGATTTTGCATAAAATTAACTTGAGAAAAGTAGTGTAATGAAATAGTTTTCGCATAGTTATTAGCGGATGAAAGAAATTGGTAAAATTTCAGTTAAAAATTACCAAAGCTGAGACTTCAGAAATCAGCCTTATTTACAGTCGAAACAAAGCAGGATTGTATTTGAGCCGAATGTACAGTCATCTGAGGCAAATATGGACATATAGGATGAATAGGGACAGTTATTTCAACTATGCTTTCACTCATTAGATCATATTTTTAATTTGTTTATGTAAAAGCATACATAAACAAACAAGTTTCTAAATTTTAAGCTTTTAAGTACTCTGAAAACTAATGTCCTTACTTAGACTGTAATCTAGATTCGCCACATTTCACTGAAGTAATATTTTATGTACAGAGTTTATTTTAGGAAGGTCTGCTTTATTTGTAATCGTGCACATAAAAGTGCAAAGTTGAAATCAATATTTTTCAATCAAGTTAAAATTTGGTGGGACTGTTTATACCATTATCTTTGCAATGAATTTTTTTTCGAAAAAATCCATTGTTTAAAACAAGTTTTTATTTACAGGTGGCTAACGGCTGACATTTTCATTGGTTCGAAGGTTGTTTTTATGGTTTTTTGGTGCGCTGAATCGAATGAGAACATTGCCGTAACGATTTGAGAACATGTGCATCTAGTGGGAGGGTTTCAGCGAGAATTGCTCATATGCGCCAGCATTCTCGCGCCAGTATTCGAAGCTCAACTTGACAACTTGTCGACTTGGTGACGAAGCGTCGAATATCGATGCAGTGTGATTTTTTGACGATTTTTCCGATTAAAATTCATGCTGAATCGACATATTTACGAAGATGGAAATGACGTCCAGCCTTAAAGTAAAACCTATACCTTTCTTTAGTTAGAAAGGCAACAAAACCTAAATTTCAAATTTCATGCCTGATTTCCGAAATTTTTGATCTGGCGTAAAAAAAAACGCAAAATATCAATATTTTTAAGTATTCCTTTTTTGTTGCGTTATGTAATGATTGGTGAGCTTTAAATTTAAAATTTGTTAAAAGATTAAAATGTCTTTATTTGATTCAAAATTATATTCTGAATTGGTAACAGTTGATTTCACAAGTTTTTCAACGATAATTTAATTTTCAGTTATTTTTTGTGCCCTTATTTACTACGGTGACTATGAAACATGCCATAAATTTTACAATGGCTTGATTGATCCGAATGAATGGTTAATAGTTTTTAAATTCAATAAATTAAATGAAACATGATTTAAAAAACTTCAAGGCTTTAGTTTTTGAAAAAAGGTTGTCATAGGGCTTACAACTTTAAAAGTCAACCCATAGAAAATTAAAGTTCAGTGTTTTAATTTTAAGGTGAATTTTTCAAAATTGTGGTCCCAAAAAACAACAAATCTAAGATCATATTTTTTTATCAAGAAAAGCCATAAAATTTATTTAGATTAAGTTTTCTGAGCCATTTTAAGTGATTTTATATCAAGATGAAATGCAGTATGTTTTGAAATCAAGTATATTTATTAAGTTGTTTAGAAAACTACGGGAGCTATCCATATAATTGTTGATTCAACCCTTATGAACCGATAAAAAAATATGTACAGCAAAGTTCGACGTTATTTAAATGAGATTGTTGCTGATTTGGGATAATAGTTTTATGGATGTCGTGCACCTTTTGAATCAAAATCGATGTTTTGTGAATTTGTGAAAAGTTAGAATACTGACGAAAAACACTTACCTACAAAAATTGACAAAATGACTGCACATGCTCAACTTGAGGGGAAGCATAAACTTTGGAGGCCCCAGAAACATGTGCACTTAGAAATTTTCAAAAATATTTAGTCAGGGCGGAATGGTTTTTCTCCAAAGTTTGTATGGAGAATTAGAGCGGTTCGTCGCTCTTGCATACAATCCAGAAATTGCATGCAATATGTGGGAGTAGCGAACTCTCCATACAAGCTTTGGAGAAAAACCTTTTGGCCCTGACTATTTTTTTTTAATTCAAAATGCACGTGTTTCTGGGGACCTTAAAGTTCATGCTTCCCCTCGAGTTGAGCCTGCGTAGAAATTTTGTTGGCCGGTGAAATTTGTTTCATGAAATTTTATTTTCTATGTGCGTAATTTTGAAATGTTCTGCAATATTTTAAGCATGTTGTTTCTTATTTCACCCTAAGAACTTGCATGATTTTTAGTTTGTCAGTATGATTTTTTTTCAATATTTTGGAAGCAATTTTAATTTAAAGGAGCATAAGCTTTTTGTTGACGGCAAGCTTCGAACCGTTGTGTACCGTTTAATAATTAAACCATTTAATAAACATAATTAAAAGTCACCTTTTCCCACGTCGATTCCAAACACTTTTCCTAACGAACCAGCTCTAATGAAAGCCCTTCTGAAAAATAATACACGCAAATGGCTTGTTTCACAAGTATACACGACACGGGTATTGTCAATATATTCCACTTAATCGACTTTACCAGGAGAGCCACCTTCTGCCCTCTTTTTGCATATGATCAAAACATGCTTTTAATTTTCATCACACAACATACGAGGAAAATGAACCACCCTCTTCCCCCTCGTTCTAATGTCACCTATCGCCAATTCAAAATCTCAAAGTCATTTAATTTCATACCAGCACCATACTTCGACATTTACCTGGAACCGCAGATTAAATTTCGACGAAACCGGCAGTTCTGAAAAGGACCTCCGCTTCCCCTTTTCCGATTGGAGGTTCCTCTATTTGGGATAATTCAAATATTACGTGACGCAAAATTTTACAGGAAAGAGACATTATTTCTTTGCTATTTTTATTTTCTTTTTTCGAAGTAAATCCGATTGTTTCGAACCGTAACGTAATACTTGAAAGATCCCTTCCATGCATGCAGCCAAGGTACATGTTGTTGACTCTATAATTATCCGCTCAACAGCGAACAACGTGCTCGCCTGGCAGCTCATTTCAATATCGAGTAGTGTCCCCTTTTACCCCATTAAACCTTGCCCCCTCCCCCTCCGTTTGTCTAGATTTCCCCGCCATTTTAATGGAAAACTTTGTCGAACAAGTCCCTGGTCCCTGAGTGGAAGGAAAATCTTAGCAACAGCGCTTTTGTACTTGTTAAAACACTTATTAACACGAAAATAACAGATGCTTGCCTAACCTCCACCTCTCGTTTTAAAACCCCTTACACTATACTAGTAAAACTCGAGTTAGTTGGGCCCACGCACGTAAACCAACATTAACTTTTCCCGAAGGATTTTGTGTACAGGGAAAATCACGAAAGGCTGTGGTTCGGAGAAAGTTGAACAAGCCTCGGTTGCCTCGGTAGAAGTGTGGTGGTGCCACATAATAGTCATATTAACTGCCCTGTAAAGTGCCGACGTTTTGAAGCACTTTTCGACCGTGAATGGCCAACCCTCGACACGCTTCACCGGGCAGGAGCAAGCGGAGGTTCAAATTGAACCTTTTCTTTGCGCTAACTATTCTTGTTTAGTTTTTGTTTTTATTGTTTCTGTTTATTTCAAATATCTTCGCTTGTGCTATCTTGTGAAATCGACCGTTTTGGTAAAAAACGAGTTGATTTGTGAAAATTTGTGACACGTCACAGAAAAATGTTCTGCGAAAATATTTTTCTAGCCACTGGCCACTCCGGAACCGGTTCCGGATTTCACCCCAGGTAACCTATAAAGTGGCCAATATCATATCAGAGCAAAACCCATCAATATGGGTATCAAAATTCTTCATTTTGTCAGAAAATTTCAAAAATGGTCATCCAAAATATGTTTCTGGCCACTGGCCACTCCGGGACCTGTTCCGGATTCCCCCCCGGGGAAATCTTTGAAGTGGCCAATATCATATCCAGAGCAAGATCGTAAAAGTTGATGAATAACAATCATTTCAAACCAGATTGCAAAAAAAAAACGTCTTCTTTAAATCGCCTATAACTCGGATACTTATGCAGTCTTCGAAAAAGTTGTTTGTCATACAATTTTACATAAGCATCTCATACATAATCCAATGATTTAACGTCACCTTTTACTGGAATATTGAATTTTAGGAGAACTTTAAGAGAATTTAAAAAAAATAATAAACCTTAAAAGGATTTAAAAAGAAAATAAAAAGAATTTTCAAAGAATTTTTCAAAGAATTTTAAAAAAATTTAAAAGAATTTAAAAAGAAAATAAAAAGAATTTTAAAAGAATTTTAAAAGAATTTTAAAAGAATTTTAAAAGAATTTTAAAAGAATTTTAAAAGAATTTTAAAAGAATTTTAAAAGAATTTTAAAAGAATTTTAAAAGAATTTTAAAAGAATTTTAAAAGAATTTTAAAAGAATTTTACAAGAATTTAAAAGAATTTTAAAAGAATTTTAAAAGAATTTTAGAAGAATTTTAAAAGAATTTTAAAAGAATTTTAAAAGAATTTTAAAAGAATTTTTAAAGAATTTTAAAAGAATTTTAAAAGAATTTTAAAAGAATTTTAAAAGAATTTTAAAAGAATTTTAAAAGAATTTTTAAAGAATTTTAAAAGAATTTTAAAAGAATTTTAAAAGAATTTTAAAAGAATTTTAAAAGAATTTTAAAAGAATTTTAAAAGAATTTTAAAAGAATTTTAAAAGAATTTTAAAAGAATTTTAAAAGAATTTTAAAGAATTTTAAAAGAATTTTAAAAGAATTTTAAAAGAATTTTAAAAGAATTTTAAAAGAATTTTAAAAGAATTTTAAAAGAATTTTAAAATAATTTTAAAAGAATTTTAAAAGAATTTTAAAAGAATTTTAAAAGAATTTTAAAAGAATTTTAAAATAATTTTAAAAGAATTTTAAAAGTATTTCAAAGAATTTTAAAAGAATTTTAAAAGAATTTTAAAAGAATTTTAAAAGAATTTTAAAAGAATTTTAAAAGAATTTTAAAAGAATTTTAAAAGAATTTTAAAAGAATTTTACAAGAATTTAAAAGAATTTTAAAAGAATTTTAAAAGAATTTTAGAAGAATTTTAAAAGAATTTTAAAAGAATTTTAAAAGAATTTTAAAAGAATTTTAAAAGAATTTTAAAAGAATTTTAAAAGAATTTTAAAAGAATTTTAAAAGAATTTTAAAGAATTTTAAAAGAATTTTAAAAGAATTTTAAAAGAATTTTAAAAGAATTTTAAAAGAATTTTAAAAGAATTTTAAAAGAATTTTAAAAGAATTTTAAAAGAATTTTAAAAGAATTTTAAAAGAATTTTAAAAGAATTTTAAAAGAATTTTAAAAGAATTTTAAAAGAATTTTAAAAGAATTTTAAAAGAATTTTAAAAGAATTTTAAAAGAATTTTAAAAGAATTTTAAAAGAATTTTAAAAGAATTTTAAAAGAATTTTAAAAGAATTTTAAAAGAATTTTAAAAGAATTTTAAAAGAATTTTAAAAGAATTTTAAAAGAATTTTAAAAGAATTTTAAAAGAATTTTAAAAGAATTTTAAAAGAATTTTAAAAGAATTTTAAAAGAATTTTAAAAGAATTTTAAAAGAATTTTAAAAGAATTTTAAAAGAATTTTAAAAGAATTTTAAAAGAATTTTAAAAGAATTTTAAAAGAATTTTAAAAGAATTTTAAAAGAATTTTAAAAGAATTTTAAAAGAATTTTAAAAGAATTTTAAAAGAATTTTAAAAGAATTTTAAAAGAATTTTAAAAGATTTTTAAAGAATTTTAAAAGAATTTTAAAAGAATTTTAAAAGAATTTTAAAAGAATTTTAAAAGAATTTTAAAAGAATTTTAAAAGAATTTTAAAAGAATTTTAAAAGAATTTTAAAAAAAATTTAAAAGAATTTTAAATGAATTTTAAATGAATTTTAAAAGAATTTTAAAAGAATTTTAAAAGGATTTTAAAAGGATTTTAAAAGAATTTTAAAAGAATTTTAAAAGAATTTTAAAAGAATTTTAAAAGAATTTTAAAAGAATTTTAAAAGAATTTTAAAAGAATTTTAAAAGAATTTTAAAAGAATTTTAAAAGAATTTTAAAAGAATTTTAAAAGAATTTTAAAAGAATTTTAAAAGAATTTTAAAAGAATTTTAAAAGAATTTTAAAAGAATTTTAAAAGAATTTTAAAAGAATTTTAAAAGAATTTTAAAATAATTTTAAAAGAATTTTAAAAGAATTTTAAAAGAATTTTAAAAGAATTTTAAAAGAATTTTAAAATAATTTTAAAAGAATTTTAAAAGTATTTCAAAGAATTTTAAAAGAATTTTAAAAGAATTTTAAAAGAATTTTAAAAGAATTTTAAAAGAATTTTAAAAGAATTTTAAAAGAATTTTAAAAGAATTTTAAAAGAATTTTAAAAGAATTTTAAAAGAATTTTAAAAGAATTTTAAAAGAATTTTAAAAGAATTTTAAAAGAATTTTAAAAGAATTTCAAAGAATTTTAAAAGAATTTTAAAAGAATTTTAAAAGAATTTTAAAAGAATTTTAAAAGAATTTTAAAAGAATTTTAAAAGAATTTTAAAAGAATTTTAAAAGAATTTTAAAAGAATTTTAAAAGAATTTTAAAAGAATTTTAAAAGAATTTTAAAAGAATTTTAAAAGAATTTTAAAAGAATTTTAAAAGAATTTTAAAATAATTTTAAAAGAATTTTAAAAGAATTTTAAAAGAATTTTAAAAGAATTTTAAAAGAATTTTAAAATAATTTTAAAAGAATTTTAAAAGTATTTCAAAGAATTTTAAAAGAATTTTAAAAGAATTTTAAAAGAATTTTAAAAGAATTTTAAAAGAATTTTAAAAGAATTTTAAAAGAATTTTAAAAGAATTTTACAAGAATTTAAAAGAATTTTAAAAGAATTTTAAAAGAATTTTAGAAGAATTTTAAAAGAATTTTAAAAGAATTTTAAAAGAATTTTAAAAGAATTTTAAAAGAATTTTAAAAGAATTTTAAAAGAATTTTAAAAGAATTTTAAAAGAATTTTAAAAGAATTTTTAAAGAATTTTAAAAGAATTTTAAAAGAATTTTAAAAGAATTTTAAAAGAATTTTAAAAGAATTTTAAAAGAATTTTAAAAGAATTTTAAAAGAATTTTAAAAGAATTTTAAAAGAATTTTAAAAGAATTTTAAAAGAATTTTAAAAGAATTTTAAAAGAATTTTAAAAGAATTTTAAAGAATTTTAAAAGAATTTTAAAAGAATTTTAAAGAATTTTAACAGAATTTTAAAAGAATTTTAAAAGAATTTTAAAAGAATTTTAAAAGAATTTTAAAAGAATTTTAAAAGAATTTTAAAAGAATTTTAAAAGAATTTTAAAAGAATTTTAAAAGAATTTTAAAAGAATTTTAAAAGAATTTTAAAAGAATTATAAAAGAATTTTAAAAGAATTTTAAAAGAATTTTAAAAGAATTTTAAAAGAATTTTAAAAGAATTTTAAAAGAATTTTAAAAGAATTTTAAAAGAATTTTAAAAGAATTTTAAAAGAATTTTAAAAGAATTTTAAAAGAATTTTAAAAGAATTTTAAAAGAATTTTAAAAGAATTTTAAAAGAATTTTAAAAGAATTTTAAAAGAATTTTAAAAGAATTTTAAAAGAATTTTAAAAGAATTTTAAAAGAATTTTAAAAGAATTTTAAAAGAATTTTAAAAGAATTTTAAAAAAAATTTAAAAGAATTTTAAATGAATTTTAAATGAATTTTAAAAGAATTTTAAAAGAATTTTAAAAGGATTTTAAAAGGATTTTAAAAGAATTTTAAAAGAATTTTAAAAGAATTTTAAAAGAATTTTAAAAGAATTTTAAAAGAATTTTAAAAGAATTTTAAAAGAATTTTAAAAGAATTTTAAAAGAATTTTAAAAGAATTTTAAAAGAATTTTAAAAGAATTTTAAAAGAATTTTAAAAGAATTTTAAAAGAATTTTAAAAGAATTTTAAAAGAATTTTAATAGAATTAAAAAAGAATTTTCAAAGAATTTTTCAAAGAATTTTAAAAAAATTTAAAAGAATTTAAAAAGAAAATAAAAAGAATTTAAAAAGAATTTTCAAAGAATTTTTCAAAGAATTTTAAAAAAATTTAAAAGAATTTAAAAGAATTTTAAAAGAATTTTAAAAGAATTTTAAAAGAATTTTAAAAGAATTTTAAAAGAATTTTAAAAGAATTTTAAAAGAATTTTAAAAGAATTTTAAAAGAATTTTAAAAGAATTTTAAAAGAATTTTAAAAGAATTTTAAAAGAATTTTACAAGAATTTAAAAGAATTTTAAAAGAATTTTAAAAGAATTTTAAAAGAATTTTAAAAGAATTTTAAAAGAATTTTAAAAGAATTTAAAAGAATTTTAAAAGAATTTTAAAAGAATTTTAAAAGAATTTTAAAAGAATTTCAAAAGAATTTTAAAAGAATTTTAAAAGAATTTTAAAAGAATTTTAAAAGAATTTTAAAAGAATTTTAAAAGAATTTTAAAGGAATTTTAAAAAAATTTTAAAAGAATTTTAAAAGAATTTTAATAGAATTTTAAAAGAATTTTAAAAGAATTTTAAAAGAATTTTAAAAGAATTTTAAAAGAATTTTAAAAGAATTTTAAAAGAATTTTAAAAGAATTTTAAAAGAATTTTAAAAGAATTTTAAAAGAATTTTAAAAGAATTTTAAAAGAATTTTAAAAGAATTTTAAAAGAATTTTAAAAGAATTTTAAAAGAATTTTAAAAGAATTTTAAAAGAATTTTAAAAGAATTTTAAAAGAATTTTAAAAGAATTTTAAAAGAATTTTTAAAGAATTTTAAAAGAATTTTAAAAGAATTTTAAAAGAATTTTAAAAGAATTTTAAAAGAATTTTAAAAGAATTTTAAAAGAATTTTAAAAGAATTTTAAAAGAATTTTAAAAGAATTTTAAAAGAATTTTAAAAGAATTTTAAAAGAATTTTAAAAGAATTTTAAAAGAATTTTAAAAGAATTTTAAAAGAATTTTAAAAGAATTTCAAAAGAATTTTAAAAGAATTTTAAAAGAATTTTAAAGGAATTTTAAAAAAAATTTAAAAGAATTTTAAAAAAATTTTAAAAGAATTTTAAAAGAATTTTAATAGAATTTTAAAAGAATTTTAAAAGAATTTTAAAAGAATTTTAAAAGAATTTTAAAAGAATTTTAAAAGAATTTTAAAAGAATTTTAAAAGAATTTTAAAAGAATTTTAAAAGAATTTTAAAAGAATTTTAAAAGAATTTTAAAAGAATTTTAAAAGAATTTTAAAAGAATTTTAAAAGAATTTTAAAAGAATTTTAAAAGAATTTTAAAAGAATTTTAAAAGAATTTTAAAAGAATTTTAAAGAATTTTAAAAGAATTTTAAAAGAATTTTAAAAGAATTTTAAAAGAATTTTAAAAGAATTTTAAAAGAATTTTAAAAGAATTTTAAAAGAATTTTAAAAGAATTTTAAAAGAATTTTAAAAGAATTTTAAAAGAATTTTAAAAGAATTTTAAAAGAATTTTAAAAGAATTTTAAAAGAATTTTAAAAGAATTTAAAAAGAATTTGAAAAGAATTTTAAAAGAATTTTAAAAGAATTTTAAAAGAATTTTAAAAGAATTTTAAAAGAATTTTAAAAGAATTTTAAAAGAATTTTAAAAGAATTTTAAAAGAATTTCAAAGAATTTTAAAAGAATTTTAAAAGAATTTTAAAAGAATTTTAAAAGAATTTTAAAAGAATTTTAAAAGAATTTTAAAAGAATTTTAAAAGAATTTTAAAAGAATTTTAAAAGAATTTTAAAAGAATTTTAAAAGAATTTTAAAAGAATTTTAAAAGAATTTTAAAATAATTTTAAAAGAATTTTAAAAGAATTTTAAAAGAATTTTAAAAGAATTTTAAAAGAATTTTAAAAGAATTTTAAAAGAATTTTAATAGAATTTTAAAAGAATTTTAAAAGAATTTTAAAAGAATTTTAAAAGAATTTTAAAAGAATTTTAAAAGAATTTTAAAAGAATTTTAAAAGAATTTTAAAAGAATTTTAAAAGAATTTTAAAAGAATTTTAAAAGAATTTTAAAAGAATTTTAAAAGAATTTTAAAAGAATTTTAAAAGAATTTTAAAAGAATTTTAAAAGAATTTTAAAAGAATTTTAAAAGAATTTTAAAAGAATTTAAAAAGAATTTTAAAAGAATTTTAAAAGAATTTTAAAAGAATTTAAAAAGAATTTGAAAAGAATTTAAAAAGAATTTTAAAAGAATTTTAAAAGAATTTTAAAAGAATTTTAAAAGAATTTTAAAAGAATTTTAAAAGAATTTTAAAAGAATTTTAAAAGAATTTTAAAAGAATTTTAAAAGAACTTTAAAAGAATTTTAAAAGAATTTTAAAAGAATTTTAAAAGAATTTTAAAAGAATTTTAAAAGAATTTTAAAAGAATTTTAAAAGAATTTTAATAGAATTTTAAAAGAATTTTAAAAGAATTTTAAAAGAATTTTAAAAGAATTTTAAAAGAATCAATTCTTTTAAAATTCTTTTAAAATTCTTTTAAATTTCTTTTAAAATTCTTTTGAAATTCTTTTAAAATTCTTTTAAAATTCTTTTAAAATTCTTTTAAAATTCTTTTAAAATTCTTTTAAAATTCTTTTAAAATTCTTTTCAAATTCTTTTCAAATTCTTTTCAAATTCTTTTCAAATTCTTTTCAAATTCTTTTAAAATTCTTTTAAAATTCTTTTAAAATTCTTTTAAAATTCTTTTAAAATTCTTTTAAAATTCTTTTAAAATTCTTTTAAAATTCTTTTAAAATTCTTTTAAAATTCTTTTAAAATTCTTTTAAAATTCTTTTAAAATTCTTTTAAAATTCTTATAAAATTCTTTTAAAATTCTTTTAAAATTCTTTTAAAATTCTTTTAAAATTCTTTTAAAAAACTTTTAAAATTCTCTTAAAATTCTTTTAAAATTCTTTTAAAATTCTTTTAAAATTCTTTTAAAATTCTTTAAAAATTCTTTTAAAATTCTTTTAAAATTCTTTTAAAATTCTTTTAAAATCCTTTTAAAATTCTTTTAAAATTCTTTAAAAATTCTCTTAAAATATTTTTAAAATTCTTTTAAAATTCCTTTAAAATTCTTTTAAAATTCTTTTAAAATTCTTTTAAAATTCTTTTAAAATTCTTTTAAAATTCTTTTAAAATTCTTTTAAAATTCTTTTAAAATTCTTTTAAAATTCTTTTAAAACTTTTTTAAAATTCCTTTAAAATTCTATAAAAAAAATCATTTAAAATTGCTATAAAATTTCTTTTAATCTTCTCTCATAATGCTTTTAAAATTCATTTAAATTCTTTAAAATTCAAGCAAAGAGCCTAAACAGTATAAAAATGTGATAATTTGGAATGTGTTAAATTGTAAGATTTATTATTATCTGGCTTTTTTATCTCGCGCACGAATTATTGGTACAAGAAATCTTTTAAAAAAGATCATTACAAAGTGGAACCGAAGGTATTAAAAAATAGTCAAATTCTTAGAGTGTTGATTTTACATGAAAGTTATTATCCCATAACTTTCGTTGAAATTAAACGTCAAAAGCGGCAGTAAACTATTTCAAAGCTCACGATATCACTTAACCATTCCATGTATTATTCATCACAGCTAAATAGTCCATTCTGTGCCCGCTATCGTGCACCGGTAGAAGAAGCCCAAGGCTAACCGTGCCCAGCTAAGGACCCCATTATCTTGGCCAGTTTGGTCCTCTTCAGTGTCCGTGGAAAACGGGTTGGCAACGGAGCTTATCTGCTCAACTTTGTTCACTTTTCACCACCACACACCGCTTCGGGTCCAAGCTCAAGCCCACCACCAGCAACCATATGCTTTTCATTCTATTCTAGGAAAATCTTGCGGCGAAAATGGTGTGAAAGGGGTTTTTCCCCGAGCCAGGGTCGTGTATCGGTGCTCGAGCTGGCGTGTGACCATAAGTAAGGCTGAATCTTGGCCAGAAGTTGAGAGGTGAAATTGAAAAAGAAAGCAAGTATTTATAGCTGTCGCACTTTGTTGCATCCCCACCACCAATGCTACTACGGCTATGGGTTTGGAGGGAGGAAAAAATGATGCTGGCAAGCCAAGACCAACCGCCGAGAAAGGTGACCCATAAAAAGGATCAAAAGGATACCTCGAAGGAGTTACTTTTTTTGTGACTGAAAGTGTTGATTTTTTTACCGGGGCACAGTTACAGGTGACTTTAAAAGGTTGCCAAAGAAATTAAGTTCTGAAAATTTATTGATGGAATGATACAAAGTTAAAACCAATTTCTTTGTTTCTTTGTTTCTTTGTTTCTTTGTTTCTTTGTTTCTTTGTTTCTTTGTTTCTTTGTTTCTTTGTTTCTTTGTTTCTTTGTTTCTTTGTTTCTTTGTTTCTTTGTTTCTTTGTTTCTTTGTTTCTTTGTTTCTTTGTTTCTTTGTTTCTTTGTTTCTTTGTTTCTTTGTTTCTTTGTTTCTTTGTTTCTTTGTTTCTTTGTTTCTTTGTTTCTTTGTTTCTTTGTTTCTTTGTTTCTTTGTTTCTTTGTTTTTTTTTGTTTTTTTTTCGCAGTCGTCGCTTGAAATTTTAATACCAAACAATTTCAGCTAAGTCGGTTACTTTTACTTGACAAATAACTAGAAATTAGACGATTTCTCTGCTCAAATTGATTCATACAATTAAAACATAACCATTCAAGAACGAAGTCCTCTCCCCGGAAACCATTCATTAACCAGCAAACCCTTTATCACTGATTAAGTTGTTAGCAGGTAACGGTACCGGCTCATATAAATCCCGAAACAGAATCCTCAATAAACAGCGACCCGAGTCAACATCATTCGAGCTTCCAGCAGCCTGACTGCTTCCATCATCCTGCAATACAAATAGCAATTATTCCAGCCATTGTACCGCGCGCGCGAGAGACCTACCAGGCAAAGTTTGCCATCGTCGTCGTTTCCGAATATCATCATCGTCCTTTTCATGTTGCTCATCATTGACTCATTGCGCTGAGGACTTCCTCATCCTCCGACGACGATGTCAACCTTTGATTCCGAGCGCCAAAAGGATGGCCGCGCGCGGCTTTCGTCAGGACATGATGGTGATGGCAAGGACGATTACGATGATGACGACGGCGACGTAATTCAAAGATTCCAGATTTAATTTCAGATAGTGCGCCGTGATGGGAAGGAAGTTCAACGACATGCTGGCCCCGGTTGGAGGTCCCGCGCTGTCAAAGGGGAATGTTAGGAGGGATCATTTCTGTAATATTTTTTCTGTTTCTCAATGTTCACAGTTCATTGTTCAATGTTCAATTTTCAATGTTCACAGTTTTATGTTCAATGTTCAATGTTCAATGTTCAATGTTGAATGTTGAATGTTGAATGTTCAATGTTCAATGTTCAATGTTCAATGTTCAATGTTCAATGTTCAATGTTCAATGTTCAATGTTCAATGTTCTTACTACTCTTATCTCGTGTCTTTATTTTTTCTATTCTTTCAAATTTTCATATAATTTCCATAATTTCTTAATCTTAATCTTGATCCACTCTAACTTGTTTTACCGAGGAAAACTTGCTGATGATTGTTGCTTTCAAAAGAAGAAAAGTGGTCTAACATTTTCCCACCACCACCAACAGTACAGAGAGGGGCCTGTTTCGCCAAATGTTTTCCCACCAAAGTGGAACGGGAAGGAAGTACGGCTGAGCACATTCAACTGGCGATGAATGAGCGGAGGAAGTTGTTTAGATCAAACGGTTTCGCGAGGAAAATTGCAGGAGACCTCTCTGTTGGAGAATTTAATGTGAAGTTTGTGTGTTTATGTCAAGAAATTGTCTACATTTTGTTGAACAATTAATGCAAAGTCGTTCAGGATTTGGAAACATAATCTTTGCGATTAATTAAGCTAAGAGTAAAGAGTAAAGAGTAAAGAGTAAAGAGTAAAGAGTAAAGAGTAAAGAGTAAAGAGTAAAGAGTAAAGAGTAAAGAGTAAAGAGTAAAGAGTAAAGAGTAAAGAGTAAAGAGTAAAGAGTAAAGAGTAAAGAGTAAAGAGTAAAGAGTAAAGAGTAAAGAGTAAAGAGTAAAGAGTAAAGAGTAAAGAGTAAAGAGTAAAGAGTAAAGAGTAAAGAGTAAAGAGTAAAGAGTAAAGAGTAAAGAGTAAAGAGTAAAGAGTAAAGAGTAAAGAGTAAAGAGTAAAGAGTAAAGAGTAAAGAGTAAAGAGTAAAGAGTAAAGAGTAAAGAGTAAAGAGTAAAGAGTAAAGAGTAAAGAGTAAAGAGTAAAGAGTAAAGAGTAAAGAGTAAAGAGTAAAGAGTAAAGAGTAAAGAGTAAAGAGTAAAGAGTAAAGAGTAAAGAGTAAAGAGTAAAGAGTAAAGAGTAAAGAGTAAAGAGTAAAGAGTAAAGAGTAAAGAGTAAAGAGTAAAGAGTAAAGAGTAAAGAGTAAAGAGTAAAGAGTAAAGAGTAAAGAGTAAAGAGTAAAGAGTAAAGAGTAAAGAGTAAAGAGTAAAGAGTAAAGAGTAAAGAGTAAAGAGTAAAGAGTAAAGAGTAAAGAGTAAAGAGTAAAGAGTAAAGAGTAAAGAGTAAAGAGTAAAGAGTAAAGAGTAAAGAGTAAAGAGTAAAGAGTAAAGAGTAAAGAGTAAAGAGTAAAGAGTAAAGAGTAAAGAGTAAAGAGTAAAGAGTAAAGAGTAAAGAGTAAAGAGTAAAGAGTAAAGAGTAAAGAGTGAAGAGCAACAAGGTTACAATATAACAAGTTTGTTGCAAAAATTACAAATTTCCGCCCAAAGCAGGTTCACACAACATGTTTTCGTCTACAGACTCTCGTTTCAAGGGTGTTTAATCCCAAATGACCGTAAAACATAAATAATAACGATAAAATCTTTCATCTTGCTCGCTTCTTTTGATGGTCCCATATCAGACGTCATACTTGGGAGTTACTGGTTGGCCAAACGGCTATGTTTACTCGAGTATTTATGTCCACAGAGATGTATCTGCTGGGCGGCCTCGAATGAGGGTGAGTCGTCGTATATGGGCCGTGAAATGGTTTACTCCCCTCCCTGGAGACCAAGAGTCCTGGGTGACTTCCAGGAAGCTTTCTTGATGTGTTTGGACAAACCTTAAAGCAGGTGAGTTTTCCCTGAAGGTCATTCCCGATAACGCCAATCAAACGTCACCGATGCTGACTCGGGTTGGGAGATGATGATGGTGACATAGAAAGTTGACAAGATGTCTCCCATTAAGTTAATGGGTCCTGTGGCCTTCCAGAAAACAAACTGAACCGTTCAAACGTAATGCGACAGTTCGGTGAACCGTGTCGAAACGCGTTAATTACTTAGAAGATAGTTTGAGCAAACTCTCCGATACGAGCAAGAAACTGAAGGTTGTCTTGTTGAGCACAGATTTTCACGAATCTTAAGCAAATTGTAATCATTTAACCATTTTATTTACTAATACATTTCAATGTTAACCTTGATTTTGTTTTCTGCTGCGTGAGTTTGATCTCTATGACTGAAGTTATTTATCATCATAAGATTGTTAAAACAAGTTTAACAATTTAACCATTCTGAAACCCTTTTTTCCTTCCTCACTATAGTAAGGCTACAATTCTACTCTAAAAATGAACTTTTTATTAAAAGCTCGTAGACCCACCTTCATGTATACAGCAATTCCCCACGAAAACAGCATGGTTCGAAAAAAAAGTTCTCCGATCGGGCTCAAAATTTTTCTGGGGTTTCCTTGGCCGAAATAATTAGACCTTTATTTTTTCGTTTGGCCATTAGGGTGACCTACGCCGTGTTAGGGTGGTCCGAAAAATGGCAATTTTCGTCGATTTTCGCAAAAACCACTTTTAAAAAAAAAATATATCTCCGCGCCATTTCATCCGATTTTAGCTCTCTTAGATGCAAAAGAAAGGTGATTAGTTTGACTATTTAAGAAAAATAGTAAGAAGTTTCAAAAATCTAGCTTAACATATGAAAAGGTCGTATGAAAACTTAAAATGCTGTTTTGAAGGTCTCGGGACCAAAGAGCCTATGTCTGAAAATATTTTTATCGGATTCCTCGGAAAATTTCACATAACATATCAAAAAATAGTGAAGTTATGTTTTCGATACTCTGAGATATGATTTTTTGAAAATAAAAACTGAGTTTTTCGACGCGGCACGCGCAAAAATGGAAAATGACGAAAACGGGAAAAAATCGACTTTTTTTACTAAAACTGCGATAACTTGAAAATTTTTAGCGATGACCGTATTTCAATCACAAAAATTTTGGTATCCTAACATGTATAGGTCATCGCTGAAATTTTTAAGTTATCGCCGTTTTAGTGAAAAAAGTCGATTTTTTCCCGTTTTCGTCATTTTCCCATTTTTGCGCGTGGCGCGTCGAAAAACCAGTTTTTATCTTCAAAAAATCGTATCTCAGAGTATCGAAAACATTACTTTACGACTTTTTGATATGTTATGTGAAATTTTCCGAGGAATCCGATAGAAATATTTTCAGACATAGGCTCTTTGGTCCCGAGACCTTCAAAACAGCATATTAAGTTTTCATACGACCTTTTCAAATGTTAAGCTAGATTTTTGAAACTTCTAACTATTTTTCCTAAATAGTCTAACTAATCACCTTTCTTTTGCATCTAAGAGAGCTAAAATCGGATGAAATGGCGCGGAGATATATATTTTTTTAAAAGTGGTTTTTGCGAAAATCGACAAAAATTGCCATTTGTCGGATGACCCTAACACGGCGTAGGTCGCCCTAATGGTCAAACAAAAAAATACGGGTCTAATTATTTTGGCCAAGGAACCCCTAGAAAAATTTTGAGCCCGATCGGAGAACTTTTTTTTCGAATCATGCTGTTTTCGTGGGGAATTGTTGTATACATCGACTCAGAATCGAAAACTGAACAAATGTCTGTGTGTGTGTATGTGTGTATATATGTGTGTGTAAGTATGTATGTGACCAAAATTCTCACTGCGTTTTCTCAGCACTGGCTGAAGCGATTTTGACCAAACCAGTTGCAATCGACTTGGTTTAGGGTCCCATACATCGCTATTGTTTTTTTTTAAGTTTCGATAACTAGTTCAAAAGTTATGTATACAAATGTGTTTTCACATATATCCGGATCTCAATTATATGCATGTAAACGATGTCCAGATCCATCATTCGACCCATCGTTTGTTAGGTAATCGAAAAACCTTACCAACGAGTCCACAATATTGAAAATCTGGCAACCCTGTCTCGAGTTATGACCACTTAAATGATATTTAGTGATAAATATTTTTGAAGCCGGATCTCGATTAAATGTATGCAAACGATGTCCGGATCCATCATCCGACCCATCGTTGATTAGGTAATCGAAAACCCTTTCCAAAGAGTCCACAACATTGATAATCTGGCAACCCTGTCTCGAGTTACTTAAGTTATATCTGTGTACTTATTTTTCTGGATCTAAAAAAATAGCTGAAATATGTTTCCAAACCACTCATATTACCCATTGTTGGTAAAAAATGAGGAAGGTATCAACCACATAGGTGGATTCAGTTAGTTTTTTCAATCAATTTGATGTTTTTGGCAAATTTTAGTGTGAGAACTTAAATGATCTATGCACTCTATAAATTCAAATTTTAATATAAATTCAAAATTCGCCCGTGTTGATCAATCGAACCGCGCACTGGACTCACAATCCAGAGGTTGCTGGTTCGAATCCCGCGGCGGGCGCTCTAAAATTTGCCGTCGCTCCGTGCCGTACTCAAACACTTAGGAGCCCAGGGCGGCGAAGTCCTTGTAGTTAAAAGGAAGACACTAGTGGTTGGTACTAGCAATGGTGGCCGACAGCTATAAAGTCAACTTCGTTTTCGTTTCGTAAAATTTTAAGATAAATTCAAATTTTAAGATAAATTCAAATTTTAAGATAAATTCAAATTTTAAGATAAATTCAAAGTTTAAGATAAATTCAAATTTTAAGATAAATTCAAATTTTAAGATTAATTCAAATTTTAAGATAAATTCAAATTTTATTTAAAGTTATTGTAATGCCTGAACTTTTCAAAATTTGCTCCAAAACTCAGGGGGGCAAAATATACCGTTTCTCTAAAATAGAAAAAAAAATCAGTAACAAAACTGTTGTAATGTTAAATCATTTTGTGATACTTTAAGTTTCATAACTTCATAACGGCAATAAAAATATAAAAAAAATATAAAAATTTAAATAACAAGCCATGGTCTGAACATTTGTGAAAATGAAAAAAAGTGTTTTAAAGTGCTTTTTGCACCTGCTCAAGTGTTTTGCAATCAATAGTTTTCAAAATATCCAAGTATCGAAGAGATTTCTTTTTCCACCGAAAAAAAAAACTTTTTGCGGTTCTGGACATTGGAATTCAACAAACGCAGGAAAATGCATTTTTAATTGTTTTCAGTTGATTAGACTTCTATTTCCTTTAAAAATTTTAAGTTTTTAGAACAAATTTTTTTTTGCCCGTGATCTTTCCAATTTTTTTATTGAAAAAAAAATAGCAATTGAAAGTAGTTGACATAAAATTCATGAAAAAATCGAAACCTTACAAAAAAATCGAACCTTTTCCATATGTCAAAACGAAATTGTAATCGTAGTACTTGGTATAACTTACAAAAAAAAACACTGTTCTTAAGATACAGCCACTTAATTTTGAAGAAAACTGACCGATAATCTCTGATAATATTTATTCTGAAGCTGAAATTCTAATTTTGTCTATGAATCAGTGAAGACTAGTCGTTGAGTTCCTGAGTTAATGTTTATGTTTTTTTTTCCAATTAACACTGACAAATGCTGATGAACTTTCATTCATAAATTTATTGATATTTTACAAATTTTTAATAGAAGTATAATTGTATTGATTTATAAACCATTGTATGTTACTATTTGTTTCGAAATTGTGAAAATTAGGTTTGGAATTCAGTTTTTTTTTTAATTTTTTTTCGTTCTTCCCTCTCGACCACGACCAGAACTGAGAGACAAAAACTATAAATATAAAATATACCAGCCTTATCCTAATCGTTAACCCAACTGAAAATATTCAATAGGATAACCTTGCCTGTTTTTCCTAAGGTTACGCCCTATTGAAAAAATAACATGTAAATTAAACAAACTTTGTTTAAGATTCTTTGTTAAATAAATTTAATAATTGTTCGGGATTTTTTTTTCAAATTTTCTGGTTACAATTTAAGAATCTACGACTCTGTCCAACCTTAAAGGTATAAAATTCTCTAAAAGAACCTAAAAACCTCCTTCGAAAGAATGTCACACTTTATGCGCAACACTCTAGCTGCGAGTCCTACTGACCTTTCGTTGTCTTTTTCAGTTGTCCTACAATGTTTGGACATCTAGTTCCTTTCCCGTACAGTTAGAAAAAAGCAAAAATGTGCTCTCAAAAAGCACTATAACTTCCATACAAATATAAAAAAAAATTAAAAAAAATCGTTATCGTAAGTATTATTATAGATTTGAAAACAAATTTTACAAAAAACAACTAGTTTTGTTAATTTTTATTGGTATATTTAAAAAAAAATACATTTTTTTCTGTGTACTCCAAGCCTTTCACCGCCGACATGAGTTTCGAGAACAATCTGCGGAGACATTTATTCCGATGGCTTGTACTGATGTTCATTGCCATGTTTCGTCCCATTTCGTATAATGTGCATTGCATATGTTTGTTTGGTCGTCAGCAAACCTTATTTTTCTCCCCGACCCCTTCAGTGCTGCCGTCTGAAACTGATTCGAGGACTCTTCAAAAGAAAACGTTCCTTGAATCCTTCCTCAGGACTTTCTCTCTTCTGAACGAAATCAACAGTTTTTTTCTGGTGGGTTGTCGCCTGTTCGAGATGGAAATGAGTGGGAGGACGGCAGAGTGAAATGTTGAGGGTACCCATCAGTGAGAGGTCCATCCCCTTCTAGATACACACACAGAAGAAACGTAGTGCGATGATGTTCTGACTCTCTGGGAAACGTTTTTCCACCCCCAAAAAGCTCGGGAGAATGACACACGTAAGACGCAATTTACCAAATTGAACAAGCTATAAGAAACATCAACAGAGTCAAATGGGGGAGGCAGGCAGAAGCAACAATCGACTAGAGAAGGGTTGTGAGGACTACATAGAGTTTTTGAAATTTGCTCGGAAAACAGTTATTAATTTTCAAACAATTTAAAATTCAATTCACGAATGAAACAGAACCTGTCCTAAAAGCTTCGAAAAGCCTCCTTAAACAATCCCAGTTCAATCCTGATTAAGAGTCCTCGAAAGTAAAAGCTCTTCGGCGTCATATTTTACGATCCTATAATCATAAATAACGTGCGTACAATAATGTAAGAGTGTTTGTGCGTCTGCGGTATAAATTTTATATTACTTGCTTGATTAAGTGTCCAAGTGGGCTTCGTTGGGTTTATTATTTTTCAAGGGCATGGTTTTATTTTCGTTTGAAATTTCACTTCCGTCGTCGTCGTTAACGTGTGCTGTCCACGATGTGAGGACATAAAAATGGAACAACGGCTGAGCATGTCCCGGTGTTTTGCACAGGTTGGAGGATATTGTTTTATTGAGGCTCTCGGCATTGAGCAAAGGTGATTTAGTGGAAAGCATTTCCTGGACTATGGAAGCGGGCAATCAATTTTACTTGACAAATGGCTTTCATTAATGAGTGGCGAGGTACCCGCTGGATGGTTTATGGGTGTTTTGAGAAAAATATTTAAAATTGAAGTATAGAAACTTCAACGTATAAATTCAAATTAAATGTCAAAATAGAAAGTTTAACAATACCAAAATGAATGTTAGGTGTATTACATGATACGTTTGTTTTTTTTTTCAGAATGATAACCAAAACATTTGGAAAACCAATGTTTAAACATTTAATAAATTTATTTCCTAGAATTTGCTAAGTATGGCCAAAAAATCCAGTCTACTTTTGATGACAGAATTTTTGTGTTAGAAAAACCGTTGCTCTCGCAATTGTATTTGCACAGTAAGTCCAGATCGCAAAATTAAGTAGAAAATGGATTTTCCGAAAAAATGTTAAGTTTTGGAGCTTTGATGTCCTTAGAAGAGTTGTTGCAAATAAGGAGAGGCAACTTTTGGTTTAATTGAAAATAAGGGTGGTTCACTATCAGGGTGATTTCGAAAATCTAACTATAAAGCAACTTTGTCGAAGACACCATATTTTTATCTCGTAATCTACGCCTTCTACGACCAAATTTAGAGAAAGCATCCAAGCAAACCTTCAAAAATTAGTTTTTGATCGTAGCAATTCAAGGTTATGTATTAGAGGAAAGTGACATTAGGAGAACTTTTAAACACCCAAAATTCAGAGTCGAGATAATCGTTCTCTCAAAATTTATTGAGGGCTCAGTGCCAAAATCGATAGAATAATGGTACCAACTCACACCATCATAACAAATGAGTTCATTCGTTAGTTGAATCAATAAATCTCCAACAAGTGTCATACATCGACTTCTGACTTTTCCTTGGTCACCAAGCTGTGGTGGCCGAGGCAGCTAAGTCATTGGATTGGTTTGTCAAAGGTCTCTGGTTCGATTCCCGTTGTCGACACTTTTGGTTTTTTGTTTGACGGATGAACTTTTTTTGCAAATGAACCTCGAGAGAATAGTTCTATCGCCCATCTCGAGCTGTGTTCTCTGCGTCCGTGAATGGTACCACTATTCTCTCGACTCGAGACCATCATTCTCTCGGACTAGCGCTGCCAGTTTTGGGTGAAGCTTTGGGAAACGAACATTTTTATTTTTTGACAAGTCAATTTGGACTTAAGGTGGTAGATGGTGTCTTTCACTTTTGAATTCAGGGTCCAGCAATAGTAAATTGGAATGAAAAAAATAAAAAAATCACTATGTAAAATGCTTAGAAAACATTCTTGAAACATTCTAAATCAAGATTTGAATGTTTTTCTAAAACAAACATGCACAGTAAAAAATAATGTAAATTCGGAAGCTGTCATTTTGGAAGGTTAAATATTGCCACTTTTATGATGTAATTTTACCTCAATTTAGACTGAAAAAGTGACATTACACCAGAAAATTGGTAAAATTACACATTTCCAGAAGTAAAATTACACATTTTTTCTGACATAAAAGATGTACCCCTTCCCAGATGTAATATTACCATGATTTTTTTTTCTGTGTGGCCGCCAAATGGCCGATTGGGAATAATGCCTTTAAGAGCCTTAAGAGTCAAAAGTTATTAGATCTAGGGTTTTTTCTCAAAATTTATTTTCCTAAAAGAGCACTCAGCTAGCAAAATCTAAACTTAGAAACATGTACCCTCCCTGTAAAGGCTTTTGAATTGATCTCAGTTGAAAGGTTCTCCAAATCTCTGAATTGCAAATGTAACATCCTGGAGCAGAACTGTATAATTCTAATAAACACTAATTGAATTGAATTCAGTCAAAAGTTACAGCCATTTTAAGGTCAAAAAGATGCAAATTTAAAACAAAAATTTCGCTCCGGGGTGTTTTTCTGTAAACTCGAGATATCATCGAGATAATCGGTTAAACAATGGTGAAGATAGAAACAGTTTATATTTGAAGATGAGTAGCTCCCTATTCGCTATTTTTTCAAAAACTTGGCAAAAGTGAACATAACACCCCCCCCCCCCCCCCTCTTCAAAATCGACCTGAATAATCAGGGAGGGATTTTTTTTTTTTGAAAAACTTCAAATGTTAATGAAAATTAAAGTTTAATCAATCGAAAACCAGTAAATATATGCATTTTTCTGCGTTTATAATCATATTAAGCATGTTTGAACTCCTTTGAAGACATTTTTAATTTTCATGAACCAATGTACAGTTCCACGACAAGCTTTTTTTCGCGAAAAAACAAAATCCGTCGATACATCAATATTTTGAAAACTAATGATTGGAAAGCAACTGGACGCGTGTTAAATGCATTTTAAAACACTTTTCTTATCCAAATGTTGAAACCAAGGGATTTTTTTTATTTTCAATCGAATTTGCAGCAAAAAGTACATTTATTTGATGAAAAGTACCGCTCTTAAGCCATAATCACTTTTGGGTACTTTTCTCATTGTTTTTCGTTTACCTATATAAATAAAAAATTTCGACGGTTTTGTTCGAACGCGAATCAATTCAACACGGAACGTCGGATCGAGGTGCTCTTTGTTGCGTTGGGTTCGTATAAGTCCATGGAAGGTTTATACGCTAACTAATTGACACTTTGGCCACTCTGGAACCGATTCCGGAGCATCGACAAATTGTATGGAGAAAGTTACGTAAAATCTAATTTTGATCACAGGAGGCTGAATAAGCAAAAAAAGCAAAAAAACGTCAACAAACGAAAAAAAAAAGACAGAAAAAAGTTTGTCGGGCAAGGCTTGTTTGTATTAAAAAATACTCCTTGAAAGAAAAACATACTCCCCCCCCCCCCTTTCAGCAAAGTCGACAGTTCGGTTTGGGCGCGATGGACGGTGTGAAATATGAAATATTTAAATATGGAAAGAATGAAAATATAACAAAAAAAACAAAAATTGGAGTATACAGAACTATAAGGAATTAAAGAAAATACAATTCAAATGTTAAAAAAGTCCGAAAACCACAAATTCTGAAATTCATAAATTCTTCAAGTCTAAAATTTTTAAATTCTATTATTAAAATTTTGAACAAAAAAACATATTATTTTTATTAAATAATTTTTCAAATCCTAAGATTTTACAATTTCTTTTTTCTTAGATTTTCAAATTAGGAAATTCTAAACATTCTGAATTCAAGAAGACTTGAATTCCGAAATTCCTTAATTATTAAATTATTACATTTTGAAATTATTTCATCACAACATATTTAAATTGTTAAATTCTTAAATGACAGAAACTCAGACATTTTTAGAGTCATATTAAGGTTAGACACAAATTCGCTGATTTTCATGAATTCGTCGCTTGTGTGCTATCTACACGTCCAATCTTTTTACTGCCAACATGTCACAAGATAGCACACAAGCGATGAAATACCAATGTACTGTCCCCCGAAAAAGTATTTTTTTCGAGAAAAAAGAAATTCCCTCGATACATGGATATTTTGAATACCTATGATTGGAAAACAACTGGACTGTTGTAAATTGCATTTTTGAACACTTTTTTCAATTCAAATCTTGAAACTTTGGTTTGAAATGTCAATTTTTATATCTTGTTTTAATGCATTGATTTATTGATAATTTAATAAATTATAATTTCTTTTTGGTGTTTTGAATTTTCCACTTTTTCAATTTTTAAATGCTTAAATTTTGAAATTTTAAATTTCTGTGTTTCAAAATTTTGTTTAGTTTTTTTTAAATCTCAATATTTGAGATGATTAATTTAATTGATCGATTAATTTCATTACTATATTTTTTAAATGGGTAATTCTCTACCAACTCACACGAAATCGGGAAAAGTTGCCCCGACCCCTCTTCGATTTGCGTGAAACTTTGTCCTAAGGGGTAACTTTTGTCCCTGATCACGAATCCGAGGTCCATTTTTTTATATCTCGTGACGGAGGGGCGGTACGACCCCTTCCATTTTTGAACATGCGAAAAAAGAGGTGTTTTTCAATAATTTGTAGCCTGATACGGTGATGAGATAGAAATTTTGTGTCAAAGGGACTTTTATGTAAAATTAGACGCCCGATTTGATGGCGTACTCAGAATTCCGAAAAAACGTATTTTTCATCGAAAAAAACACTAAAAAAGTTTCAAAAATTCTCCCATTTTCCGTTACTCGACTGTAAAAATTTTTGGAACATGTCATTTTATGGGAAATTTAATGTACTTTTCGAATATACATTGACCCAGAAGGGTCATTTTTCATTTAGAACAAAAATTTTCAATTTAAAATTTCGTGTTTTTTCTAACTTTGCAGGGTTATTTTTTAGAGTGTAACAATGCTCTACAAAGTTGTAGAGCAGACAATTACAAAAATTTTGATATATAGACATAAGTGGTTTGCTTATAAACATCACGAGTTATCGCGATTTTACGAAAAAAAGTTTTGAAAAAGTTACTTTTTGCATTTCTCTTTGTTTCGTCGTCCGTGTCTGTCGCGGGTGACGATGAACGGCCATGATCGATGACGACCAACTTTTTCAAAACTACAACAACTTTGTAAAACATTGTTACACTCTAAAAAATAACCCTGCAAAGTTAGAAAAAACACGAAACTTTAAAATGAAAAATTTTGTTTAAATGAAAAAATGACCCTTCTGGGTCAATGTATATTCGAAAAGTACATTATATTTCCCATAAAATGACATGTTCCAAAAAATTTTACAGTCGTTTAACAGAAAATGGGAGAATTTTGAAAACTTTTTTAGTGATTTTTTCGATGAAAAATACGTTTTTTCGTAATTCTGAGTACGCCATCAAATCGGGCGTCTAATTTTACATAAAAGTCCCTTTGACACCAAATTTCTATCTCATCACCGTTTCAGGCTGCAAATTATTGAAAAACACCTCTTTTTTCGCATGTTCAAAAATGGAAGGGGTCGTACCGCCCCTCCGTCACGAGATATCAAAAAACGGACCTCGGATTCGTGATCAGGGACAAAAGTTACCCCTAAGGACAAAGTTTCACGCAAATTGAAGAGGGGTCGGGGCAACTGCTGTGTGAGTTGGCGGAGAATTACCCAAATATTTTTTGAATTTTAGATCTGTTGAATGTTCCAAGTTTTGAATTTATTGATTTCCAGACTCGATTATCCGAAGCCTCGATTATCCGAAGTTCGTTTATCCGGAGGTTTGCATGAGACTTCGGATAATCGAATCACGTATTCAAGAACAAAGTCTCCTCTCCCCGGAAACCTTTCATTAACCAGCAAACCCTTTATCACTGATTAAGTTGTTAGCAGGTAACGGTACCAGCTCATATAAATCCCGAAACAGAATCCTCAATAAACAGCGACCCGAGTCAACATCATTCGAGCTTCCAGCAGCCTGACTGCTTCCATCATCCTGCAATACAAATAGCAATTATTCCAGCCATTGTACAGAGCGCGCGCGAGACCTACCAGGCAAAGTTTGCCATCGTCGTCGTTTCCGAATATCATCATCGTCCTTTTCATGTTGCTCATCATTGACTCATTGCGCTGAGGACTTCCTTATCCTCCGAAGACGATGTCAACCTTTGATTTCGAGTCCCTAAAGGATGGCCGCGCGCGACGACGTTAGTCAGGACATGATGGTGATGGCAAGGACGATTACGATGATGACGACGGCGACGTAATTCAAAGATTCCAGATTCAATTTCAGATAGTGCGCCGTGATGGCAACGAGCGCGAATCTCCAAGGAAGTTCAACGACATGCTGGTCCCGGTTGGAGTTCCCGCGCTGTCAAAGGGGAATGTTAGGAGGGATCAATTGTGAAATATTTTTTTTTTCTGTTTTCAATGTTCACAGTTTATTGTTCAATGTTCAATTTTCAATGTTCACAGTTTTATGTTCAATGTTCAATGTTCAATGTTCAATGTTGAATGTTGAATGTTGAATGTTCAATGTTCAATGTTCAATGTTCAATGTTCAATGTTCAATGTTCAATGTTCAATGTTCAATGTTCAATGTTCTTACTACTCTTATCTCGTGTCTTTATTTTTTCTATTCTTTCAAATTTTCATATAATTTCCATAATTTCTTAATCTTAATCTTGATCCACTCTAACTTGTTTTACCGAGGAAAACTTGCTGATGATTGTTGCTTTCAAAAGAAGAAAAGTGGTCTAACATTTTCCCACCACCACCAACAGTACAGAGAGGGGCCTGTTTCGCCAAATGTTTTCCCACCAAAGTGGAACGGGAAGGAAGTACGGCTGAGCACATTCAACTGGCGATGAATGAGCGGAGGAAGTTGTTTAGATCAAACGGTTTCGCGAGGAAAATTGCAGGAGACCTCTCTGTTGGAGAATTTAATGTGAAGTTTGTGTGTTTATGTCAAGAAATTGTCTACATTTTGTTGAACAATTAATGCAAAGTCGTTCAGGATTTGGAAACATAATCTTTGCGATTAATTAAGCTAAGAGTAAAGAGTAAAGAGTAAAGAGTAAAGAGTAAAGAGTAAAGAGTAAAGAGTAAAGAGTAAAGAGTAAAGAGTAAAGAGTAAAGAGTAAAGAGTAAAGAGTAAAGAGTAAAGAGTAAAGAGTAAAGAGTAAAGAGTAAAGAGTAAAGAGTAAAGAGTAAAGAGTAAAGAGTAAAGAGTAAAGAGTAAAGAGTAAAGAGTAAAGAGTAAAGAGTAAAGAGTAAAGAGTAAAGAGTAAAGAGTAAAGAGTAAAGAGTAAAGAGTAAAGAGTAAAGAGTAAAGAGTAAAGAGTAAAGAGTAAAGAGTAAAGAGTAAAGAGTAAAGAGTAAAGAGTAAAGAGTAAAGAGTAAAGAGTAAAGAGTAAAGAGTAAAGAGTAAAGAGTAAAGAGTAAAGAGTAAAGAGTAAAGAGTAAAGAGTAAAGAGTAAAGAGTAAAGAGTAAAGAGTAAAGAGTAAAGAGTAAAGAGTAAAGAGTAAAGAGTAAAGAGTAAAGAGTAAAGAGTAAAGAGTAAAGAGTAAAGAGTAAAGAGTAAAGAGTAAAGAGTAAAGAGTAAAGAGTAAAGAGTAAAGAGTAAAGAGTAAAGAGTAAAGAGTAAAGAGTAAAGAGTAAAGAGTAAAGAGTAAAGAGTAAAGAGTAAAGAGTAAAGAGTAAAGAGTAAAGAGTAAAGAGTAAAGAGTAAAGAGTAAAGAGTAAAGAGTAAAGAGTAAAGAGTAAAGAGTAAAGAGTAAAGAGTAAAGAGTAAAGAGTAAAGAGTAAAGAGTAAAGAGTAAAGAGTAAAGAGTAAAGAGTAAAGAGTAAAGAGTAAAGAGTGAAGAGCAACAAGGTTACAATATAACAAGTTTGTTGCAAAAATTACAAATTTCCGCCCAAAGCAGGTTCACACAACATGTTTTCGTCTACAGACTCTCGTTTCAAGGGTGTTTAATCCCAAATGACCGTAAAACATAAATAATAACGATAAAATCTTTCATCTTGCTCGCTTCTTTTGATGGTCCCATATCAGACGTCATACTTGGGAGTTACTGGTTGGCCAAACGGCTATGTTTACTCGAGTATTTATGTCCACAGAGATGTATCTGCTGGGCGGCCTCGAATGAGGGTGAGTCGTCGTATATGGGCCGTGAAATGGTTTACTCCCCTCCCTGGAGACCAAGAGTCCTGGGTGACTTCCAGGAAGCTTTCTTGATGTGTTTGGACAAACCTTAAAGCAGGTGAGTTTTCCCTGAAGGTCATTCCCGATAACGCCAATCAAACGTCACCGATGCTGACTCGGGTTGGGAGATGATGATGGTGACATAGAAAGTTGACAAGATGTCTCCCATTAAGTTAATGGGTCCTGTGGCCTTCCAGAAAACAAACTGAACCGTTCAAACGTAATGCGACAGTTCGGTGAACCGTGTCGAAACGCGTTAATTACTTAGAAGATAGTTTGAGCAAACTCTCCGATACGAGCAAGAAACTGAAGGTTGTCTTGTTGAGCACAGATTTTCACGAATCTTAAGCAAATTGTAATCATTTAACCATTTTATTTACTAATACATTTCAATGTTAACCTTGATTTTGTTTTCTGCTGCGTGAGTTTGATCTCTATGACTGAAGTTATTTATCATCATAAGATTGTTAAAACAAGTTTAACAATTTAACCATTCTGAAACCCTTTTTTCCTTCCTCACTATAGTAAGGCTACAATTCTACTCTAAAAATGAACTTTTTATTAAAAGCTCGTAGACCCACCTTCATGTATACAGCAATTCCCCACGAAAACAGCATGGTTCGAAAAAAAAGTTCTCCGATCGGGCTCAAAATTTTTCTGGGGTTTCCTTGGCCGAAATAATTAGACCTTTATTTTTTCGTTTGGCCATTAGGGTGACCTACGCCGTGTTAGGGTGGTCCGAAAAATGGCAATTTTCGTCGATTTTCGCAAAAACCACTTTTAAAAAAAAAATATATCTCCGCGCCATTTCATCCGATTTTAGCTCTCTTAGATGCAAAAGAAAGGTGATTAGTTTGACTATTTAAGAAAAATAGTAAGAAGTTTCAAAAATCTAGCTTAACATATGAAAAGGTCGTATGAAAACTTAAAATGCTGTTTTGAAGGTCTCGGGACCAAAGAGCCTATGTCTGAAAATATTTTTATCGGATTCCTCGGAAAATTTCACATAACATATCAAAAAATAGTGAAGTTATGTTTTCGATACTCTGAGATATGATTTTTTGAAAATAAAAACTGAGTTTTTCGACGCGGCACGCGCAAAAATGGAAAATGACGAAAACGGGAAAAAATCGACTTTTTTTACTAAAACTGCGATAACTTGAAAATTTTTAGCGATGACCGTATTTCAATCACAAAAATTTTGGTATCCTAACATGTATAGGTCATCGCTGAAATTTTTAAGTTATCGCCGTTTTAGTGAAAAAAGTCGATTTTTTCCCGTTTTCGTCATTTTCCCATTTTTGCGCGTGGCGCGTCGAAAAACCAGTTTTTATCTTCAAAAAATCGTATCTCAGAGTATCGAAAACATTACTTTACGACTTTTTGATATGTTATGTGAAATTTTCCGAGGAATCCGATAGAAATATTTTCAGACATAGGCTCTTTGGTCCCGAGACCTTCAAAACAGCATATTAAGTTTTCATACGACCTTTTCAAATGTTAAGCTAGATTTTTGAAACTTCTAACTATTTTTCCTAAATAGTCTAACTAATCACCTTTCTTTTGCATCTAAGAGAGCTAAAATCGGATGAAATGGCGCGGAGATATATATTTTTTTAAAAGTGGTTTTTGCGAAAATCGACAAAAATTGCCATTTGTCGGATGACCCTAACACGGCGTAGGTCGCCCTAATGGTCAAACAAAAAAATACGGGTCTAATTATTTTGGCCAAGGAACCCCTAGAAAAATTTTGAGCCCGATCGGAGAACTTTTTTTTCGAATCATGCTGTTTTCGTGGGGAATTGTTGTATACATCGACTCAGAATCGAAAACTGAACAAATGTCTGTGTGTGTGTATGTGTGTATATATGTGTGTGTAAGTATGTATGTGACCAAAATTCTCACTGCGTTTTCTCAGCACTGGCTGAAGCGATTTTGACCAAACCAGTTGCAATCGACTTGGTTTAGGGTCCCATACATCGCTATTGTTTTTTTTTAAGTTTCGATAACTAGTTCAAAAGTTATGTATACAAATGTGTTTTCACATATATCCGGATCTCAATTATATGCATGTAAACGATGTCCAGATCCATCATTCGACCCATCGTTTGTTAGGTAATCGAAAAACCTTACCAACGAGTCCACAATATTGAAAATCTGGCAACCCTGTCTCGAGTTATGACCACTTAAATGATATTTAGTGATAAATATTTTTGAAGCCGGATCTCGATTAAATGTATGCAAACGATGTCCGGATCCATCATCCGACCCATCGTTGATTAGGTAATCGAAAACCCTTTCCAAAGAGTCCACAACATTGATAATCTGGCAACCCTGTCTCGAGTTACTTAAGTTATATCTGTGTACTTATTTTTCTGGATCTAAAAAAATAGCTGAAATATGTTTCCAAACCACTCATATTACCCATTGTTGGTAAAAAATGAGGAAGGTATCAACCACATAGGTGGATTCAGTTAGTTTTTTCAATCAATTTGATGTTTTTGGCAAATTTTAGTGTGAGAACTTAAATGATCTATGCACTCTATAAATTCAAATTTTAATATAAATTCAAAATTCGCCCGTGTTGATCAATCGAACCGCGCACTGGACTCACAATCCAGAGGTTGCTGGTTCGAATCCCGCGGCGGGCGCTCTAAAATTTGCCGTCGCTCCGTGCCGTACTCAAACACTTAGGAGCCCAGGGCGGCGAAGTCCTTGTAGTTAAAAGGAAGACACTAGTGGTTGGTACTAGCAATGGTGGCCGACAGCTATAAAGTCAACTTCGTTTTCGTTTCGTAAAATTTTAAGATAAATTCAAATTTTAAGATAAATTCAAATTTTAAGATAAATTCAAATTTTAAGATAAATTCAAAGTTTAAGATAAATTCAAATTTTAAGATAAATTCAAATTTTAAGATTAATTCAAATTTTAAGATAAATTCAAATTTTATTTAAAGTTATTGTAATGCCTGAACTTTTCAAAATTTGCTCCAAAACTCAGGGGGGCAAAATATACCGTTTCTCTAAAATAGAAAAAAAAATCAGTAACAAAACTGTTGTAATGTTAAATCATTTTGTGATACTTTAAGTTTCATAACTTCATAACGGCAATAAAAATATAAAAAAAATATAAAAATTTAAATAACAAGCCATGGTCTGAACATTTGTGAAAATGAAAAAAAGTGTTTTAAAGTGCTTTTTGCACCTGCTCAAGTGTTTTGCAATCAATAGTTTTCAAAATATCCAAGTATCGAAGAGATTTCTTTTTCCACCGAAAAAAAAAACTTTTTGCGGTTCTGGACATTGGAATTCAACAAACGCAGGAAAATGCATTTTTAATTGTTTTCAGTTGATTAGACTTCTATTTCCTTTAAAAATTTTAAGTTTTTAGAACAAATTTTTTTTTGCCCGTGATCTTTCCAATTTTTTTATTGAAAAAAAAATAGCAATTGAAAGTAGTTGACATAAAATTCATGAAAAAATCGAAACCTTACAAAAAAATCGAACCTTTTCCATATGTCAAAACGAAATTGTAATCGTAGTACTTGGTATAACTTACAAAAAAAAACACTGTTCTTAAGATACAGCCACTTAATTTTGAAGAAAACTGACCGATAATCTCTGATAATATTTATTCTGAAGCTGAAATTCTAATTTTGTCTATGAATCAGTGAAGACTAGTCGTTGAGTTCCTGAGTTAATGTTTATGTTTTTTTTTCCAATTAACACTGACAAATGCTGATGAACTTTCATTCATAAATTTATTGATATTTTACAAATTTTTAATAGAAGTATAATTGTATTGATTTATAAACCATTGTATGTTACTATTTGTTTCGAAATTGTGAAAATTAGGTTTGGAATTCAGTTTTTTTTTTAATTTTTTTTCGTTCTTCCCTCTCGACCACGACCAGAACTGAGAGACAAAAACTATAAATATAAAATATACCAGCCTTATCCTAATCGTTAACCCAACTGAAAATATTCAATAGGATAACCTTGCCTGTTTTTCCTAAGGTTACGCCCTATTGAAAAAATAACATGTAAATTAAACAAACTTTGTTTAAGATTCTTTGTTAAATAAATTTAATAATTGTTCGGGATTTTTTTTTCAAATTTTCTGGTTACAATTTAAGAATCTACGACTCTGTCCAACCTTAAAGGTATAAAATTCTCTAAAAGAACCTAAAAACCTCCTTCGAAAGAATGTCACACTTTATGCGCAACACTCTAGCTGCGAGTCCTACTGACCTTTCGTTGTCTTTTTCAGTTGTCCTACAATGTTTGGACATCTAGTTCCTTTCCCGTACAGTTAGAAAAAAGCAAAAATGTGCTCTCAAAAAGCACTATAACTTCCATACAAATATAAAAAAAAATTAAAAAAAATCGTTATCGTAAGTATTATTATAGATTTGAAAACAAATTTTACAAAAAACAACTAGTTTTGTTAATTTTTATTGGTATATTTAAAAAAAAATACATTTTTTTCTGTGTACTCCAAGCCTTTCACCGCCGACATGAGTTTCGAGAACAATCTGCGGAGACATTTATTCCGATGGCTTGTACTGATGTTCATTGCCATGTTTCGTCCCATTTCGTATAATGTGCATTGCATATGTTTGTTTGGTCGTCAGCAAACCTTATTTTTCTCCCCGACCCCTTCAGTGCTGCCGTCTGAAACTGATTCGAGGACTCTTCAAAAGAAAACGTTCCTTGAATCCTTCCTCAGGACTTTCTCTCTTCTGAACGAAATCAACAGTTTTTTTCTGGTGGGTTGTCGCCTGTTCGAGATGGAAATGAGTGGGAGGACGGCAGAGTGAAATGTTGAGGGTACCCATCAGTGAGAGGTCCATCCCCTTCTAGATACACACACAGAAGAAACGTAGTGCGATGATGTTCTGACTCTCTGGGAAACGTTTTTCCACCCCCAAAAAGCTCGGGAGAATGACACACGTAAGACGCAATTTACCAAATTGAACAAGCTATAAGAAACATCAACAGAGTCAAATGGGGGAGGCAGGCAGAAGCAACAATCGACTAGAGAAGGGTTGTGAGGACTACATAGAGTTTTTGAAATTTGCTCGGAAAACAGTTATTAATTTTCAAACAATTTAAAATTCAATTCACGAATGAAACAAAACCTGTCTTAAAAGCTTCGAAAAGCCTTCTCAAACAATCCCAGTTCAATCCTGATTAAGAGTCCTCGAAAGTAAAAGCTCTTCGGCGTCATATTTTACGATCCTATAATCATAAATAACGTGCGTACAATAATGTAAGAGTGTTTGTGCGTCTGCGGTATAAATTTTATATTACTTGCTTGATTAAGTGTCCAAGTGGGCTTCGTTTGGATTATTATTTTTCAAGGGCATGGTTTTATTTTCGTTTGAAATTTCACTTCCGTCGTCGTCGTTATCGTGTGCTGTCCACGATGTGAGGACATAAAAATGGAACAACGGCTGAGCATGTTCCGGTGTTTTGCACAGGTTGGAGGATATTGTTTTATTGAGGCTCTCGGCATTGAGCAAAGGTGATTTAGTGGAAAGCATTTCCTGGACTATGGAAGCGGGCAATCAATTTTACTTGACAAATGGCTTTCATTAACGAGTGGCGTGGTGCCCGCTGGATGATTTATGGGTGTTTTGAGAAAAATATTTAAAATTGAAATATAGAAACTTCAACGTATAAATTCAAATTAAATGTCAAAATAGAAAGTTTAACAATACCAAAATGAATGTTAGGTGTATTACATGATACGTTTGTTTTTTTTTTCAGAATGATAACCAAAACATTTGGAAAACCAATGTTTAAACATTTAATAAATTTATTTCCTAGAATTTGCTAAGTATGGCCAAAAAATCCAGTCTACTTTTGATGACAGAATTTTTGTGTTAGAAAAACCGTTGCTCTCGCAATTGTATTTGCACAGTAAGTCCAGATCGCAAAATTAAGTAGAAAATGGATTTTCCGAAAAAATGTTAAGTTTTGGAGCTTTGATGTCCTTAGAAGAGTTGTTGCAAATAAGGAGAGGCAACTTTTGGTTTAATTGAAAATAAGGGTGGTTCACTATCAGGGTGATTTCGAAAATCTAACTATAAAGCAACTTTGTCGAAGACACCATATTTTTATCTCGTAATCTACGCCTTCTACGACCAAATTTAGAGAAAGCATCCAAGCAAACCTTCAAAAATTAGTTTTTGATCGTAGCAATTCAAGGTTATGTATTAGAGGAAAGTGACATTAGGAGAACTTTTAAACACCCAAAATTCAGAGTCGAGATAATCGTTCTCTCAAAATTTATTGAGGGCTCAGTGCCAAAATCGATAGAATAATGGTACCAACTCACACCATCATAACAAATGAGTTCATTCGTTAGTTGAATCAATAAATCTCCAACAAGTGTCATACATCGACTTCTGACTTTTCCTTGGTCACCAAGCTGTGGTGGCCGAGGCAGCTAAGTCATTGGATTGGTTTGTCAAAGGTCTCTGGTTCGATTCCCGTTGTCGACACTTTTGGTTTTTTGTTTGACGGATGAACTTTTTTTGCAAATGAACCTCGAGAGAATAGTTCTATCGCCCATCTCGAGCTGTGTTCTCTGCGTCCGTGAATGGTACCACTATTCTCTCGACTCGAGACCATCATTCTCTCGGACTAGCGCTGCCAGTTTTGGGTGAAGCTTTGGGAAACGAACATTTTTATTTTTTGACAAGTCAATTTGGACTTAAGGTGGTAGATGGTGTCTTTCACTTTTGAATTCAGGGTCCAGCAATAGTAAATTGGAATGAAAAAAATAAAAAAATCACTATGTAAAATGCTTAGAAAACATTCTTGAAACATTCTAAATCAAGATTTGAATGTTTTTCTAAAACAAACATGCACAGTAAAAAATAATGTAAATTCGGAAGCTGTCATTTTGGAAGGTTAAATATTGCCACTTTTATGATGTAATTTTACCTCAATTTAGACTGAAAAAGTGACATTACACCAGAAAATTGGTAAAATTACACATTTCCAGAAGTAAAATTACACATTTTTTCTGACATAAAAGATGTACCCCTTCCCAGATGTAATATTACCATGATTTTTTTTTCTGTGTGGCCGCCAAATGGCCGATTGGGAATAATGCCTTTAAGAGCCTTAAGAGTCAAAAGTTATTAGATCTAGGGTTTTTTCTCAAAATTTATTTTCCTAAAAGAGCACTCAGCTAGCAAAATCTAAACTTAGAAACATGTACCCTCCCTGTAAAGGCTTTTGAATTGATCTCAGTTGAAAGGTTCTCCAAATCTCTGAATTGCAAATGTAACATCCTGGAGCAGAACTGTATAATTCTAATAAACACTAATTGAATTGAATTCAGTCAAAAGTTACAGCCATTTTAAGGTCAAAAAGATGCAAATTTAAAACAAAAATTTCGCTCCGGGGTGTTTTTCTGTAAACTCGAGATATCATCGAGATAATCGGTTAAACAATGGTGAAGATAGAAACAGTTTATATTTGAAGATGAGTAGCTCCCTATTCGCTATTTTTTCAAAAACTTGGCAAAAGTGAACATAACACCCCCCCCCCCCCCCCTCTTCAAAATCGACCTGAATAATCAGGGAGGGATTTTTTTTTTTTGAAAAACTTCAAATGTTAATGAAAATTAAAGTTTAATCAATCGAAAACCAGTAAATATATGCATTTTTCTGCGTTTATAATCATATTAAGCATGTTTGAACTCCTTTGAAGACATTTTTAATTTTCATGAACCAATGTACAGTTCCACGACAAGCTTTTTTTCGCGAAAAAACAAAATCCGTCGATACATCAATATTTTGAAAACTAATGATTGGAAAGCAACTGGACGCGTGTTAAATGCATTTTAAAACACTTTTCTTATCCAAATGTTGAAACCAAGGGATTTTTTTTATTTTCAATCGAATTTGCAGCAAAAAGTACATTTATTTGATGAAAAGTACCGCTCTTAAGCCATAATCACTTTTGGGTACTTTTCTCATTGTTTTTCGTTTACCTATATAAATAAAAAATTTCGACGGTTTTGTTCGAACGCGAATCAATTCAACACGGAACGTCGGATCGAGGTGCTCTTTGTTGCGTTGGGTTCGTATAAGTCCATGGAAGGTTTATACGCTAACTAATTGACACTTTGGCCACTCTGGAACCGATTCCGGAGCATCGACAAATTGTATGGAGAAAGTTACGTAAAATCTAATTTTGATCACAGGAGGCTGAATAAGCAAAAAAAGCAAAAAAACGTCAACAAACGAAAAAAAAAAGACAGAAAAAAGTTTGTCGGGCAAGGCTTGTTTGTATTAAAAAATACTCCTTGAAAGAAAAACATACTCCCCCCCCCCCCTTTCAGCAAAGTCGACAGTTCGGTTTGGGCGCGATGGACGGTGTGAAATATGAAATATTTAAATATGGAAAGAATGAAAATATAACAAAAAAAACAAAAATTGGAGTATACAGAACTATAAGGAATTAAAGAAAATACAATTCAAATGTTAAAAAAGTCCGAAAACCACAAATTCTGAAATTCATAAATTCTTCAAGTCTAAAATTTTTAAATTCTATTATTAAAATTTTGAACAAAAAAACATATTATTTTTATTAAATAATTTTTCAAATCCTAAGATTTTACAATTTCTTTTTTCTTAGATTTTCAAATTAGGAAATTCTAAACATTCTGAATTCAAGAAGACTTGAATTCCGAAATTCCTTAATTATTAAATTATTACATTTTGAAATTATTTCATCACAACATATTTAAATTGTTAAATTCTTAAATGACAGAAACTCAGACATTTTTAGAGTCATATTAAGGTTAGACACAAATTCGCTGATTTTCATGAATTCGTCGCTTGTGTGCTATCTACACGTCCAATCTTTTTACTGCCAACATGTCACAAGATAGCACACAAGCGATGAAATACCAATGTACTGTCCCCCGAAAAAGTATTTTTTTCGAGAAAAAAGAAATTCCCTCGATACATGGATATTTTGAATACCTATGATTGGAAAACAACTGGACTGTTGTAAATTGCATTTTTGAACACTTTTTTCAATTCAAATCTTGAAACTTTGGTTTGAAATGTCAATTTTTATATCTTGTTTTAATGCATTGATTTATTGATAATTTAATAAATTATAATTTCTTTTTGGTGTTTTGAATTTTCCACTTTTTCAATTTTTAAATGCTTAAATTTTGAAATTTTAAATTTCTGTGTTTCAAAATTTTGTTTAGTTTTTTTTAAATCTCAATATTTGAGATGATTAATTTAATTGATCGATTAATTTCATTACTATATTTTTTAAATGGGTAATTCTCTACCAACTCACACGAAATCGGGAAAAGTTGCCCCGACCCCTCTTCGATTTGCGTGAAACTTTGTCCTAAGGGGTAACTTTTGTCCCTGATCACGAATCCGAGGTCCATTTTTTTATATCTCGTGACGGAGGGGCGGTACGACCCCTTCCATTTTTGAACATGCGAAAAAAGAGGTGTTTTTCAATAATTTGTAGCCTGATACGGTGATGAGATAGAAATTTTGTGTCAAAGGGACTTTTATGTAAAATTAGACGCCCGATTTGATGGCGTACTCAGAATTCCGAAAAAACGTATTTTTCATCGAAAAAAACACTAAAAAAGTTTCAAAAATTCTCCCATTTTCCGTTACTCGACTGTAAAAATTTTTGGAACATGTCATTTTATGGGAAATTTAATGTACTTTTCGAATATACATTGACCCAGAAGGGTCATTTTTCATTTAGAACAAAAATTTTCAATTTAAAATTTCGTGTTTTTTCTAACTTTGCAGGGTTATTTTTTAGAGTGTAACAATGCTCTACAAAGTTGTAGAGCAGACAATTACAAAAATTTTGATATATAGACATAAGTGGTTTGCTTATAAACATCACGAGTTATCGCGATTTTACGAAAAAAAGTTTTGAAAAAGTTACTTTTTGCATTTCTCTTTGTTTCGTCGTCCGTGTCTGTCGCGGGTGACGATGAACGGCCATGATCGATGACGACCAACTTTTTCAAAACTACAACAACTTTGTAAAACATTGTTACACTCTAAAAAATAACCCTGCAAAGTTAGAAAAAACACGAAACTTTAAAATGAAAAATTTTGTTTAAATGAAAAAATGACCCTTCTGGGTCAATGTATATTCGAAAAGTACATTATATTTCCCATAAAATGACATGTTCCAAAAAATTTTACAGTCGTTTAACAGAAAATGGGAGAATTTTGAAAACTTTTTTAGTGATTTTTTCGATGAAAAATACGTTTTTTCGTAATTCTGAGTACGCCATCAAATCGGGCGTCTAATTTTACATAAAAGTCCCTTTGACACCAAATTTCTATCTCATCACCGTTTCAGGCTGCAAATTATTGAAAAACACCTCTTTTTTCGCATGTTCAAAAATGGAAGGGGTCGTACCGCCCCTCCGTCACGAGATATCAAAAAACGGACCTCGGATTCGTGATCAGGGACAAAAGTTACCCCTAAGGACAAAGTTTCACGCAAATTGAAGAGGGGTCGGGGCAACTGCTGTGTGAGTTGGCGGAGAATTACCCAAATATTTTTTGAATTTTAGATCTGTTGAATGTTCCAAGTTTTGAATTTATTGATTTCCAGACTCGATTATCCGAAGCCTCGATTATCCGAAGTTCGTTTATCCGGAGGTTTGCATGAGACTTCGGATAATCGAATCACGTACAAAACATTTTTTTGTATTTTTTTTATTTCTTTTAACATCAAATTAGAGTTCAGCGACACCATTTTAGTCAAATTTTAATGGTTGATTGTCTGTAAAATTGAAAAATGCATTTTTTGCATATTTTATCAACGCCATTTTGGCTGCCATCTTGGATTGGAAAATTCTAAATAACTTTAGAGTAGTTTAAGGGTCATACTAAAGCTCAACGATCAAAAATAAGACAACAAAAAAAAAATTCGTGATTCGATTAGGCCGATGCAAATATTTGAAAAAGTTTTTGTCCCTCGGCCCTGGCCGAGGTCAAGGGGGGGGGGGGGCAAAAAAAAATAAAAAATATAAAAATTTAAATAACAAGCCATAGTCTTCACATTTAAATGAAAAAAGTGTTTTAAAATGCATTTTACACTAGTTCAGTTGTTTTGCAATCATTAGTTTTCAAAAAATCAAAGATCTGACAAAAACAAAAATTGTATCGAAAAAAATATTTTGCATCGAAAATTTTCAAAAAATCATAAGATTTTTCAATAAACCCAAACATGCTAAAAATGATTTTGAACGCAGGAGAATGTATTTTAATTTGATTTCAGTTGGTTGCACTTGAATTTTCATTGAAATTTTGAAGTTTATTGTATAAATATTTTTTTTGCCCCCTGATTTTTCGGGCCAATTTTGAAGGGGGGGACAAAAACTTTTTAAAATATTTGTACCAGCCTTATCCGAAGTGAAATTTTGCCAAGGCCTTCGGATAATGGAGCTTGGACTGTATTAGTATTTGGGAAATTCTCCGCCAACTCACACGAAATTGGAAAAAGTTAACCCGACCCATCTTCGATTTGTATGAAGCTTTGTCCTAAGGGGTAATTTTTGTCCTGATTACAAATCCGAGCTCCATTTTTCGATATCTCGTTACAGAGAGGCGGTACGAGCCCTTCCGTTTTGAACATTCGAAAAAAGAAGTGTTTTTCAATATTTTTTAGCCTAAAATTGTGATGGTTAGGAAATTTGGTGTCAAAGGGACTTTTATGTAAAATTTTACACCCGATTTGAAGGCGAAAACAAATTTGTTCTAATTCAAAAAATGACCCTTCTGGGTTCATTTTTTGAGTACATTAAATTTCCCATAAAATAACATGTTTCAAAAAATTTCACAGTCTGGTATCGAAAGATGGCACAATTTTTCGATGAATTTTACATGAAGTCCCTTTGTCACAAAATGTCTATCTCATCACCATTTCCGACTGCTAATTATTGAAAAACATGTCTTTTTCGTATGTTTAAAAATGGATCAGGAACAAAAATTAAACCTTAGGACAAGTTTTCACGAAAATCGAAGAGGGGACGGGGCAACTGCTGTGTGAGTTGGTGGAGAATTGCCCACCTGAATAGGCAACACTTCGTTTTCAAGATGCTATTTTTTGTAATATTGTCAAAATGGTTAGGATCATGTATGTACGAACTGGATTTAAACTTGAAATTCTAAACAATCCAGGAAAACACAATTTCAACTATCAACTTCCAAAACACCAACAAGGAGACCTCCTCGTCTAACTCTACGCAGTGCTGGCAGCCCACATGATCTCAGCACGTTCCGGATGTGTGTGTGCGTGTGTGTCATACCAGCTAGAAATCATGGGAAGGAAGCAATCTTTGCCTACATGCGGAGACCAGATAGAAAATGCTCGTCACACAAACACACACACACACAACTCCGGATGGGAAAAAGTTGTTTTCCCCAACTCTGGGACGAGAGTCTCGTGCAGTTTTCTATTTGCTCAGCCCATTATTTCGAGCCACATCCCTCGGGTGCAATTTGTTTTGTTAAACAAATTAGACATTTTGTGATTACTTGTATTAGTTGTATCACTCTTTTGCCAGGGCTGCAAGGCTGCCGTTCTGTGTGTTCGGGTCGATCCTGTCGACTGACCCCCAGGTTGACACAGCCTGATGCCTGATGCTGGCTGTCTTGCTCTGGAGACCACACCAGCAAACGAGCAGGAGTTTGACACTGTTGTGCTTTCTATGAATATGGTTTAACAGTTTGTGGGTTTTATAAAAAAATATTATAATTTTGAAATACAAAACAGAAATTTTCAAAAAGGAATATTTTTTTCAAAAGTTTTGGCATTACGGAGTTTTTCCTCTCAAAACATTGCCTAAGATAGCACAACGGCAACAAAGTGTTGCATTTATGCATAGTTGGCAAACTGGGAAAGCCTATTCTTTTCCTGTGGTCCCACTCTGGTGACTTTTCCAATTGGGCGAAAAACTAGAATCCCCTCTCCTCTCCAGCCACAAAAAAAAAACTAGAGTTGTGTTCATACATCAGCCTTATTTATGGGGGTAATACGAAATTTCGTCCCGTGTCTGAGTGTTTGCACGTGTGGGCGTTGGGTTAAAGTGTCACCATAATAAAGACGACGCCCACTCCACATACGTGGTTCTACCGGCCATCAGGTCATACAAAGTACCTCATTAACCTGATTGTTATTCGGGCGATGTGTGAGACGGCGTTCGGTTTGGACCAGTTTTTGGGGATGCTGGGGGGCGAGTTTTAGCAGGAGTTTGGGGTAATTTGCCCCTCTCTCTAGGGAAAATGGGCCGTGAAATGGAATGAACAGTGTTTTGGCAGTAGAATTATTTGGGGTTTTAGTAGATTGACTGGCCGAAATTGACCGTGTAATAACGTTGTTGTTTTTGTTTCATCCTTTTGAGGGTTGGGAACAAATTAATTTCTATAAATTTAAGACAACAACATACTCAGTGATTACTCACTGTTACTATTTTTGGCTCATAACACCACCTTTTATAATGCCTACATTGATTTTTGCAGGAAATTTTCCAATATTAAAGCTGTTTAATACTTTTTTTTGCAGACTTTTGCAGACCAACGAGTTGGATAAATACGACGAGTGCTGAAAAAATCAAGTTTTGCAACGAGTTCCATACAACATTTATTGCAATTTCGAAAAACACCCATTGAGTGAAATTTTAAGTCGAATTTTCATGTATTTTGTCAATAAATCGTTTAAATCAAAAAAATGTTGAAAAAAGTTACTTTTCGAAACAAGTGCTGAAAAGTTCAACTTTTCAGCACCCATTTCAGTGCTGAAAAGTAGAACTTTTCAGCATTTATTTTGAAAAGTGTTGCTATTCGATTCTGTTATTTTTGGTACAGAAAAGTAGGCTATTTCGTCGTTCAAGAATGACAGGAAAAGTAAGTAGTTTCACGACGGAATTGCAAAAAAATATTTTTTCTTGTCAATACTTAGGTATTTTGGAAACTAATGATTGCAAAACAATTGGGTAGGTGTAAAATGCATTTTTATTTTTTAAAGATTGAGACATCTACGTTTATTTATGATTTAAAATTTTGAAAAAAAAAAATCAAATAAAAAAAAATGTCATCAAACACTGGCATGTGGGGCAAATCAGCACTAATGAAACGAATTGAGACGGCTTTTTAGCAGTTTTTTTGGATGATATTTTTAATAATTTACAATAATTTACATAATAATTTACAGAACACCGTTTTTTAAATTTATTGTTCTAAAATCTCTTTACCTATTCAGACTGTATTCATGTTTTTTCCTAGTTGGCGGTAGTAACTTTAAGAAAATTGTAAAATATGTTTTTTGCAAAAGTTTTTTTTTGTGAAAGTTGAACTTTTCAGCACTAGTATCAATATGTATTTTGTTTAATTTTTTACGGTGAATTTATTTAACACATGGGTAATTTTCCGCCAACTCACACAGCAGTTGCCCCGACCCCTCTTCGATTTGCGTGAAACTTTGTCCTAAGTGGTAACTTTTGTCCCTGATCACGAATCCGAGGTCCGTTTTTTGATATCTCGTGACGGAGGGGCGGTACGACCCCTTCCATTTTTGAACATGCGAAAAAAGAGGTGTTTTTCAATAATTTGTAGCCTGAAACGGTGATGAGATAGAAATTTGGTGTTAAAGGGACTTTTATGTAAAATTAGACGCCCGATTTGATGGCGTACTCAGAATTCCGAAAAAACGTATTTTCATCGAAAAAAACACTAAAAAAGTTTTAAAAATTCTCCCATTTTCCGTTACTCGACTGTAAAACATTTTGGAACATGTCATTTTATGGGAAATTTAATGTATTTTTCGAATCTACATTGACCCAGAAGGGTCATTTTTTCATTTAAAACAAAATTTTTCATTTTAAAATTTCGTGTTTTTTCTAACTTTGCAGGGTTATTTTTTAGAGTGTAACAATGTTCTACAAAGTTGTAGAGCAGACAATTACAAAAACTTTGATATATAGACATAAGGGGTTTGCTTATAAACATCACGAGTTATCGCGATTTTACGAAAAAAAGTTTTGAAAAAGTTACTTTTTGCGTTTCTCTTTGTTTCGTCGTCCGTGTCTGTCGCGGGTGACCATGAACGGCCATGATCGATGACGACCAACTTTTTCAAAACTTTTTTTCGTAAAATCGCGATAACTCGTGATGTTTATAAGCAAACCCCTTATGTCTATATATCAAAGTTTTTGTAATTGTCTGCTCTACAACTTTGTAGAACATTGTTACACTCTAAAAAATAACCCTGCAAAGTTAGAAAAAACACGAAATTTTAAAATGAAAAATTTTGTTTTAAATGAAAAAATGACCCTTCTGGGTCAATGTAGATTCGAAAAATACATTAAATTTCCCATAAAATGACATGTTCCAAAATGTTTTACAGTCAAGTAACGGAAAATGGGAGAATTTTTAAAACTTTTTTAGTGTTTTTTTCGATGAAAAATAAGTTTTGCCTTTCTTACTAAAGAAAGGTATAGGTTTTACTTTAAGGCTGGACGTCATTTTCATCTTCGTAAATATGTCGATTCAGCATGAATTTTAATCGGAAAATTCGTCAAAAAATCACACTGCATCGATATTCGACGCTTCGTCGCCAAGTTGTCAAGTTGAGCTTCAAACACTGGCGCAAGAATGCTGGCGCATCTATTTTGTGGCTCGACTTATACTCGTTTTGTAGTAGCTTGTCTACCGATGTTTCATACAACGTGTAAGATATCGTAGCTTTTCGTTTTCTTTTGCCCTATGCGTTTTTGCATAACTGTCCAATGTTTATGCAAAAACTTTTGTGACATAGGACATTCATCCGGCTACAATCAATTTGTTTCCCGTGCGCTCCTAAAATCGCCTAAATGTAGACTTCATTTGTCGTAAGTTTATTTAACAGGGTTCATTGGATTCCAATAGGAGCTTTCTAAGCTTTTCATCGTTTATATCGTTTTCAAAGTTTTCAATGCTGGTGACGCCAATGGCTTTCTACTTAAGGTAGTCGCGATTTAGTGTGTAGAAGCTGAATGGCGAGCTTCTCTGCACCGTGCGGCACACGCGGTTCACTTGTAGGGGAAATATACCCATTTTAATTACTCTAAGCCGTTCGACCAATTATCATCACTTTTGCCGTTTTCCGCTATTAAATCAACTTTTTCAAGTGTATCAACAATGGAGAGTTGTTTGCTCACTTTTATTTGAGCTATTTATTACTTTGGACCAGTCATGAGCAAAGTGCTGATAGGCCGATAATAGAAATAGGCTGAAAAAGGGTATAGTTCCCCTACCTCGGTTTTTCTTTACGCCTGCTTTGTTCGGTACGATGGTACGATGAACCAACATACCAACACACAAAAGGGCTCGACCGAAGCTAGAAAACCAAAACCGCGGTGTGCGTTGTCACTGACGCATGGGAAGTTTGCTATGCTCGCGTTTGTCATAAACTCTTGTTTGATTAAGAATATGTACGATTACAAATATTCTTTGCTTTCATCATTAGACTTTCTTTTTTTCTGACGTTATAAATAAACAAAGTCGTTGTTATGAATTTAAAGAAGAAGTTCTACTATTGTTATATTCTTTAGTAAGAAAGGCTCTATCTCACCCCAGGTGGGATTAAATCGGGTTTTTTCGAAATTCTGAGTACAAAAAACGGATTCGTTATCAGGGACAAAAGTTACCCCTTAGGACAAATTTTCACGCAAATCGAAGAGGGGTCGGGGCAACTTTTCCCGATTTCGTGTGAGTTGGTAGAGAATTACCCACATGGATGTTTGCAAAAATTCCATTCAAAAGGCCTTTATTCGGGATTGTATAAAATGTTGTACGCAACTTGCTGTAAAACTTGTTTTTTCAAAGCCCTTGCCGTATTTCTAGATTATTTAAAAAAAAAAAACCGATGCGCCAAGAGTTTCCTATGTACATAGGAAATTTTGAAAAAGTAATCGATAAATGTAAAAAAAATTTACCACTTGTTGAATAAATTATTATTATATAAAACATGAAATTCAAAACTTATTTAAAATTTTACATTTAAATACATGTGTCATTTTATATGTTGTCGCCTCTTGTACTTTATAAATATTTACAAGAAATTTTTCAAGCTTTCTGGTCACGTCATATTAAAAAGAAATATATTTTTTTTCATAAAATTATTTTTATTAGGTCCTTTTCGGTGCTGGGACCTGGTTAGGACCGAGTCGGCTTTTGTAATTACATTTTACTTAAAGCTAAGAGTAATTACAGAGGATCTTGTGTGTAAATGTTAGTGGGAGGGGAGCCGATTACCCGCGGCCTACTCGGGGTCAGTAGGGAAGGGATTGATGTTAAAAGACAAGGCGTGGGAAGGGAAGGGGGATTGTGTAGGGGTCTTGGTTGGCTCTGCTGGCCTTTGCTTTTGTCCTCAGCCGCAAGAAAAAGAAATATATTTATATAAATTTATTTAATTTGAATCACATTTAAGTTCATTTTAAATCCAAAGCACAACAAAAAGCAAAGAAAAAAACTTATTTTAATTTCATTTAAGCTATTTAAAAACTGTCGTCCTTGTTTAGATTGAAGTGTAGATTATCACCAATTAATATGATTGAGGTTATTCTATGATTTTACGCTTGAACAACACAACAAATATAATGAAAACATAGATTTAATGACTGTTTCAAAAAATTACCGGCATCCCGGGAATTCCCGGGATTCCACATAACTCGTGATGCAAACCCTTTATGTTTTTATATATAAAAAAAATGTCTCTACAACTGTGTAGAACATTGTAACACTCTAAAAAATAACCCTTGCAGGGTTACAAAAAATACAAAATTTTAAATTGATTTTCTTTTTCTAAATGAAAAATTGACCCTTCTCGATTAATGCAGATTTGAAAAGTACATTAAATTTCCTTCAAAATGACATGTTCCAAAAAAAAACTACAGTGTTTTTTTTTCGGTGTGTTTTTTTTCGGGTGTTTTTTTTGGTGTTTTTTTTTCGGGCGTCCAATTTTACATAAAAGTCTCTTTGACACCAAATTTCTATCTCATCACTGTTAAAGGCTGCAAATTATTGAAAAACACCTCTTTTTTCGCATGTTCCAAAATGGAATGAGTCGTACCGCCCCTCCGTCACGAGATATTAAAAAACGGACCTCGGATTCGTGATCAGGGACAAAAGTTATCCCTTAGGACAAAGTTTCACGCGAAGAGGGGTCGGGGCAACTTTTCCCGATTTTGTGTTAGTTGGTAGAGAATTACCCCATTAGGGTGTAATATCAAAATCGATTTTCCAGCACAGCATTTTTTCAGTTCCTTTTGGGGTCCTAAATAACTCCCCAAAGTTTGGGAACGATTGATTTAGTCCTCACTTTGCGCAAAGCGATTAAATTTTCCATATAAATTTGTACGGGAAAAATATTCTTTTTGAATTTTAATATTTTAAAAATCCAAGTTTCCCGCAGAACTAAAACCGGATTCATATTCGGATGCTCTGGAAGGTGCTCTACAACTTTCCCGAAGAGAGTATGGTGCTAACTTGCTCCTGAAAGAAGATACAGCGTCCTCAAAACTCGTCTAAAACGTGATTTTCGAGCAAAAAACACGTTTTAGACGAGTTTTGAACACGCTGTATCTTTTTATAGGAGCAAGTTAGCACCAAACTCTCTCCGGAAAAGTTGTAGAGCATCTTTCAGAGTATTGGAATATGAATCCGGTTTAAGTACAGCGTGATGCGTGAAATTTATAAATATCAAAATCCAAAAAAAATTGTTTTCCCCATACAAATTCCCATAGAAAATTGAATCGCTTTGCGCAAAGTGAGGACTAAACCAATCGTTCCCAAACTTTGGGGAGTTGTTTAGGACCCCAAAAGGAACTAAAAAGTTGCTGTGCTCATTAGACTTGGACAATTTTATTTTTTTTCATGCAACCATATTACACCCTTTTACCCCATACTAACTTCAACAATCAAAAGCGACCCCTAAACCTTAACCGATTTGGCTCAAAATTGGCACAGTTACTTGTTTTGGTATCCCTAATAACGTTTTTTTTTGTTTTCATCCTAAGGGACAATGGAGTACAAAAAAAAGCAATTCCAAGAATCCGCGACGCAGAGCTTTTTTTGAAAAGCATTACTCTTCCAGACAAATGCCATGACATTGAGACTCTCGGCCGTCTGCTCTTGATGTATAATTTTATGAAACAAACTCGGAGTTCTTTCGGTTTCAGGATAACATAACAAAATGAGCTAAACCTCTAAACAAAATCCCCTATGCTCGAACATTTTAAGTACCTGATGAGATCATCGATACAGCATTTATTACATATTTAGCGTTTTAAACACAACACCAGGCACAGCTCAACTGATAATTGCCCAAAGCAAACGCCTGGTTCGACAGTCAGTGCAGCAGACCAGGGCTCTAAAGGGCTATTCAGGGGTCGTTCGGTGGAAAATCAGCTACTGCAGGCCCTTTTTCCCGATGTAATTCCCGCCAACGTTAGTGCGTTGCCCGAAGGTCTGTTTTTGGCAATCGATGTTGGCCAGCTCTGAAACCAGTTGGCGGGGATTCGCAGGGGCCAACTTGGGGGATAATGTAATGAAATTAGTAATCCCGAGCCCATGCTGGCGCGAATGGCTGCTATTAATCAATATACGATGGGGTTTTTGGGGGCAGGGAAGGGCTTTCGCTTGCTGCAGGAAATGTGTGAAATAGCAGCAGCTTTCCCAGCGTTTTATTGGGGAATGAAATGGAAAATTGGATGGGCGGTAAAACCATTAGCAAATCATCTGGACTAAGAGGGGGATTTGGTGTTTATGATTACTGCAGTGTTCAACGCTTTTTGCAGTCCTTGGTATGGAGTTTTCAATCGATTAGCTATCTGATTTAGAAGCTGAATCATTTTTTGACTGACAAAAATGATCGTATTCCAAAGTTACGACCTCCTCTACGCAATTGTGATGAGCAGTACAAGACTGCGGCAGCTGCTGTTTGCCTTTCGGAAGTCAGTTTGATTACTAATTGACTTGTTGTTTGCTTTTGGGTTTACCTTCCGGTTGCCGAATTAGACCTACCCGGAACAACAAAAAAAAACGAAGTCTTTCCGAAACGCAAACGCGGGAAAAGCTAATTAGAGATTCACAGCCGGGTCTAAATTTCAAATTTTCCACCAAAATGAGCTTATTTTTATTCATAGAATGTTCACGGTACGTGAAAGCGCAAGATTTGCGAGAAGTCTACAACGGGCTTGAACGCAACTGTTGGGTTGGTCGGATTCTGAATAGAATCAGAATGTAATTAAAGTGGGCACGTAATTTTGGGTACCGTAATCTGGGGTGAATCGGGACTACAGTCTGAATAGGGACAGCAGATTTTAATGCACTTAAAGCTTTTAAATTTGGAAATGGATATACACATTTTGTTGGCCTGAGTCTGTTCTAACCGAAACCAACCAGAAAAATCAATATATTGTGCTCCAACATGGTTCAAACTGCTGTCCCAATTCGCCCCATGTGTCCCGATTGACCCCAGTTTACGGTACTTCTAGACCGGATGTTTGGTACTGCGGAGAGATTTATCATGTTTATGCTAGAACGAATTTTGCGAAGTTCGGTTTTGTTCCCTTGTTGGTGTAATTTTGACGATATTGGATCTACGAAAGAATCGGCTTTCAGTTTCAAAATCAATGAAAACAAAGGAAATCACTCAATTTCTTTGAAACTTTCCCCCAAAACATCTGCAACGATTAATCATTAGTTTGAAAAATTCCCGCCAGTCTACTAACGATCACAATCATCATCGCGGCACCATCGTCCAACCGTGGACCAGACCAGCAGCGGCAGCGCAGGAGGTGACTTTCCGAAGTGGGCACTTAATTTAATGTGTCCCAATGTCGCCGTTCCGGATTGACACGTTCTTGCAGGCCGCCCATTTTGGCCATCAACTCCACGTGGCGGCGAGCTTCGCAAACTTTGACTGCGACTTTTCTTCCACCACGCAATTTATGGCCGTTTTAAAGGAAATAAACTTTATTGGCACTTTTCTTTCGCGTTATGGCGACCACCAGAAAACTTGGAGTTGGAAAGTAATTGGAGGTTAACGGTTTTAATGCGATGAAAAGTGAATCGATTGAAACGTTTGAACCATGCTGGATTAAATTACGTTTCGAGTCTGGCACTGAAAGCTTTTCAAAGTTGCCTTCTATAGCCGCTGGTAATTGAATTCTTCCGACAAAGGATAAAATATGGGAAAATTCCTCAACACAATTTTCCTCCATCAGCAAGCCATCTCAACAATTGAGCTTAATCAAGCAAATACTGATCGCATGGCTTGGGAAACTTTAACTTTTTTGCATTGAAGGCCGGCCATGATGAAAAATTGCTCATCTAGTGGATACTCTTTTCCAGAAACATAATTTCCTTCCCCCTCAAACCCCTCGGAGGAGCTTTTACAGCGAACCACCAGAGGGCAACATATCGGCCTGCCAGTACACCACTCTCACAACACAACAGAAATTGATTTTTAATCCTTTTTGAAAACTCAATTAAACTTGGGCTTCCACGAGGGCCGTGTCCTGGCCGCAGTCAAGTCTTTTTTCTTCTGTTCAGCCACCCTCTTACTCCACCCTTTGAAGGATGTCAGTTTATTTAGATTAAACTTGCAAGTAGGTTAGCTCCGTGCTGTAATGGGTTTTGGCTTTAAGGAATTTAACATTTTGAAACTTTAACTTTGTTTGTGCATACTTTACTGTTTGTCACAAGCAGTCATATGTTGTTGAAAAGTTTTTCCAATCGAAAAATGCAGGCTTTGGTAAGATTTTTGAAAATCAATTACAGTCCAGACTCAATTGTTCGAAGGTCATGAAAAAAATATCACTTCGGATAACCAAATTCTCGAACAACGATTTTTATTTTCACTTTTATATTTCTGATTGTCGAGCTGAAGTGTAACCTCTTACCTGCTATAAATTATTTATAAAAATAGATCCAAGATGGTGGTGATTAAATGTTGAGAAAATTTATTTAAATTTGACTGTCACAAAATAAAAATTTGGATACTAAAAACTTCTGATAACCGATGCTTGAAATAAATTATGGCTGACCGAAAATATCAAACTAAACCAACAAAAAAAACCAACTTTTGAGATGTGGTGACATAGCACATGATGTAGCTATTACTTTAAGCAGAGACCTAGACTGCCTTTGTACAGCTGACAGCAGGGTTGCGAATGAGCGAGCGAGCCAGAAGCCGTGCTCGCTCATTCATGAGCATGAGGACTTAACAGGTAGCTCGTGCTCGCTCATGCTCATCGCATGCGCTCGCGCTCAATGAGCGCTCATCAGCAAATCAGGTAGATTTTTAGTATTGTTGATGAATCTGGCACAGGCCAATTGGATTGCCACTTTTGAAGATAATTTCATCGCGAAAAAGGGACATGAACTCATCAAAGTTGCATTGGTAATTTAATTTTGGTTAACCGCGGTAAATTTTCATGAAATCATTCGTTGGCGTCGAACTATCAAACATTGATCGCGGTGGATTGCGGGGGATACTTTTCTACCACAGTTTTTTGTGTGATCAATGTGGTAATGGTAAATGCTTTGGTGGATTTTTGTTAATTCGAAATATTTCAAGAAAATTTACCGCGGTTAACCAAAATCAAATTAACAATGAAACTTTAATGTTGTCAGCCTTTTCAGAGTTTGATAATTTAGAAAACTAGTTTTGATTAAATTCCCGATAAATGAAAAATGGCTGACTCGCAATTAAGGTGTCTTAATTTGCTAAGAATCCCAGACACTCTTTTTAGCTTATTTCACTTTCAAATTTAGAGTAAACTGTCAAGGAACGGAATTTTTAGGTCTTAAATAAGCTGTAAATAGGATGGTAATCGATTTTTTTTATATTAAAACATGTTTTTACTTGTGAGCACGCTCATTTCTCATTTATTTATTTGGATCGACTCCAGCATATAAATAAGATAATTGATGTGAAAATTATCTAAGACACAGATTTGACATTTATTATGCAAAATTATTTACAAATAATTGACTAAACAAGATTGACTAAACGTATTACCAAGAAAACATATTTGTGTTCCTTAAAAGATACTTTTCAGCTTTATTAAGTAGTTTACATTCACGTGTCACTCTATTATAAACTGTTTTTTTAATCGAATTATTTCTACACATTAAAAATGGGGTACATTTGGATGGTGTAATTTTGTAAGGTTGAATATTACCTCTTGAATGTTATAATTTTACCTCGATTTAGACTGAAAAAGTTGCATTACACAAGAAAAGTGGTAAAATTACACATTTTCAGAAGTAAAATTACGCATTTTTCTAACAAAAAAGACGTACTTCCAAGATGTAATATTTCTATGGTTTTTTACTGTGTACAGATCTTAATGTAACACCTTAGCCCCTTAACTCTGACTCTAAAACAAGTTTCAAAACAAAAAATATGACAAATAACTTCATCCAATATTATTAAGATTAGCCTATTCAAGCCTCCATTAAAAAAAAACAAACTTCGAAGCTCTGCTGAAAAAAAAAGTTATTATCGTTTACCCGTTACAGGTAAAAAAATACCGCTCATTTTGCTCAATGAGCAAAAACGAGCGCGAGTGCGAGCAATGAGCATTTGAGCTCATAAAATAAATGAACAAACACGAGCACGAGCAAACGTGAGCTAGCTCGCGTCGCGCTTCTCCTCATGCTCACGCTCAAATCGCAACACTGGCTGACAGATTCATAGTGGAAGAGATGGTTAGTACGTTATGGGACAAGTCAATCAACCGAAGGAATAAAGTTACATAATACCATTTAAAAAAGAATTGAATCTGAGATTTCGGAAAACGATTTTTTTATCATTTTTTATTTGGATGAAACTTTTTGTGTACTTTTTCTATGACCAGAGAAGTAGTTTGCAACATTAGTTCGTCCTAAAGGGTGACGAGCGGGAAATTGACATTTTTTTAGCCTCTCGATTCCCGGAACATTTGGTTGAGACTCCCGGGATTTTTTCCAATAATTGGAAATTCAATCAGCGATAAAAAAGAGTTAAATCCTCGGTTAAATCCCATTCATAAAAAAACAATCATGAAGCCATTTTTAAGTTCTATCTAGCATTCTTCTTTGATTTGCAAATTCAGCAAGTGTAAAATAAAACTTGTAAGGAAATCCCAAATTTTTTAACTGATAACCACAAAGTTGGTGATCTCAAATTTTCCCTTAAAAACTAGCAGTCTTAGTCCAGAAATTCAAAATCAAGGTAGTTAAAATAAGTAAACATCTTTTCTCAAAGGTTATATCCAAATTTGTAGGCATTTAATTTTGAGTTACAAAAAGGCACCAAAAATCAAACAAACTCAAATTCAGTTCAGTTCAAAAACTACTTTCAAATGTTGCTTAGGCTTCTTATTTGTCTTATAGCAAAAATCCCGATCTTGCAAATTAATATTAATACAATTGCTAAAATGCTACGTTTTGTAAAAAAATAAATCAAATGACAAGTTGATGTCTATCACCACCAACTACGACACAGAGAAATTCATTAAACTTAACCCTCTACAACCTAACCCCGCCTTTAGACGGGCTTCGATCTAAAAAATCGCCAAAAATCCATTTTCCAACCGATTTTTGATCTTTAAAAAGCATTGGAAAGAAGAACTCTTAAAATTTTAGAAAATTTCATGGTTGGAAGTTTAACTTGTTTTATGTGACTTTGCCAATGTTTTTAAAAATGTCATTTTTCTAGGGGTCAACTTTGGCTGTGTTTTTAACTAACATTTCCTATAATTTAAGTAAAAAGAACTATTCAGTAAGTTTTGTAGTGTCCCAGACTATGCCTATACGCATTTTTTTACAATTTAAATGATGATGGTGCCATTCTATAGCAGAAAATATAAAAAACTTGCAAAAAATTAAAAAAGTAACTGTAAAAACGTGAAAAAATTAGATAGGCAAAATGTAATTATATAAGGTGGTAGAATAGGCCAAATACTACCAAAAACAAACATAAAAGAAACAAGATAAATGCAAATTAAAATACTAAAAAATAAAACAAGAAAAACATAAAACAAGAGAAGTAAAGATTTTCATAGAACAAAATTTGCTCAAAATGACCTCCTGAACACGGGAAAAATAAATATTTTCGAAAAAAAAATTTGGGCAGCAGAGGGTTAAGAAAAATCGTTCAGTGAGAATTAAGAATAGAAAAAAAAATCGGTTTGGAATCGGTTAAGAAAAGAAAAAAAACAGTTTGAGTCCCAACAAACCATTGAATTGTACTTGTATTAGCAGATTTGTAAAGCTTTTCCAGACAGAATAAAGTATTCCACAAAGTAACTGAAATTTCGGTATTAAACTTAGATTGTGAAGAATAACCATGACTTAATGATATCAGGGTAATTCTCTACCAACTCACACGAAATCGGGAAAAGTTGCCCCGACCCCTCTTCGATTTGTGTGAAACTTTGTCCTAAGGGGTAACTTTTGTCTCTGATCACGAATCTGAGGTCCGTTTTTTGATATCTCGTGACGGAGGGGCGGTACGACCCCTTCAATTTTTGAACATGCAAAACAAGAGGTGTTTTTCAATAGAGCAATTCTCTACGAAATCGTTCTTTTTTTTAGAATTTTAATTGTTGTATTTTTTAATCCGACTGAAACTTTTTTGGTGCCTTCGGTATGCCCAAAGAAGCCATTTTGCATCATTAGTTTGTCCATGTCTTCGGCAAAGTTGTAGGTATGGATATGGACTACACTGAAAAAAAAATGATACACGGTAAAAAAAATTTGGTGATTTTTAATTTAACTTTTTGTCACTAAAACTTGATTTGCAAAAAAACACTATTTTTAATTTTTTTTATTCTTTGATATGTTTTAGAGGACATCAAATGCCAACTTTTCAGAAATTTCCAGGTTGTGCAAAAAATCTTTGACCGAGTTATGAATTCGAAAAAAAATCGAAATATTGGTCGCGTAATATTGAATGTTTGGCCCTTTTGAAATATCAGTCTTGATTAAATTTTTTTTTAAATATTTTTTTCGAAAAGATCGGAAAATTTCACGAATGTTTCATATTTTAACATTGTAAATCGGACCATTAGTTGCTGAGATATCGACATTAGAAAATGGTGGGTTGTTTGGGTGAGACTTAGAAAACATCAATTTTCCTATTTTTAAACCTTTGCATGGCAATATCTTAGCAACTATGGGTTGTATCAACAAAGTTCAAAAAAGTAAAATATAGAAAATTTTTTCAGCTTTTCAAAAATGTTTTTTTTTTAAAGTGGGCAAATATGTGCACTAATTTAAAAAAATGAAAAACTGTTACCAGGAAACGGTGCACTTTATCAAAATTTCACTAAAATACTTTTTGATTGCAAATTTGATTTTACATAGAAAAATGAAGTTGAAAAATTTTTGCGACCAATATTTAGATTTTTTGAAAAAATCAGTATTGATTAAAAAATTCATAACTCGGTCAAAGATTTTTTGCACAACCTGGAAATTTCTGAAAAGTTGGCATTTGATGTCCTCTAAAACATATCAAAAAATAAAAAAAATAAAAATAGTATTTGTTTGCAAATCAAGTTTAAGTGAAAAAAAGTTAAATAAAAAATCATCAAAATTTGTTTTACCGTGTATCTTTTTTTTCAGTGTAGTTCATATCCATACCTACAACTTTGCCGAAGACACCAAATCGCTCAAAAAATTCCTTCAAAAGATACAGATTTTTGAATTTTCATACATCATTTTTGTATGGACAGCTGCCAAATTTGTATGGAAAATTATATGGACAAACTAATGATGCAAAATGGCTTCTTTGGGCATACCGAAGGCACCAAAAAAGTTTCAGTCGGATTAAAAAATACAAAAAATAAAATTTAAGAAAAATGACCGATTTCGTAGAGAATTGCTCAAGTGTGTTTTGAAAGTAAAATTGTACTACGTGTCACAAGTGTGCACAGAATTCCCATACAAAATGAAATTAGCTCAAATCTATGGTTTAATCGACTTAATCAGTATATTTTCAAAAACTTTGTGACAACATGAAAAATTTTCAACATCTTCCATCAACTTGTATGACGTGTCACAAGTGTGCACGATCATTTTGATAATTAAATGGTCTATGTCACAAGTGTGTTTTGCGATATCCGGGAAACAGAAACGAATTTCCAAAATCGGAATAAAGCATCTTGTAGTGTTTGTTAAGCATAGCAAAACGTCATCATTAACTCATTTTCGACCAAAATAGTCGTTGTCACAAAATAGCACACAACAGACGATTTGTAGTCATGTAAAACAAAACTGAAAATGACAATATTCAAAAATGTATACAAATTCTAAAAAAGAAAGCCTTAATTTTACCATTTTGAATCCATCCGTTCAAACAGCCACTTCACAGCCCACTTCAAAAACCAACGATGATCCTACGCAAACTTGAAAGTGGCCAACTTTTAATGAGCCCTATTAGAGCGGAGCTGGCCCCGCATCATTTTGTGCGAAATCTGTTTAACCAAGGCACCTCCTAAAGTAGAAGCCCTCAAAACTAATCAGGTGGTGTGAGGATGGTGAAAAAGTCTGCCAAGTTTGATCGATATCGAACGAGTTGAAAGCAAAAGTGGGCCTGACATCAGCGACCAGCGAATGTCAAGGATCAATCGGACAGGCCGGCATCATGGCGTGGGTCGAAATCCATCGAGGTTTCAGCCTAATTAACGCGAGAGTTGTGAACCTGTAGCCGCGATGAAGGCTTTCGCGGGAAACCGCGTGAGTGGGTGATGAATTGAACTTGAATTATTAGGAAGGTTGTTTAAAGTTTTGCTGGAATTGATGCTGAAATTGTTCTACAGCTAACATAATTGTGATGGTTTTCATTGGAATTCTAACCCAATTCATTACCCAACCTCACGATGTCAAATAGTCAGTCCCACAGAGCGAAGGACTAAATTAAGGATTCCCACCCACTCCCACACGAAATCGACATATCGTCCAAACGTGCCCGATTATTGCCCGCGACCACCTTCGAGAACTCCAACATTCAGAAGCTTCTTTCCCGCCCAAGATCATCCAGGCCAGAGAATAAAAATAATCGTTAAATTTTACTCTTCGATGAACGAAAAATTGAATTTCTCCCCCCGTTTTACCCGCGGTGATCCTTGAAGAAAGGGCAGCTAAAAATCCAATAGCCAATAATGGGTCACATTTAAAAGCTTTACTTCTTGGGGGTGGCGTGGAAGTCCCCAGAACAAAGTCAAGATTTTTTTCTCTCTTTCCCACGGAGAAGAACCACTTCGGCACATAATATCACGTCCATTCAGAAGAAAAAGCAATAACACTGAGAATTTTCCCATCTTTTTCCGCGTCCAGATTGCTCCATGAACTGTGGGTGGGAAGTGTGTATTGATTTGCCATAACAAAAAGTATGTGTGTGTGTGGGAAAGCAGAGCTTTCATGTCGTCTTGTAGAAAGCTAGAAAAAGAAGAAGAAGTTTGCATTTTTATAGCTGCGAAATTGAATCTGGGATGCATCTGCATTACAAGTGGTCGTCCTCACCTTAAGAGGGGACATGAAAGTGCCGTGTACCAAGGCGCTATGGACAACATGAAAATGCACTCCGCACTTCTCTCGCAGGTGATGTTGGCTTTGATGGCTTCAAAGTCAATTGTCTTTGGCGGATGAGGGAAGTTGAACAAGGTGAAAATAAAATTATGCAAAAAGTTGACAATTTCATTCACTCTATAGTCTCTAGAGCAATTCTCTGAGATTTCGGTTATTCAATTTTTTTTTTGATTTTCTGATCGATTTGGTGTCTTCGGCAAAGTTGTAAGTATGGATTTGGACTACATTGGAAACAAAAAGAAAGACGGTTAAATTTTTTTGTGATTTTTAATTTCACTTTTTGTCACTATAACCTTCTTCGATTTGCGTGAAACTTTGTCCTAAGGGGTAACTAAGGTAATTAGGTCCGTTTTTTGATATCTCGTGACCGAGGGGCGGTACGACCCCTTCCATTTTTGAACATGCGAAAAAAGAGGTGTTTTTCAATAATTTGCAGCTTCAAACGGTGATGTGAACAGCATCATTGGTGCGCTGGAAGTGGGGACGCGAAATCGTGATTATTCAGGTTATTTTTTTTTGTGTGCTTTTGTGTCGCTGTTCGTATGGGGTGAGTGATTGTGGTAATCGAATAATAGCATGACTTACTGAATTATTTGTGTCTTGAGCGTAATTTTCGTTGAGTTATTGGTGTTTTTAATGATTTTTCTTTTGTGATCTTAATTAATTGTTTTGTGATTTTCAAAGCCCTTCCTATATCATTGTTGATTGGAAGGCACGGCGCCGGGTAAATTGTGTATATTTTTTTCGAATAAGGTTTTATTTTTTATGGTGAAAAAGCCATCATCTTCTGTACTTTAAGCGTCTCCATTCATAACCAAATATTGTTTTCAGCAGGGTATCCAGGTAATTTATAAAGCAACTCATTATAAATTGAATATAATTGAATAATTATGTATTACAAGCTCTTCCCGGCAAACTTCGTCGTGCCCTTTTTTGGTTTCCTGACGTTTCTTGCTTTTTTGCTATTTCAGCCTCCTGTGATCAAAATTTGATTTTACGCAGCTTTTCCCATACAATCTGCAGATTTTCCGGAATCGGTTCCAGAGTGGCCAAAGTTGTCACTTTTTGGCGTAAGAACCTTCCTTGGGCTTATACGAACCCAACGCAATAAAAAGCACCTCGATCCGACGCTCCGTATTGAACTGATTCGCGTTCGAACAAAACCGTCGAAATTTTTTATATATATAGATAACACTTAACACACCCTACACAACACCAATGCAATGATAAATCGGAGCGTTTGGTACGGTATGTCCACGCATCCTTTCTCCCCTGTAAATATGTGAAATGTGATCCGTTCTCAGAATCCTCTCTGCGGTAAACACAACGTAGTAGGGCTGGTCGCTTTAATTTTTGCAATTCATTTTCGGGTGTTCTTGGATGTACTGCAATTATTAATAATGACAAGAAAAGTGCTTGGGGCGCAATCTAATCACAAGACTTTCCAGCATGCTTCATCGGACTGGCTGCGTTTGTGTTAGATTAGATTAGAGATTAGATTAGACACGTTTTATCATACAATATTACATGCTTTTGCTCACAAAGGTGATGTGCATGCTTTTGCATGCAATTTTAAACAGATATTTTTTGCTGTGTAGAAATTTGGTGTCAAAGGGACGTTTATGAAAAATTAGACGCCCGATTTAATGACGTACTTAGAATACCGAAAAAAAACGTATTTTTCATCGAAAAAAACACTAAAAAAGTTTTAAAAAAGTTCCCATTTTCCATTACTCGACTGTAGTTTTTTTGGAACATGTATTTTTAAGGGAAATTTAATGTACTTTTCGAATCTAAACTGACCCAGAAGGGTCATTTTTTCATCTGGAACAAAAATTTTCATTTTAAAATTTCGTGTTTTTTCTAACTTTGCACGGTTAATTTTAAGAGTGTCATAATGTTCTACAAAGTTGTACAATTACAACAATTTTGATATATAAACATAAGGGATTTAAACATCACGAGTTATCGCGATTTTACGAAAAAAAGTTTTGAAAAAGTTGGTCGCCATCGATCATGGCCGTTAATGGTCACCGCAACAGACACGGACAACGAAACAAAGAGAAACGCAAAAAGTAACTTTTTCAAAACTTTTTTTCGTAAAATCGCGATAACTCGTGATGTTTAAAATATCGAAATTTTGTTTCTATATCATTTTTTTTTGTATTTATCTGCTCTACAACTTTGTTGAACATCATAACACTCTTAAAAATAACCGTGCGAAGTTAGAAAAAACACGAAATTTTAAAATTAAAAAATTGTTCTAAATGAAAAAAATACCCTTTTGGGTCAATGTAGATTCGAAAAGTACACTAAATTTCCCTTAAAATGACATGTTTCAAAAAAAATTACAGTGGAGTGACGGAAAATGGTAGAATTTTAAAAACTTTTTTAGTGTTTTTCTTCGATGAAAAATACGTTTTTTTTCGGAATTCTGAGTACGCCATCAAATTGGGCGTCTAATTTTACATAAAAGTCCCTTTGACACCAAATTTCTATCTCATCACCGTTTCAGGCTGCAAATTATTGAAAAACACCTCTTTTTTCGCATGTTTAAAAATGAAAGGGGTCGTACCGCCCCTCCGTCACGAGGTATCAAAAAACGGATTTCGGATTCGTGATCAGGGACAAAAGTTACCCCTTAGGACAAAGTTTCACGCAAATCGAAGAGGGGTCGGGGCAACTTTTCCCGATTTCGTGTGAGTTGGTAGAGAATTATCCTACTGCAAAAAAATACACTTTGATGCATTTTTGTAACAGCCTCAGCTCTCTTGGGTCACAAGCAAGGGATTTTTTTTTTGCACTGAGAGCTTATGGCACTAATGGAAATAACAGTGGAAGTTATTTTTTCAGAAATTGTCTCGATTTTTTGGTAGCAAATTATTACACCGTTAATTTTTGCCCTGTAGTTGATCAAGACACATATTTTGGTCTCAATTTTGTTATATGCAGAGAAATTTTCAAATTTTAGTTGGCATTTTTTTTAAATTTTGACTGCTATTTTAGAAAATCGATAAAAATGTGCCAGCAATATTGTATGGTTACTATCATAAAAAAAAAACTTATTATGCATGATGAGTCATTATAAATGACTTACTTTGACATATCAAAATTTGCGAAATTATGGAGGAAAAAAAACGATTAATTGTATAATTTCAAATAAATTACATGAAGGTCTAAACATTTAAAATTCTCTTTTTATACCAACTTGTAGTTCTAAATTGATCTTAATTGACTGATGGCATCAATATCAATTAGCTTGAAAACAAAATCCGCTTTTAGAATTCCTACCTTGTTTCCCTGCGCTTCAAAGATCACGCGGAATCGATTCCCCAATTCCAACGAGTTCGGTCCCTAATTGAGTTGACCTGCCTCCCGAGAACCGCAATTAATTCGACCTTTTCGGCCGTTCCGGACAAATTGGTTTTAAATTTCCCACTGTTTGTTACATAGACCACGTGTGGTTGGGGCTGCTTTTTTCGAAATTGGAGAAAAAGGTCCTTGACCCGCTCAGTTTCAAATAGAACCATCGCCTTTTGTAGGGGGAAACCTCCCGATAGCTGCGTGCAATAAAAGCCGGGATAATTGAGTTGTTCGTTTGCGGTTCGGAATCCCGGATGGGCACGCGTTATAGTCGGACCGCGACGGCCAGAATCTCATCAATCTGGAAACCTAAGAAAATACTTCCCAGGAACCGTGAGGGATCTAGAGAAATAAACGCACAAATTTCTTATCGGCCAATTTGGGTGCTTGAAGCCTCGCGGTACAGTCAAATGGTGTGAATTTGTTTTTTTGTGCTTTATTTACTTTGTTCAAAATGAACATAAAAGATAAGCAATAAAAATTGCCATTTTCTAGTTAAACTTAAATCAATGGTATCGCAGAAATTGCCAAAATAATGTTGAACAATTTCAATTTCTCTCATCAACACGTTGCCAATTTGTACCACAGCATTCAAACGGTTTCCTTCTTTTTTCGCCCGTCAAAAGACGATAACAGTTACAACAGGTAGCCCATCGGAGACTCTCCATACTAACCTTTGCCGGTTTTTAACTTCTTCACGGGTTTAGTGCCGAAAAAAAGGCAATTTTCTCCTCGAAAATCGACCACGCGCACATCCTCGGAAGATTATCGCAGTCCCACCGGGGGGGAAAAGGAAGCATTTCAAATTACATCATTATCCCTGTTCAAAAGGTAGGGCAGCAGAGCTTCGGTCAGAATTTGAGAGCCAAAATTGGGCAAGCTTCCTGAAGAGAACTTGAGATTCTTTCAACGCTCGAAAGCTTTTGTGGTGGGAATCTGGCGAGATGCTGCCACAAATTGGATTGTAGCTTTTCAAATTTTATTTGAGAATGCATAAAAAAGAACAGTAAATAAGATGGTTGCAAATTTGAACATTTTTATTTCTGTTTCTTGACTCTGCGGGCTGATTTTTTTTAAACTGCGTTAAACAAGAACAACAAAACAGCTGGCTGTGAAACACGTGAACAAATTTGTACTACCCAAATCTATGAACAAATTTTGGAAGACACAAGGTCGAATGGAGAAAAGGCCGAATGGATTAAAGGTCAATAGATGAAATTGTCGGGAATAGCCGGACCGAAACCCGTGGTGTAGGGGTAAGCGTGGTTGCCTTTCACCCAGTCGGCCTGGGTTTGATCCCAAAAGGTCCCGGTGGTATTTTTCGAGACGAGATTTGTCTGATCACGTCTTCCGTCGGACGGGAAGTAAATGTCGCTGGTAGGCAGTTGGATTCACAATCCAAAGGTCGTCAGTTCGAATCCCGGGTGGATGGAATCTACACGGAGAAAAAAGAGTTCTTAAAATCGTGAACAAGTGTTCATGAAAATGGGAACCACGAACAAAGCGTTCAAATCCCATGGTACGTTTTTAAAATCGTACCATGGGATTGTAACACATTGTTCGTGGTTCCCATTTTCATAAACGCTTGTTCACGATTTTGGGAACTCCTTTTTCTCCATATAAGGTATAAAAAGAGGTTTGCAATTGCCTCAACGATCAAGCCTTCGGACACCTAGTTTCGAGAAGAAATCTCGCAATTGCGAAAGCCAAGGCAATGCTGTATAGCGAATAATTTCATTTTTTTGATTTAGACAAAATTGTCTAATAGACAAAAGGTTAAAGATGATATTTTTTTCGGTTGAGCTTCAGATTCAGTTTAACTTCATGAACAATGGTTTTAAAACCATCAGCTAGTATGAAAGCGGCGCCGGTTAACAAATCTGGTTGTTTTTAAGAATTGCCAATTTTGTCATGTTTGAGAGAACTGATTAAATAAACATACAAAATTACAACCTTTTTAAAGTAAAAGACAATACTTCACGTTAATTTTAATTCATAAAACGTTACTTAATCCACCCTTAGGTGGTTGGTGCCTTCCTCACATTTAGACGGAAATGCTATCCAAAATAGATACAAAAGGGCGGACCATATAGTTGATTCTTTATTCACTTATGTGCTTACAACTTTTGATAGGGTTGTCAGATCTCCAATCTATTGAACTCGTTGGCAAGGTCTTTCAATAACCTATCCAACGACAGATCGCATGATAGATCCGGAAAACGTTTTTTGTCAAAATATCTGAGATCCGGCCTCTAAAAAGTGCATAAATAACACTTAAGTGCTTATAACTTTTGATAGGGTTGTCAGATCTTCAATCTTTTGAACTCGTTAGAAAGGTCTTTTGAATACCTTTCTAAAAATGTATAACATTCTTACAAAAACCACCCTTTTCACAATCTTCCGGCCTTTTGCTAAAACCATTTTTTTAGCATGGAATTTCGTTTTTCGAGTGATTTTATAGCCTTTCCTCAGTAAGGTGAGGAAGGCAAAAAGCAAAACAAACCACTTTAACGACCCCGGGTGTTTTGTGGTCTCTGTTGCAAGTTTCTGCTCATTTCTAGGCGTCTGAAGGTTATGTGTGGTGAGTCACCCAAAACCTCTTCTACGCAAATGGACCACCGTTTTACTTCCCCACCCAATAGAAGGTCAGGAGGATTAGGCGGGAATCGAACCCGCGCCACATAGCAACATAGGATCGGCAGCCGAAGCTCATTCATACTATTTCTGAAACAAATAATTGAAGAACTGCTAAATAATACGACCATCTCGGGATTTCCCGAGACTGAAATCATGGGAATTTTTACAAATTGGGAATTTTCACATTTTGTCAAATGCATTTTCGTGTACTATTGGACGCCCGCTTTGATGACATACTTAAAATAAAAAAAATAAAAACGGTTTTTACATCGAAAAAATAAATAAAAGAATAGTGTCGAAAATTCTTCCATTTTTCGTTATTCAACTATTTAAAAAAATGGCACGTGCAATTATATGGGAAATTTTATTTTCTTTCTGAATTCGTAATAACCCAGAAAGGTCTATTTTTCATTTAGAACAAACAATTTCATTTTGAATTACGTGTTTTTTAGAGTGTTATGATGTTCAACAAAGTTGTAGAGAAGACAATTACAGAATATTTTATGTATTAACATACGGGTTTTGCTTGTAACACGAATAATCCCGATTTGAAGAAAAAAAAGTTAAAAAAAAGTTGGTTGTGTGGTTCATGGCCATTTTAGTCCACCAGCAATAGATACAGATACTAAGACACGGAAAGGAGTTCCATCTAAAATTTAACAATTCAAATTAGCTGGCTTCAAATTGGTGAAACAGTGATTTTTTCGGTTGAATCAGCTAAACAAAGCAACGTCCTGTGTCGTGTTCGATCCTGTTTGAGCCGCTCAGTTCGCGAAGTTTTTTTTTGATGATTATGTGTGTTGTTTGAGTGCAAGTGCAAGTGCAAGTGCAAGTGCAAAAGGCGATAGAATGTGTTGTGTGAGTGAATAAATTAAAAGCCAGGAAGATTTTCTGCGGATCGGCACCTGAAGGAATGCTTCAGTTGATAAGGTGAGAAGATCTTTGTGTTGAGGGAAAGTGGTTAGAAGTTGAGCCTCTCGTTACTGTTTGGAGGATGCGTAGGTAAAAACATGTACTTAATATAAAGTGGGGGCATCCCTAAACCACGTGAACACTTTGGCAGGGGAAAGGTGAGACTGGCGATTGTCCACACTCTACTTTTTTGTATGGACATCTGTCCACCTGGAGGGGCGGCTGGTACAGAATGTCTAGACATAGATTGGCCGATGTTTGACAAATCCGAACAAATAGGGCACCTAACGCCTTTTAAGCACATCATAAAATAGTGTTAAATATTGTTAGAAATGAAGTTAAATGAAGTTCAATTAAGTTAAATTAAGTGAAATTAAGTTTAATCATTTTAAGTTTTATTAAATTAGTTAATATTAGTTAAATTAAGAAGAGTTTATAAAAATTAGTTAAATTAAGCAAAATTTAGTTGAATTCAGATAAATTTAGTTGAAAATAGTTACTTTTAGTGTAATTTAGTTGAATTTGCCCAAATTTAGTTAAATTAAGTTGTGTTAAGTTAAATTTAGTAAAATAAATAAAATTAAGCAAAAATAAGTAAAATTAAGCAAAATTAAGTAAAATTAAGCAAAATAAAGTAAATTTAAGCAAAATTATGTAAAATTAAGTGAAATTAACTAAAATTAAGTAAAATTAATTAAATTAAGTAAAATTAAGTAAAATTAAGAAAAATTAAGAAAAATTAAGTTTAATTTAGTTGAATTTGCCCAAATTTGGTTAAATTAAGTTGTGTTAAGCTAAATTTTGTAAAATAAAAAAAATTAAGTAAAATTAATAAATTAAAGTAAAATTAAGTAAAATTAAGTAAAATTAAGTAAAATTAAGTAAAATTAAGTAAAATTAAGTAAAATTAAGTAAAATTAAGTAAAATTAAGTAAAATTAAGTAAAATTAATTAAAATTAAGTAAAATTAAGTAAAATTAAGTAAAATTAAGTAAAATTAAGTAAAATTAAGTAAAATTAAGTAAAATTAAGTAAAATTAAGTAAAATTAAGTAAAATTAAGTAAAATTAAGTAAAATTAAGTAAAATTAAGTAAAATTGGGTTAAAATAAGTAAAATTAAGTAAAATTAAGTAAAATTAAGTAAAATTAAGTAAAATTAAGTAAAATTAAGTAAAATTAAGTAAAATTAAGTAAAATTAAGTAAAATTAAGTAAAATTAAGTAAAATTAAGTAAAATTAAGTAAAATTAAGTAAAATTAAGTAAAATTAAGTAAAATTAAGTAAAATTATGTAAAATTAAGTAAAATTAAGTAAAATTAGGTAAAATTTAGTAAAATTAAGTAAAATTAAGTAAAATTAAGTAAAATTAAATAAAATTAAGTAAAATTGAGTAAAATTAAGTAAAATTTAGTAAAATTTAGTAAAATTTAGTAAAATTTAGTAAAATTTAGTAAAATTAAGTAAAATTGAGTAAAATTAAGTAAAATTAAGTTAAATTCAGTAAAATTAATAAAAATTAAGTTAAATTAAGTAAAATTAAGTAAAATTAAGTAAAATTAAGTAAAATTAAGTAAAATTAAGTAAAATTAAGTAAAATTAAGTAAAATTAAGTAAAATTAAGTAAAATTAAGTAAAATTAAGTAAAATTAAGTAAAATTAAGTAAAATTGGGTTAAAATAAGTAAAATTAAGTAAAATTAAGTAAAATTAAGTAAAATTAAGTAAAATTAAGTAAAATTAAGTAAAATTAAGTAAAATTAAGTAAAATTAAGTAAAATTAAGTAAAATTAAGTAAAATTAAGTAAAATTAAGTAAAATTAAGTAAAATTAAGTAAAATTAAGTAAAATTAAGTAAAATTAAGTAAAATTATGTAAAATTAAGTAAAATTAAGTAAAATTAGGTAAAATTTAGTAAAATTAAGTAAAATTAAGTAAAATTAAGTAAAATTAAATAAAATTAAGTAAAATTGAGTAAAATTAAGTAAAATTTAGTAAAATTTAGTAAAATTTAGTAAAATTTAGTAAAATTTAGTAAAATTAAGTTAAAATTGAGTAAAATTAAGTAAAATTAAGTTAAATTCAGTAAAATTAATAAAAATTAAGTTAAATTAAGTAAAATTAAGTAAAATTAAGTAAAATTAAGAAAAATTTAGTAAAATTAAGTAGAATTAAGTTAAATTAAGTAAAATTAAGTAAAATTAAGTAAAATTTAGTAAAATTAAGAAAAATTAAGTAAAATTAAGTAAAATCAAGTAAAATTAAGTAAAATTTAGTAAAATTTAGTAAAATTAAGAAAAATTAAGTAAAATTAAGTAAAATCAAGTAAAATTAAGTAAAATTAAGTAAAATTAAGTGAAATCAAGCAAAATAAAGTGAAATCAAGTAAAATAAAGTTAAAAATGTGTAAAATTCAGTAAATATAAGAAAAAAAAGTAAAATTAAATTAAATAAGTTAAATTGAGCTTAAATTAGTTGAAAATGGTTATATTTAGAAAAATGTAGTTGAATTTAGGTAAATGTAGTTGAATATAGGTAATATGTACATTTATTTAAATGTTATTTCATTTGGTAGAATTCAGTTGAATTAAATGTAATTTGGTAGAATTTTGTTAAATTTAAAATTATTTGATAAAATTCAATTGAAATTAAGTTAAATTTAGTTAAATTAAGTTTAATTAGGTTAAATTAAGTTAAATTAAGTTTAATTAAGTTAAATTAAGTTAAATTAAGTTAAATTAAGTTAAATTAAGTTAAATTAAGTTAAGTTAAGTTATATTAAGTTAAATTAAGTTAAATTAAGTTAAATTAAGTTAAATTAAGTTAAATTAAGTTGAATAAAGTTAAATTAAGTTAAATTAAGTTAAATTAAGTTAAATTAAGTTAAATTAAGTTAAATAAAGTTAAATTAAGTTAAATTTAGTTAAATTAAGTTAAATTAAGTAAAATTTAGTTAAATTAATTTGAAATAAGTTAAATTAAGTTTAAATTAAAGTAATTTGATGTTATATTCAAACTTTGTTAAATGCAAAACGTAGTTTAAATATAACTTCAATTTACTATAATTTAACCAAAATATCTTTTTGTAATTTTTTTTTGTATTTTTATATTTTTGTATTTTTGTATTTTTGTATTTTTGTATATTTGTGTTTTTGTATTTTTGTATTTTTGTATTTTTGTATTTTTGTATTTTTGTATTTTTGTATTTTTGTATTTTTGTATTTTTGTATTTTTGTATTTTTGTATTTTTGTATTTTTGTATTTTTGTATTTTTGTATTTTTGTATTTTTGTATTTTTGTATTTTTGTATTTTTGTATTTTTGTATTTTTGTATTTTTGTATTTTTGTATTTTTGTATTTTTGTATTTTTGTATTTTTGTATTTTTGTATTTTTGTATTTTTGTATTTTTGTATTTTTGTATTTTTGTATTTTTGTATTTTTGTATTTTTGTATTTTTGTATTTTTGTATTTTTGTATTTTTGTATTTTTGTATTTTTGTATTTTTGTATTTTTGTATTTTTGTATTTTTGTATTTTTGTATTTTTGTATTTTTGTATTTTTGTATTTTTGTATTTTTGTATTTTTGTATTTTTGTATTTTTGTATTTTTGTATTTTTGTATTTTTGTATTTTTGTATTTTTGTATTTTTATACATACAATAGAATATCGCAACTAAGCCGTACAATTAGGATGATCAATTATAATATAGTTTAAAAAGCCTGGAAACTATTGAATCATCCAAGAATAGCGGAAAATCATGCTACACCAGCAAAAAGTCTTTTAGAAAATAAAAAACAACTTTAGGCAGTAAGGGATTTTTTTAAATGATTTCGAAATTACTAGTTAAAACAGTCGAAAAATTAGCTGGACTTACCGAAAAACGTAGCAAGAACAAAAAAGAAACGAGCTAAATCAGCCAAAAGGCTGGGTAAATAAAGCGTGCTTTGCAGGCAGCAATGGAGGCTTTCGAAAGAAAACTTGTAGAAATAGTGAAAAAAATTGCTATTTCAACCAAAACACCTACCAAGAATAGCGGAAAAGTTAGTTAAACTAGCTAAAAAGATGTGTGAAAATACCTGGCTTCGCAGCCATCAATGGAAAATTTTGAGAATGATTCCAAAAAAACTAGTTGAAACAGTCTAAAAACTCGCTGGGCTAACCATAAAACTTCCTAGAATACCACAAAAACTAGCTGAAATAGCTTTCAGACCTTCTGAAAACATACAGCTTTTGAGACTGACAGCATTTTTTCAGCTTGCAAATTAGTAAAATTTACTAAAAATTTAGCTGGATTTATCATTTTTAGGACCTGGATCCAGCTGTCAAATCCAGGATTTTTTTTAGGATTTCCAGCTAAAAAAAATCGTGGTTAGAAAAACAACCAATTTTTTTAGGGTTTTTAACCGAAATTTAGTAAGATTCACGATAAACCTTCTTTCCGTGGAGATACTTAGAGAAACAAAAAAAGTAACTTACCCGCTCAGCTCGTGTTTAAAAGACTGGAAAGACTTAAAAAAAATAATGAAAAGCAAACTTCTTCTTCCAATCGGTAGTTCCATAAACCAAAATCTGCTTATGATTATAATTAGAGCTAGTGATTTTTTGCGATTTCCTGGAAGCCGCGTAATCCGCTTACAGAAAGCGGTTCAGTTTACACATGGAATTTCACTTAGTGCACTGAGATAATCTATTTAATGCGAAAAATTGAACAGATCGCTTTGTTCCACTTTTATTTCTACAATTTTATTTTTTGAATGTTTCAGTTAAGTTAAAATAAAAGCAAATCAGCTTGTTTTTCAATAAGGCAAAATGCAAAATTTTATTTATAGTTTTTTTCTTTGCTGACTCTTCCTTCAATATCATTGGGGCAACAAAATGTTTTCAAAAAAATCAGGAAGAAAATTTTTACAATCGATTGTTAACCATAATGAACACATCTATTTAAATTATGTATTTCACATCTATTTAAATTTAGATTTAAAAAAAAATCACGAATTCATAACATTTTGCAAATTTTTGACAGTAGCATAACTGTGGTGATTTATGAAGCATTGCAATTGCGATACTTTTTGTTTCGAGATTGAAGCTTAAATTTTGATTTTTTTTAAATTTTTGAGCAACATTGTAAATTTAGGTTTTTCTGCTAAACTCAATCTAACAAAAGAGCTTTTGTAAAATTTTCTGTCTAGAATAATCTGTGTATATTGTTCCGAACCTTGAAGTACTATAACTTTACAAATAAGTGTTGAAATAATACATTTTTGGGTACTCAGAAAACTGTTTTAAGGGTGCCATGAAAGTGCTTTATTATTTCGATTTTTGTTTTGCCGTGAAAAATCACTAGCCCTTATTACAATGATAGAGAAAAAAACACCAATAAACGTTTCAAACTAAGTTCTTTATTAAACTTTGAACGAATGATTTAGCAATATTGGTTTTGTCCTCTGATTTTTCAGAAAATTTTGAAAGAGGGAGACAGATACTTGATATTAAATTTGCATTGCCTAATTATTTTGTTTATTTTGCAATTTGGTAAAGGGACCATCCACAAACCACGTGGCCACTTTTTTGGAAATCTCAACCCAACCGCCCTCCCCCTCGTGGACAATTGTCCATACCAAAAAAAACCTTTTTTATATGGAGCGTGGACAATCACCTTACCCCCCCCCCCCCACAGTGTCCACGTGGTTTATGAATGGTTAAAAAAAACTTACTATTCCGGCTAAAATTATCACCAAACCCAACATTTCTTAAAAGTTTTTTATAGCCCTCAACCCGACTGAAAAGTTGATCAAACTACAATTTCAATGTTTAATACAATCTAAAATCAAATTCCTCGTGAAAATTTGTGGAAGAAAACTAAACATTGAACATTATTAGTGTTCAAATCAGTGGGCTACTTTTGATCCTTTTCACAATAAGTGTATTTATTGTCAAACTCATAACTTGATATTACACCCAAATAAAGAACGTCCAAAAACAATTTGTACCGACAATCCGGTTGAATCGTGTTTGGCATTATTTTATTTTCCTTCCCTGTAAGCAGCACTTGTGAAAAAGGTGCCGAAGGTATCCTCCTGCCAAATGTCAAGTGGGTCAGCCTCCAGCTGGCGAAGCTGGAATTCTTCCGGAAGAAAGGTCTGACCGGTGGCCATAAAAAACATCTATCATGGCAGAGTGTGGAGCCACTATCTCCAACTTTGTACCGGGGTATTATTGTGTTTTTGGTCCCCTTCGCTTTTGGTGTAGTTTTTAGTTCGAAAGCAACATTCCAGATTTTCCGTATGTCCTTGTGAAATATCTTCTGAAATATGAAGAGGAAGCGATATGAATTTAGCTTTAGCAGCTGTTGTCTTTTCCTTGCACAGAGGAGTGAGAGAGGAAAAAATGAACTCGGAGGGGTTAAAGTTCAATTTTGAAGATGATTTATTTCGTGTGCCACTGCCTGGCAAACCCTTCTTTATGCTTGATGTTATCACGGTGGAATTCTCGGGAAAGAGTTGAGCTTCGACTCGTCAGGTCTCAAGTGGAGGCAATAAAAAAGGAAAGCTTAAGAGTGCCATGCGTTGGCTGACTGAATGAAAGGAACTTATTGAAATCATGACGGAATAAATTGCACTCCATAAGACGATGATGCATCAAAGGCATCTCTTGTAGTGAACTGGATTCTTGGGGCAATCAGTTGCGTGGTTCATTGAAAGGAGTCAATTTGTTGAGATGTCCCTATTTTCAAACGAATATCTTCAATTTGTTTGCATTTTGACTGAACAATCATCAAATCAAATTAAAATATTCCACTTATTTCAAATATCGAACGATTGTTTTCCATCAATCAGGACCTTCCCCAAAACTTATTGGCTTCCCCCGTCGAAACCACCGCCGTTTGATTTCATAAGGTTGCGTTTTCCAATTTTCCCACACATGGGTCTGCGAAAATAAGGCCAAACTTCCTGCTCCGTGTATGGACAACGACGATTGATTGAAATTGTTCGAGCATTTGACTCGCCACGATTGGCTTCCTGAAGTAAGGTCGATCCCAAAAAAAAAGGCAAGAACCAGGAAAAACCAAAAACTTTCTCCGGTTGCACTTTTCCTTCCTGGTAAGCACTTTTCGGCCCCCTTAAGGAAAATCCGATTTGCTTTGATGCCTACCGGCAGATTTCGAAACATTCCGGCAAAGGATGAGGAGCGCCAAGGTTTGGGGAAGGTCGGGGGAGAAACTTTAGTTAACATATTGGAAGCAGTCAAGTTGAATCGATATTCGATTTTCAAACGAATCGACCTTTTTTGGACACGCTAGAAATGTGGTACAACAAAAAAAACGGATCCGATTGGACCCGATTGGTCGAGAGGATGATGTGTATGGTGGCATCCTTTTGTCTCAAAACTGGTGCTTGTTCGGAAAGGCCCAGTGAGATTCACTGTCCTGTGGCAAATTGATAACGAATGTCCAATCTTAAGAGGATGGACTACAGGAATCGATCCGAATCAACGCCATTTCTGTTCATTGGCGCGTGGGAAGATGGTGAGATCTCCAGGAAACATCAAGGACGAATTGCAAATTTTTGAGGAAATGGAAATTGGAAATTTATGCTGATCAAGTTGAACGGGGCAACAATATGACGAACTTGTTTAAAATTGAATAATTTGCTTGGAAATTCTCCTCACACAAAACACTACTTCTGTCACAGTCCAATTTTCAGCCAAATTTGACAAACACATTTACCGCTTCAAACTAGACCCAAAAACTGCTGTTCCGGGGGGCAATATTTCACCCATTATCACCCCAATCCAATAATGGTGTAAAAAGGCCGAGCAAAACTTTTCTGCGCACCTTCACACCAATACCAGCAGCATCCACCCCTCATTAGCACTTGGGTGGGGGAGTAAAACAAGCAAAACTTTTATCCTTTTCTGACAGCATTAGCGTGTGTCCCCACACTAGTAGGAGACCGGAAAGTTTTTCTCTGCTGGCCTAATATGGGACTGTCCGCAGTCAGATCGGACCGGTATGGAGTTTTTCAAATTTGCATAGTTTGCAAATAGTTACCAGGGAAGACCAAGTGGGGTTTGCTAAACAATTGCGATGAAATTTGCTGTAAAGTATGATTTTTTTCTTCACAGCAAAAAAAAGTAGTACAGTCATCCCTCGTATTCCGAAAAGTTTCACTGAATCCGCTTTGTAAATGCCGGCCCCGATACTCTTCACGGGTGTTCCCATCAGGAACAGGGAAAGATTTACCTTTTTTTACAATGTTCAAAAAATCATAGCAAATCGATATGTGAACTTAATGATTCGCTTTTACCTTCATGTGAAAGCTTTTCTTGCGATCTTTCGAATGTTTTATCGAACATCTGCAAATTTTAACTTTTATATAAAGTTTTTGAAGAAAAACTTTGACCATTGAAATCCACAAATTCGGAACACTTTTTTCTTACGGATGAAAACAAACTTTGGTTCTCTCCATGAGTACAAGGGTCCTGATTGTTCAAAACCAACCACTCCATTCGCGAGCACAAATAGCAGGCGACGCGATACTGCCCTGATGAATTCCTACTGTTTGTCACTTTCTCACTATTCGCTCCCGAACACTCTCGCTTCTACTCTCCTTCTCTCTCTGATCGGCTCAGTCTCCGAACGGCTCAGGCAGGCCGAACGTCACCGATCACTCTGAACTGAAAACATTTTTTCTCTGATGCGCTGCGTTATACTCATTCATTTGGGTTGCCTAAAATCAATGTTATCAATTAAATTGTGCATTTATTTTGATTTCATAACATTATAGACACCATTCAAAGAAACTTCCACCAAGAAAAAATCAAATTGATGGCAAACTGAGGGCGTGAAGACAAAAAGACTGCCGCGCTGTTATTTTGTGAGAATGGCTCTTCGCTGAGCATGGTAGTGTGTGAGTGTCGTCGAGCGACGGAGTAGGCAAAAATTTTCACGATGTATTTGTTCGCTGAGTGAACAGTTCGGGCCACTCGCTGGCTGCTTGCGAGTATCATTCGCTCATGAATGCAAGCGGGTTAGAATAGGCGACGACTGGATAGGCGATGAGTGAGTGGTTTCTGTTCATTGAACCGAAAATCAGGACCCTTGCATGAGTACATAATTTTACAAAATAACGACTTCACGCACTGAAACCAACGAAACTCAATTATAGTTATGTTTTATTTGTTCTTATAACTTTTTTTTGTGAAAATATTAGTTAAATTTAGGTGTTCCACAATTGTGGGAGGCACAATAACATCCCACAATTATGGAACAGGCAATTTGGAGGCAGTGTTTTGCTGTTCTGAATTAAATTGTCTTGAAATGCATTTTTTTTTGTTTTAAAAGTACTACTTTTACTAGTAAAATTGCAAGAGAATGTCCAAAAAAAGGATCTAAAAATAGAAGGGTCGACCGAAAAGATGCATTTGGCATGCTATTGACAAATTATCACAAAAGTGTTCCGAATTTGTGGGTGTTCCGAAAATGTGGGATGACTGTATTACAGTTGCGCATAAAAGGTCTTGGTGTAAAAAATATTTTTTGCATTTCTTTATAAAATTCTATGTAATATTACACACTGAAATATGTCGCCCATCAGTATGGGAAAACTACTTGACCGAAATGTCAAGCTCACATTTGCGTTTATCATTTTCATGATGGCCGAGCGGGCTAAGGCGCCAGTCCTTCCTGTTGGTGCTGGGTTTAAATCCCGTCAGTTGCAACTTTTTTTTTGTCTACACAAATTTTACATGCAGTTTGTAATAATAAATGTCTTCTTTCACAAAGATGATGTGCATGATTTTGCATACGATTTTTCCATTGGATATTTTGTTGTGTTTTGTAGATGAGCAATTCTCTACGAAATCGGTCTTTTTTCTTCAATTTTAATTTTTGTATTTTTTAATCCGACTGAAACTTTTTTGGTGCCTTCGGTATGCCCAAAGAAGCCATTTTGCATCATTAGTTTGTCCATATAATTTTCCATACAAATTTGGCAGCTGTCCATACAAAAATGATATGTAAAAATTAAAAAATCTGTACCTTTTGAAGGAATTTTTTGATCGATTTGGTGTCTTCGGCAAAGTTGTAGGTATGGATATGGACTACACTGAAAAAAAATGATACACTGTAAAAAAAATTTGGTGATTTTTTTTTTAACTTTTTGTCACAAAAACTTGATTTGCAAAAAAACACTATTTTTAATTTTTTTTATTTTTTGATATGTTTTAGAGGACATAAAATGCCAACTTTTCAGAAGTTTCCAGAATGGGCAAAAAATCTTTGACCGAGTTATGAATTTTTGAATCAATACAGATTTTTTCAAAAAATCGAAATATTGTTTACAAAAATTTTTCAACTTCATTTTTCGATGTAAAATCGAATTTGCAATCAAAAAGTACTTTAGTGAAATTTTGATAAAATGCACCGTTTTCAAGTTATAACCATTATTAGGTAACTTTTTTAAAAATAGTCGCAGTTTTTAATTTTTTTAAATTAGTGCCCATGTTTGCCCACCTTTGAAAAAAATATTTTTGAAAAGCTGAGAAAATTCTCTATATTTTGCTTTATTGAACTTTGTTGATACGACCCATAGTTGCTGAGATATTGCCATGCAAAGGTTAAAAAACAGGAAAATTGATGTTTTCTAAGTCTCACCCAAACAACCCACCATTTTCTAATGTCGATATCTCAGCAACTACAAATCCGATTCAAAATGTTAAAATATGAAACATTCGTGAAATTTTCCGATCTTTTCGAAAAAAATACTTTCAAAAATTTAAAATCAAGACTAACATTTCAAACGGGCCAAACATTCAATATTACGCCCGTTTGAAATGTTAGTCTTGATTTTAAATTTTTGAAAATATTTTTTTCGAAAAGATCGGAAAATTTCACGAATGTTTCATGTTTTAACATTGTGAATCGGATTTATAGTTGCTGAGATATCGACATTAGAAAATGGTGGGTTGTTTAGGTAAGACTTAGAAAACATCAATTTTCCTGTTTTTTAACCTTTGCATGGCAATATCTCAGCAACTATGGGTCGTATCAACAAAGTTCAATAAAGCAAAATATAGAGAATTTTCTCAGCTTTTCAAAAATATTTTTTTCAAAGGTGGGCAAACATGGGCACTAATTTAAAAAAATGAAAAACTGCGACTATTTTTAAAAAAGTTACCTAAAAATGGTTATAACTTGAAAACGGTGCATTTTATCAAAATTTCACTAAAGTACTTTTTGATTGCAAATTCGATTTTACATCGAAAAATGAAGTTGAAAAATTTTTGCGACCAATATTTCGATTTTTCGAAAAAATCTGTATTGATTCAAAAAATCATAACTCGGTCAAAGATTTTTGCCCATTCTGGAAACTTCTGAAAAGTTGGCATTTTATGTCCTCTAAAACATATCAAAAAATAAAAAAAATTAAAAATAGTGTTTTTTTGCAAATCAAGTTTTTGTGACAAAAAGTTAATTAAAAAATCACCAAAAAATTTTTTACCGTGTATCATTTTTTTTCAGTGTAGTCCATATCCATACCTACAACTTTGCCGAAGACACCAAATCGATCAAAAAATTCCTTCAAAAGATACAGATTTTTGAATTTTCACATATCATTTTTGTATGGACAGCTGCCAAATTTGTATGGAAAATTATATGGACAAACTAATGATGCAAAATGGCTTCTTTGGGCATACCGAAGGCACCAAAAAAATTTCAGCCGGATTAAAAAATACAAAAAAAATCGAATGACCGAAATCTCAGAGAACTGCTCAGATTAAAAATAACTTGGTTTGGGTAGGTTTTTATATATATACTTTTTTCGAAAGGTGTTGACATTTAATTTTTTTCAAATTTGAATAGATAGTGATACTAACATTTTAAAAATATTTGCGTATATCTCAGAAGACATAATTTTTCAACACTTTTTTTTCTTTTAGTGGCTGTTTTTTAAAAAAATGGGCCAGCCTTTATTCTTAAAAAAAAATCGGATCTTCACGACAGGCAAGTTTTAGGAGTACATTCGCCTCGATTCCTGAAATGGATTTTATTTTTATTTTTTTATTTGTTTCAAACATTTTGGAGACCTTTCATATGACTAAAGAAGCCATTTTATCATTATTGGTTCTCCCAAACAAGTCTCCAAACAATTTTGGCAGCTGTCCATACAAAAATAGTACGTAAATTTTCCATTATCTGATTCTTTTCAAAGAATTTTGTGATCGATTTGGTGTCTGCGACAAAATTGGGGACTATTAATAAAAAAATAGGTGCAAGGAAAATTTAAACAAATTTTTTTTTTTTAATTTCACATAATATCCATTTCCAATTATCTTTATTATTGAATTTTTGATTTTTTTAAATATATTTTAGGGGACAATATTTTGCCGACGAGTTGTAATTTTTTCTTCAGTTTTTCTTTGGAAAAATAGAAATCCTGCCCAGACATATTTTTTAGTTTAAAATCAAATTTGCAATCGAAAATTACTTTTTTGCAATTCCGTCGTGAAACTACTTACTTTTCCTGTCATTCTTGAATGACGAAATAGCCTACTTTTCTGTACCAAAAATAACAGAATCGAATAGCAACACTTTTCAAAATAAATGCTGAAAAGTTCTACTTTTCAGCACTGAAATGGGTGCTGAAAAGTTGAACTTTTCAGCACTTGTTTCGAAAAGTAACACTTTTCAACATTTTTTTTGATTTAAACGATTTATTGACAAAACATATATATATATATATAAATATATATATATATATATATATATATATATATATATATATATATATATATATATATATATATATATATATATATATATATATATATATATATATATATATATATATATATATATATATATATATATATATATATTTATGTATAATTTTAAGTCAAATATATATATATATATATATATATATATATATATATATATATATATATATATGAATATATATATATATATATATATATATATATATATATATATGTATATATATATATATATATATATATATATATATATATATATATATATATATATATATATATATATAATATATATATATATATATATATATATATATAATATATATATATATATATATATATATATATATATATATATATATATATATATATATATATATATATATATATATATATAAAAATATATATAAAAATATATATATAAATATATATATATAAAAATATATATATAAGTTACGGCCTGGCTCCTCTAGCCGTATTGCACCAACACTTGCAGACTTGTCATACGAAGCATTCTTTCTGAAATAATAAATCAGTCAGTCAAGTTTCATCCTTCAACCAGTGCAGTGCTGAAGTTAATCGTCCGAACCTCCCCACGGGCCGGGAAGCAGCCAACATGGCCCGCTTCCCGGGAACCCCGTACATAACTGGCGCAGTCGGTCGTCTCGGTGGATTACCGAGACTTAAGGTAAGTAATTATTAAGTTTTAGTACAATAAATGTAGGGCAAAAAGTCTGGTTCACCAGCAATTTCCTGTGTCGATATTGCGAAATCGTAGTCGACACAGGCTATAAGTGTTTAGCATAGGGCAAAATTAGATTTTGCAATAAATTTAGGACAAAAAGTCTGGTTAACCAGCAATTTCCTGTGCCGATATTGCGAAATCGTAGTCGACACAGGCTATAAGGTTTTAGTATAGGGCAAAATTAGATTTTGCCGTAAATTTAAGTGAAGAAAAAAAAACCCCCCGCGTATGAACGAAGACGATATGTGGATGATACGATGGTCAGCAGAAAATGCTTTGAAACGGTCGTCACCGCGTAGGAAAGAAGACGATATTTGAACGATACGATGGTCAGCAGAAAATGCTTTGACATGGTCGTCGCGCTGACGCGATTGCAACGAAATATCCAAAACCAAAAGAGTTCTATAAAAATTAAAAATTAAAAATTAAAAATTAAAAATTAAAAATTAAAAATTAAAAATTAAAAATTAAAAATTAAAAATTAAAAATTAAAAATTAAAAATTAAAAATTAAAAATTAAAAATTAAAAATTAAAAATTAAAAATTAAAAATTAAAAATTAAAAATTAAAAATTAAAAATTAAAAATTAAAAATTAAAAATTAAAAATTAAAAATTAAAAATTAAAAATTAAAAATTAAAAATTAAAAATTAAAAATTAAAAATTAAAAATTAAAAATTAAAAATTAAAAATTAAAAATTAAAAATTAAAAATTAAAAATTAAAAATTAAAAATTAAAAATTAAAAATTAAAAATTAAAAATTAAAAATTAAAAATTAAAAATTAAAAATTAAAAATTAAAAATTAAAAATTAAAAATTAAAAATTAAAAATTAAAAATTAAAAATTAAAAATTAAAAATTAAAAATTAAAAATTAAAAATTAAAAATTAAAAATTAAAAAATTAAAAATTAAAAATTAAAAATTAAAAATTAAAAATTAAAAATTAAAAATTAAAAATTAAAAATTAAAAATTAAAAATTAAAAATTAAAAATTAAAAATTAAAAATTAAAAATTAAAAATTAAAAATTAAAAATTAAAAATTAAAAATTAAAAATTAAAAATTAAAAATTAAAAATTAAAAATTAAAAATTAAAAATTAAAAATTAAAAATTAAAAATTAAAAATTAAAAATTAAAAATTAAAAATTAAAAATTAAAAATTAAAAATTAAAAATTAAAAATTAAAAATTAAAAATTAAAAATTAAAAATTAAAAATTAAAAATTAAAAATTAAAAATTAAAAATTAAAAATTAAAAATTAAAAATTAAAAATTTAAAATTAATAATTAAAATTTAAAATTAAAAATAAAAATTAAATATTAAAAATTAAAAATTAAAAATTAAAAATTAAAAATTAAAAATTAAAAATTAAAAATTAAAAATTAAAAATTAAAAATTAAAAATTAAAAATTAAAAATTAAAAATTAAAAATTAAAAATTAAAAATTAAAAATTAAAAATTAAAAATTAAAAATTAAAAATTAAAAATTAAAAATTAAAAATTAAAAATTAAAAATTAAAAATTAAAAATTAAAAATTAAAAATTAAAAATTAAAAATTAAAAATTAAAAATTAAAAATTAAAAATTAAAAATTAAAAATTAAAAATTAAAAATTAAAAATTAAAAATTAAAAATTAAAAATTAAAAATTAAAAATTAAAAATTAAAAATTAAAAATTAAAAATTAAAAATTAAAAATTAAAAATTAAAAATTAAAAATTAAAAATTAAAAATTAAAAATTAAAAATTAAAAATTAAAAATTAAAAATTAAAAATTAAAAATTAAAATTAAAAATTAAAAATTAAAAATTAAAAATTAAAAATTAAAAATTAAAAATTAAAAATTAAAAATTAAAAATTAAAAATTAAAAATTAAAAATTAAAAATTAAAAATTAAAAATTAAAAATTAAAAATTAAAAATTAAAAATTAAAAATTAAAAATTAAAAATTAAAAATTAAAAATTAAAAATTAAAAATTAAAAATTAAAAATTAAAAATTAAAAATTAAAAATTAAAAATTAAAAATTAAAAATTAAAAATTAAAAATTAAAAATTAAAAATTAAAAATTAAAAATTAAAAATTAAAAATTAAAAATTAAAAATTAAAAATTAAAAATTAAAAATTAAAAATTAAAAATTAAAAATTAAAAATTAAAAATTAAAAATTAAAAATTAAAAATTAAAAATTAAAAATTAAAAATTAAAAATTAAAAATTAAAAATTAAAAATTAAAAATTAAAAATTAAAAATTAAAAATTAAAAATTAAATTTTAAAAACTTTAAAAATTGAGACGTTGTGTAATTTTATTGTAGTCCATTATTACATGGAAATACAAAGGGTACAAGTGAATTGTAATCGAGGATTACGTAATCTTAGATTACATGCAATATAAATATATTTTTTTTTTCATGTTTGTAATTCAGTATTACAAACTTGGAAATTTGTAATTTGAAATTACGAACTAGCTTAACAATTTTTCACCATTGTGTTTTCACATTACTTTTAAAATTCCCTAACCCAAAAAAAAAAGAAAAAAAAAATGGACGGGCAATTGTTACAAAGCATGATGTATTTTTTTTCCTGAAATTAATTCTGTTTTCATCAAATTATCCGAGGTCGATTCGCACAATATTATCATATGGTCGTGTTGCTCAATTGGAGCCCCAATTTGAAGATTTTCATTGGCATTTTTGTTAAACATTTTATTTACTAAATGTAAGCTATTTACTTTACTTTCATCCGCCTTTTACTTTTACAATAAGTATCAAATACACAAAAACAGCATCATGACTACCATAACGCTGAAAGAGAAAATGCACCTTTGTTTGACGATGGAGGAGTCGTTGTATTGGCATTTTCTGTGTAACATTTTGTGTACTTGTTGTAAGTTGTCTATCTCTACTGTTATCTGTCTTTTACTTTCACTATAAACATCGAATATTAATCACGAGCCGAAACCGAGGACTGGCAGGCAAACAGCATCGAAAAAAAAAAAATCAATAGCATCTTCATTTTTTCTTTTATTTGATATTTCTAACGCTTTTTACTTTTAGACTTCCACCATATTCACTCAACACCCGCTTGGTAACCACGTCTAGGGAAAGCAGCAGACGTGCAAAACAACCAGGCTAATTTCTCCCCAATGAACCTAACCAGCGTTGGAGAGGTAGTAATGGATATGAAGAATGAGTTGTAATTGTAAAATTCGTAATCATTGTGGCGTTAACGAAAAGAACAAAAAAAAAAAAGGGTTTTATGCGTGATTGAGGAGAGAGCAGACATAGCTCAACCTCAACCCAAGTGCTTTTGTCCCTTCCAAAAGCCTTAGCCTGCAAAAATTCTGATGGATGCTACTAAGAAACTGTACACCGAATATCGCTGTTAGAATTAAGTTTGGTAGGACAAGTTAGCAAGAAATCGTTTAAATCAAACCAGAAAATTCTCATAATTCTTATGAGCCTGAGCCGCATCAACCAAATGCTAGGAATGTGATATCCTTGATACGTCAGGAATCCTTCCTGTTGCCATCCCGGGGCTCCAGACAACTAGATTTGTGAGGCCCTCGACACGTCAGGACTCCGTCTAGCCTGGAACAGTCATTGGGAATGTGATGTCCTCGATACGTCAGGCATCCGCCCTTGGACGAACTCCGCAGCAACTCGAGCACATCAGTGGAACTCAGAGAAAAAAAAAAAACTAAAACAGTTTTTTAAAGTCGAATCGAGACGATTCGAGTCTAACGATGGGGTAGTTACGGCCTGGCTCCTCTAGCCGTATTGCACCAACACTTGCAGACTTGTCATACGAAGCATTCTTTCTGAAATAATAAATCAGTCAGTCAAGTTTCATCCTTCAACCAGTGCAGTGCTGAAGTTAATCGTCCGAACCTCCCCACGGGCCGGGAAGCAGCCAACATGGCCCGCTTCCCGGGAACCCCGTACATAACTTATATATATATATATATATATATATATATATATATATATATATATATATATATATATATATATATATATATATATATATATATATATATATATATATATATATATATTATATATATATATATATATATATATATATATATATATATATATATATATATATATATATATATTTGACTTAAAATTTCACTCAATGGGTGTTTTTCGGAATTGCAAAAAATGTTGTATGGAACTCGTTGCAAAACTTGATTTTTTCAGCACTCTTCGTATTTATCCAACTCGGTGAACCTCGTTGGATAAATGTACGACTCGTGCTGAAAAAATCCTCTTTTGCAACTTGTTGCATAAACTACTATTACAGACAATTTGATGAAGTACAACGGTTTCGAGATATGGTCACTAAAGTTTTGATTTTAACTAAAAATTTGAAGTTATTTTTTAAAAGTGTCGATTAGTGAGCATTTCAATTTTTTTTAAGAGTTCAGAAAATTTCAAAAAATTGTCAATGAAACATACAAAATTGTACCTCTGAATACTGAGAGATACAGCGGATAAAAGAAAAAAAAGCAGGAATATTGAAGTTTTTAAGTCTCACCCAAATGCCAATATGTTAAAAAATGAAAGATTTGTGAAATTTTCACATCTATTCGAAAAAACATTTTGAAAATTTTGAGATCAAGACTAACATTTCAATGGGCCAAATATTAAATATAACGTCAAATCATGAAAACGGTGCACTTTATTAAAATGTGTTTAAAGTACTATTCGATTTTACATTTGAAACCGTGATGAAAAATTTTTTGGTTTGATTTTAATATTGCATCTAAAAACTGTGTGTCAGAAAAAAATTGAGTATTTTCTTTAAAAATTTGTCCAAACTCACCTTTTTATGTGAATTGCATCTTTTCTCTTAAATTTGTGCTTGAATGCTTGTTATTCAATCACCAAAATTTAAACCTCCCAATATTATTTTTTAAGTCAGGCTTCAAAGTAAAAACAAATTTAAACTGAATAGTAGGGCGTCCAATTTTCCCGGGTTTTGAATTTCCCGGAAAACGGGAAAAATATTTTTGAAATCCCGGGAATTCCCGGGATCCGGGAATTTTTTGAAGCAAACATAAAATGTATGTTTTCATAATATTTGATATGTTTTCAAGCTCAATAATAATAATTGGTGACAATCTACACTTCAATCTAAACAAGGACGACAGTTTTTAAATAACTTAAAAGAAATTAAAATTGTTTTTTTTTATTTAAAAAAAGTTCAAATTTAAATTTTCAATGTCATTCAAATTAAATAAGTGTTTTATAAATAAATTTCTTCTATATATTTTAATATATGCCATAACTAGAAAAGCTAGACAAATTTCTTTGAAAATATCTACAAAAACGAGAAGCGACAACAAAACAAGAGTTTTTTTTTAAAAAAAAGGTCCTATAAGCTATTGTCCTTCATATTTAAAAAAAACAGTCAATGCAAAATTTTAGATAACTTTTGAATGTTTTATTTTATATAAAACATATTTTAATAATTCTCTTTAAGTTACTACCGCCAACTAGGGAAAATCAGGAATACAGGCTGAAAAGGTACAGGAGATTTCAGAGCAATACATTTGGAAATCGGAGTACTAAAATTTTTTTTGTTCCTGTTTTAACCGAAGTTATTCAAAACACGATGCAATTTTTTTTTTCTTAAATAGCTGTCTTATTTCGTCACTTGCCCCAAAATCCGGAGTTTGATGAAAAGTAATTTAAGATGATAATTTTCAATTTTAATATCATAAATATAAATATGATAAATAGTCTTCAAAAATACGTAAAATTAAATAGAAAATATTTAAAGCGCCAGGCATTTTGCAGATCTATGACTAAATTTTAATCAATTTTCCCTTATCAGTCAAATTAAAGCTGATATATTCCGAATACAAATTTTAATGCTTTAAAGTTCGTATCGATTACTATGTATTTTACTGTTCATCTATTTCTACAACAAAATTTGAATTTTCAGACCCAAATTTGTTTTTTTTTTCAATTTCTGGAATTCCCGGGACAAATTATGAAAATTCCCGGGATTCGGGAATTCCCGGTTTTGGAAAAATCCCGGGATTTTTGTCCCGGGAATTCCCGGGATGGACGCACTATTGAATAGTTAGCCCGTTGCAATAATTTTTCGAAGTTTATGTCCCTCGACTATGACAAAAGTTGAGGGGGGGTTAAATAGCAAAAAAAAAAATATAAAAAATGAAATTGCGAGGCATTTGTTACAACATTTGAATGAAAAAGGTGTTTAAAATGCATTTTACAGCAGTGTTGTTTTTATTGCAATCACCAGTATTTAAAATTTCTAAGCATTGACAATTTTTTTCTTCGGAGTTTCACAAAAATTCTGTGCAAATATTTTCAAACAAGCCACAAAAACATGCTAAATATGCAAACAAAAATTCTTCGAAAATGGTAGGAGGTAAAAATGCTGATTTTTGATTTAAACTTTGTTGCTATGGTTTGAATTCCCAATTTTTTTTATTGAGTATTTTTTTGTTTTAAATTATCTAAAAAGGCATCATTTGTTCTAGAGTTTAAGATGTTGCAAAATCATATTATGATTTGATAAAAAAAGGGTTTTGATTTTTCATGCATTGCAGTTGATGCATTTTTAAGGTCAAAATTTTCAACAAATCTGGAACAACATTGAATCTTTAAAAAAAACTTGAAGCTTATTGCTTAGATTCATTTGAGCCATTCTCCAAAATTGTATTTCTTCGATTTGGCTTGTTAAAAAATTCATTTTTCAATAACTTTTTGAAACCAAAAAATGAATTTTCAAAATTCGTATTTTCTTTATTTTCAAAATTTTTATATAAACTGTTTACTTTCTCAAAAGTGCTTCAACAAGCTAGCTAAATCTAAACTTAGATGTATGTATCCTCCCTGCATATACTTATGAATTGATCTCAGTTGAAGGTTTTTCCAAATCTTTGATTTGAAAATGCAATTCATAAGAACGAATCATTTCTAATAAAACATAAATTAAACTGATTTATTTTTTAAATGTTTCAGTGGATCAAAACATATCAAACCGTCATATTTTGAGCCGTAGCGATGTGTGGGCAATAAAATTGTTAATAATACGATTTTTAAATTCAAAAATCAAACACGCCTGAAATTTTATGAACGTTTTCAAAAAATATTAATTATTAGGTTTTTAAAATCAAGACTACCATTAGTAAAAGGCCAAAAATTCCGCATTACATCCGTTTGAGTTGCTTGTTTTGAATTTAAAGAATTGATCAGAAAACTTCACGCAAAATTCATTTGTTGACTTTAAAAACTGGACTGTTAGTTTCTGAAATATTGGCATTTTAAAATCGAGTGCTGCTTGAGTGACATCTTTAAAACTTCATTTAATTGTTTCTTTATATTAAGGTAGATGTATCGCAGGAACGAAAAGAACATCTTTAATGTTTCTGAGACAATTTTTTTCAGAAAATTTTGTAAGATTTTTGAAAATGACCACAAAAAAATCGAAAGCAATGATTTTTCTTAATAATTTTGAAAACGCATTGAGTCAGAAGTGTTCATAAACACCCAAAAAGAAAAAAATGAAAATTCTGTTGATTGAACGTTTAAAAAAAATCAAAATGATCTTTGAGACATATTTCGAAAGTATCGCAGAGAACCCCTACATTCCCAATTTAATCCTCATCCGGGTGGGTACAAAACTAAGCGCAACTAAGGCAACGCGTTTGTTAAATAACTATTTGATGATCCGGCCAACCCGCCTGATGGTGACCGGCGACAGATATCTACAACCCGGGGAAAAGCTGCTGTTTTTCACACTTCCTGCCACCTTTTCCCGCCGACTTTCCAGAAAGGGGTTAAAATCCGTAAGCAAACACACTTGTTCGCACGGGTGTGTGTGTGTGTTAGTGTGTCCTTAATTTATTTAGAGAGAACACACTGGCCTGAGCCCTTATCAGTTAAGGAACAAGTTGCAGGACAGAGACCAATCCATAGGGGTTTAAATATGGTCAAAACTTTGGCATTTGGGTATCCGGGTTATGTTTGAGTTGAGAGAAAACTAATGTGTTAGCATTGTTTCTAGAGCGGAATTGGTTACGAGTCTATTAATCTTCAGATAACATGACTTCACCAATAAAGTCAAAATCTTTGATTAATCAATTTAAATATACTTTAACAATCTAATTAACAATAAATCACACTCATTAAATTTTGTCACTATCAAAGAATGCATTTATTCAATTAATATTTCATAAACGGCACGCTCCAGCACAAACAGGACTAAATGAAATTGTTTTCAAATCAAATCGAATTAATTATATCGTCACAATAGCACTTTTTTCCAGCACGCCACCCATTATACCGCAATGAGGGAGGAAAAAGGCGCGGAAAATTGCCTTTCACCGGAAGCGCAGTCAATGGTGCAGGGGTGTCTGGAAAATATTCCACCAGCGCTAATTATTTATTCAGGAACGTACTGCCACACGGCCCATACTTAAGCGGTCTATAAATATTAAATTTATTCCGATACAGTTTTGAAGTGGGTTGGGTGCGTTTCTAGTTTTGAAAAAGTGCGAGCAATTGATTCAAGCCTTTCATAATGATAACCTTACTGTGAATGGGAGGGGAAATAAAAACTGTGAACACAGCAAAATATAATTTGCACTTATAGTTCTGTTGTTGACACTAATTGGTTGAATGCATTTCAGCTATAAATTATAGTGCCGTGCTATTATTGCTCTCTTACTTCAATTGGCCACTCATGAATGGTAATTGGGAAACTCATTACTGTCAATGCAGCAGGCTACTTAATTTACTTTGATCTTTTGTTATGTGGGCCGATTAAAGTGCCACAATTGGATACTTTTAGGAGTCTTGTCATAGGGAAAATAAGGAAATAAAAAAATATTTACGATCTTTCAGTGTTTTTTATCGGATTTTCTGTGATTTTATTTTTAACTTTAAAAAATGTATCCAAATGTAAATATTGGCTGATTTTTGCTTCACGTACAGTGCTTTCCCGTTTTTGGCAACACGACACTTCGATACACTTCCTTTCACCAAAAATGTTAGACTAACGGGCAGGCTTCACTGGACACCAAGATTTGGTGCGCCGTGGTGCGGTTTTCGTGTCACTCTAGAACCCAAACCGAGCTGTTTATTGTCACACCATAGCAACTGTACCGAAAGCACCTTGGTACACCACCGGTGCACCCAACTGTATACCAAGATGCAACTCAACAGAATGGTTGATCCAAGTAAACCGGAGGCGACATTGTTTTGATTGAGGTTTGTCAGCCATCATTCACATCTTCGGGGTGGCCTGGCGGTTGTTATCTCCGTCTTAAAATCACGAGGTTCCTGGTTCAATCCTGACTAAAATATTTTTGAGGTTTTTTTTTCAATTTTTATTATCAAAATTAGTGATTATATATACATAAAAAAAAACTTCTTCGAACCTGCGACGCTCTAGTCAAAGGGTTAAAAAATTGAATGGATTTTTGTACACTAAAAAAAATGAGTTCGCGTAAACGTGAACAGAGTTCATGCCAACGGGAACCAGGAAGAAAACTGTTCACTTTCATGGTGCAATGCACTATACAAGTTGAACAGTTTTCTTCCTGGTTCCCGGTGGCATGAACTCTGTTCACGTTTACGCGAACTCATTTTTTTGAGTGTAGTGGAATAGAGAAAACGTTCTGTATTATGCAGGCAGGTAAATGAAAATGCCTATTTCAGGATTATATGCACTAGAAGTTAGAGTTTATATTTCATGACACTACGAAATTCTATTCCTAAAGAATTATTCTGAACAAATAAAAAACATTCAAAAAAATAAAATAATAACTGTCGAGATTCGAACCAAGAACCTTTAAAATACTAATGCAGTGCCTTTGACAACCACACCATTAAGCCAGCTGGCTTGCTAGGCATCAAGAGTTCTAAACTTCTCCCGTGTGGTAGGCGCAGAAACCATGTCAGTTTTGTGTACCCGATCCACACCGCCGCCACACCAAACTTTGGGTTCGGTGCACCGATCAAGCTACCGAGCTGTGTCGGGTTTTTTTCGTGACGAAAAATGGTGCGCATAGAAAAACCGGTATCATAGCAAACCGTTGTCGCACCCGTCAAAAGGTAAGTCTGCTAACGGGACTAACTTGATTTTCCAAAAATCTGTATCTTGGGAAGAAATTTTGAAAGAAAATAAATAATTTTGATGCAGGAAAAAAATCTATTTTTTTAATTATTTTTATGTAAAATCAAATTTGCAAACGGAAAGTACTTAGCATTGCCACTTTATGGCCAATTTTGTGAATTTTTCGATATTTTGTGCTCATTTCTGAAAATGATTTATTTTCGAAAAGCTGACAAAATTTCCTAAAAAATTGTCTCAATAATATTAACAGGACCTCCGTGTACGCACGAGTGCAAGCAGCAGTCAAGTGCTCAGTGCTCCATCGTTTTTCGAAATTTTTCGCCGTAATTTACCGTGATTAGCCGCGAGTTTGCTCCAACAGCATGCCAAGGGCCGTCCGTGGCCGTGGCAGTTCGAGTACGGCCTCGAAAACCCCGCGAAGTTCGTCTACCGGCCGTGTGCAAAAAGGTAAACAAACCAACGCCGCGTCGACCGCCATCGCGCCGGGGAGTGTGTGCGCCAAAGGATTCGACCCCAAGTTATTACACCCTAATTACCGTGTCCAGGGCCGCAGCCCTATAAGGCTCCGTTCAGCTACTTCCGGCAATCTGTCGACCGATGGCGCATCAACATCCGCCAACATTCCCACCAGTAACAAGTTCGCGAGACTGAGTGACGAGGAAAGCAGCTACAACAACACCGACGGTAGCACTACCGACGACGACGACGACCATGGTTGTGCACGGAAGAAAGTGATTTCGCCAAAAAAAGTAATTACTCCAAAGGAACGACGACCACCACCAATTTTCGTTTTGGACACGTTGGCGGACGATGTTGACGAGCAGCTGGAAGGCCTCGTGTACTGCCTCAAAATAGGTAAATCGTCAGTGCAAGTGTTCACGTTTGACCAAAAGAACTTCGACCTGGTTGTGGAGAAATTGAAGCGTGAAAGCTTCAAGTTCTACACATTCGACCCCGTGCAGAAGACAGCTGTTAAGGTCGTCTTGCAGGGGTATCAAGACCGCCCGATCTCCGTCCTCAAGGAGCACCTCTCGGGTGTCGGAATAACGCCGCGAGACATAAAAGTCCTCTCGCGGAAGACAACAGTCACAGGTACACACACACTATACCTGTTGTACTTCAACCGCGGCACCGTCAAAATTCAAGACCTGCGGCGGACTAAGGCGTCCAACGGACGCAGCGCAATGCCACCGTTGCCAGAAATTCGGCCACGGCTCGCGGAACTGCAACCTCCCGCCCCGCTGCGTGAAGTGCGGTGAGTCATACCTCTCGGAGGTGTGCGCACTACCACGAAAGGCGGACTTGGGGGAAAACGCAGAACAAACCAAGCCGCGCGTAAAGTGCGCGAACTGCGGCGGTAACCATACCGGTAATTACCGCGGATGCGTCGCCCGCAAGTCCTACCTCGAGGAGCTGGAAAAGAGGAAGAAGAAAGCAGCAGCGTCCCATCCTCCTCAGCGAAGTACGAGCGCAGCCGTTCCTGCAGCTGGCCAGCTTACGGTTCCAGCGGACAACAAAGCGTTCCCTCCTGGATGGGGACGGTCGTTTGCAAGCGTGGTCGCTGCCGGTAGCGGGGATGCGACCCAGCAAGGAGTCACCGGGGAAGATCTCTTCACTCTGCCGGAGTTCTTTGCTCTCGCGGGGGAGATGACGACGCGGTTTCGGAGCTGCCGTAACAAGGCGGAGCAATTTCTAGCCCTCGGGGAATTAATGATTAAGCACATCTATAAAGGATAAAAAACTGTTATCTAGTTTTAAGCTTTCTCTATTTCTATCCCCTTTTCCTAGCAAGTTTAGTAAGTTTTTTTCTTAATTTTCTTACTCTTGGCAACACCTTTATTTACAAGCAATAACTGTTCCAAAATGGATTATGATGTAACACACAGCTGAAAGGAACTCCAAAACTCTGTTTTGTACCTCAAAAGAACTTATTGTATCTGATTATTCACCAATAAAACCGAATTTGAATTTGAAATTTGAATAATATTAACAAAAAATCTTTTCGTTCCTGAGATAAATCTATTTTAATATAAAGTAACAATAAAATGAAGTTTTTAAGGTTTCACTCAAGCAGCACTCGATTTTAAAATGCCAATATTTCAGAAACTATTAGTCCAATTTTCAAAGTCAAAAAATGAATTATGCGTGAAATGTTATGATCACATTTTTAAATTCAAGACTAGCAACTCAAAAGGATGTAATATTGATTTCAGGGGCCTTTTGGAATGTTAGTCTTTATTTAATATAAAACTCCTTTTTTTTGAAGCGTTCAGAAAATTTCAGGCTTGAATAATTGTTTGACTTTGAAAATCGGACTGGCATAAAATATGACGGCCTCGTCCACTAAAACAAATGAAAAAAATATTCCAGTTTAATTTATGTAAAATGTATTTGGGTCATTCTCCGCCAACTAACACAGCAGTTGCCCCGATCCCTCTTCAATTTGCGTGAAACTTTGTCCTAAGGGGTAACTTTTTCCTGATCACGAATCCGAGGTCCGTTTTTTGATATCTCGTGACGGAAGGGCGGTACGACCCCTTCCATTTTTGAACAGGCGAAAAAAGAAGTGTTTTTCAATAATTTGCAGCCTGAAACGGTGATGAGATAGAAATTTGGTGAAAAAGGGATTTTTGTATATAATTGGACGCCCGATTTGATGGCATATTCAAAATAACGAAAACAAAATGTATTTCATTGAAAAAAAAACACTAAAAACACTCTGCCATTTTCCGTGACTCAACTGTAATTTTTTTTGGAACATGTCATTTTAAGGAAAATTTAATGTACTTTTCGAATCTACATTAACCCAGAAGGTTCATTGTTTTCATAACGAACGAAGTTTTTCATTCTAAAATTTCGTGTTTTTTCTAAATTTTCAGGGTTATGTTTTAGAGTGTAACAATATTCTACAAAGTTGTAGAGCAGACAATTTCAAAATTTTTGGTATGCAGCAATTCCATTTGAAAAGAGTCTAAACCGAAAAAAAAGTTCTCCGATCGGGCTCAAAATTTGTCTGGGGGTTCCTTGGCCAAAATAATTAGACCCGTATTTTTTTGTTTGACCATTAGGGTGACTTACATCGTGCTAGAGTGGTTAAAAATAATGGCAATTTTCGTCATTTTTCGCAAAAACCACTTTTTTCAAAAAATCATATCATCGCACCATTTCATCCGATTTTAGCTGTCTTAGACGCAAAAGAAAGGTGATAAGTTTGGCTTTTTGAGAAAAATAAAAAGTAGTTTAAAAAATCTAGCTTTACATTTGAAAAAGTCGTATGAAAACATAAAATGGCGTTTTGACCGTGTCTAGACCAAAGAGCCTATGCCTGAAAATATTTTTATCGGATTCTTCGGAAAATTTCACATTACTTTTCAAAAAATTGGTGACGTTTCCAAGATATGATTTTTTGAAAATTTAAAACTGAGTTTTTCGACGCGCCATGCTCAAAAACAGGAAAATGACGAAACCGGCATAATTGGGTCCTAAAATGAAGTTTAAATTTGTGATTTTATGGCTCATAACCAATGCTTGAAAAGGGATCTATCACTGAACGGGACTGCTCGATATTCGATAGAACTTTCTGTCAGCGATCATTTCCCAAAACGATATTTGATCGCTGACACACAACGCCTATCATGACCGTCATTGCTTGGCGACGGTCGATGAACGTAAGCACGAAGACAAAACGAACGAAAAATGAGCACCACTCAAGCAGCCGCCCGAACGAGACAACGATCTCTTTCTCTTTCTCTCGTTTTTGTCTCTCTCTTCCTAGTGTATGCTGCGTGGTGACAGGAGTCATATGATTGCTATCATTGGAGAGATGATCGGAATACCGGTAGAATGTCAAACGATCGCTCTCTCAGCGATTTTTCTCCTGGAGGGAAGTCAATGATTGTGTGAGTGTCTTTGCGTAGCACTCATTCCTTTGTGTGTGGAACGAACGAAAGCAGAATTTAAAAATCAGGTTGTCGGGGTGAACGCGATTGGAGTGTTCTGTCAGCTATCACAAAGAATGTCGAAATTTCGCAAGCCCTGCTCATAACGATAAAGCTTATTTTTCTGAGTACAATGACCCTTTAAACGACCACAAAGGATTTAAAATGGATTTTTAATTGAATTTTAAAAAATTTACTTCATGGTCCTTCTTGACAGAAAAGGTCCTACTTGACAGCTCGTTCCAAGGGAACATAGTTTATCAATCGAAAAAATGTTGTCTTGTCAATTTTTTTTGCATTTAAATAAAAAAATTAATTAGAAATGGTTTTTAATCGTGTTTTTTACCGTTGTACATAAAAAATTTACATAGGGCTATAGTACCCAATTTTTAAATGTTCAACTATACATGTTAGGGTATCAAAATTTCCGTAATTAGAAGACACAACTTTTGGTACCCAAACATGTATAGGTCATCGCTGAATTTTGAAGTTATCGCAGTTTTAGTGAAAAAGGTTGATTTTTTGCCAATTTCGTCATTTTCTTGTTGTTGCGCGTGGCGCGTCGAAAAACTTAATTTTTATTTTGAAAAAATCATATCTCGGAAACGAACGGTTCGACATTGCCATTTTTTATATACTATGTGAAATTTTCCGAGGAATCCGATAAAAATATTTTCAGGCATAGGCTCTTCGGTCCATTTTAAGTTTTCATACGACTTTTTCAAATGTTAAGCTAGATTTTTAAAACTTCTCACTATTTTTTTCAAATAGCTAAACTCATCACCTTTCTGTTGCGTCTAAGACAGCTAAAATCGAATGAAATGGCGCGAAGGTATGATTTTTTGAAAAAAGTGTTTTTTTCGAAAAATGACGAAAATTGCCATTTTTCGAAACACCCTAGCACGATGTGGGTCGCCATAACGGTCAAACAAAAAATACGGGTCTAATTAGTTTAGGCTCTTTGCAAATGGTATTGCCGTATATCAATTTTTTTGAAATTGTTTGCTCTACTACTTTGTAGAATATTGTTACACTTAAAACATAACCCTGCAAAGTTAGAAAAAACACCAAATTTTAAAATGAAAAATTTTGTTCTAAATGAAAAAATGACCCTTCTGGGTTAATGTAGATTCGAAAAGAACATTAAATTGTTTAAATAATAAAAAAAAAATATTTTTTTAAGTATTATAAATAAAATATCTGAATAAATTAAAAAAAGTGGAAAAATACATAACTTGAAACCAAGTTTATTATTTAATAAAATACAGATTTGATCATGTCCAGTGCAATTTGTGGACAAAACAAACATAACTTTGGACTTCATCGACATTTCGCTGGAAAAGGAAACACCAAATTCGGAGTAGTTGTTAGTACCTTAATGCATGATGCGCATCAAGTTATAATATCAACATAGCCCGTCTCTTCCTTAATGGCAAAGTTGTGTTTGCAGTAGTTGCTGCCGGAAGGGAAATGCGCTGATTTATCTCCGTTTGACAAATTATTCACTTTTCCTGAATAGCTTGAATCGAAACAGAGAAACTTTCATCATTGCGAAAGGCTTCTCTAGTCTAGAGCTATAGAAAATAAAATTTGTTTTAAAAGTTTGCTTGTACAATTAGATTGCTATGATTTGGCACATTAGCAATTGTCCTCTCTTTGAACAAAATATCTAGAGTTTTTTTTTTGATCCTATAAACTATTGTCTTTCATTTGTTTTTAGGACCTTTTTTAAAAAAACAACTCTAGATCTGTTGTATTAAACCGTTTTGGTTTTCATTACACCCACTTGAACGCTCCAACCCAGAGTCAATTTCCGCATGTGGGGGCACCAATCGCAGCTCACGCAATTTCCTCAACCAAGCAACAAAAAAGCTTCTACGCACCCGGCTCTTGTGCTTGAAAATTGCAAAAGTTTCACAATCGAAAACAAAAGTGCGTATGTGTGTGCGAGTGGAAGTGAAGTGAAACCGCAACCCACTTCTCTACACCACCACTCGCTGATTAGCATTGCAAAATTGGCTCTGCTTCTGCACCTGATCTTGAGCGAGCCCGGAGTGTGTGTGTGTGCTAGGAAAAGCGGAAAATCGGGTGGAAAATCAAGTGCTCCTCTCTAAACTGGGTGGAAGTGGGAGAATGCTTCTTTTTTCGTTTTTTTCGAAACTTTTCGAGCTGATTGAGATTTTTGCATTTTTGTGTTTTTTTTTTTCTCCTCTTCTCAAGTATTGAATATCCGGCTCACTTTTGGTTATCATCATTGGTTCTGTTGGTGGAGTGTTGGAGGAGAAAAAGTTTAGGAGGTGCTGAAAAGAGCTTTGGAGAGCTTAAAATTTAAATACAAAACGTGTGGAAAATGGATCTCGTCCAATCGAGAGCTTGCAGTAAGAGTGATAGAAGAGATTGCATGTTGATTCGAAGCAGCTGATGAGTTGATACTGATTGGATGTTTTGACTGAGGAATAAGAGATTAATTTGGAATTTGGCTCTTTTATAATGTTTGGACAAATAATGTGATGCTAAATATAAAGATTCAGTTGCAAAACCAAAAGAAAAATATATTTTGTGTGACTTTCTTTCCTTGTTCCCGAAACATATTTTTCAAACTTGTTAAAGTTTATTCTTATTCCAGCTCGCCAGTAATAAAATACCTCGCAAAGTGCTCGTTGCATTGAAAATTTATCACAATAATCGTCTTAGCGAATTTTCTTCAAGCTTAAGCAAACTGCCATCCTCATCCCGGAGAAAGTTCCCGAGTCAAAGCAATGTGCAGAGCAGCGTGTGTAGGTTATCCCACGACTAGGAGAAGCAGAAGTTTAAAAATCACACTGGCCAAAGCTGAAAAGTGCCAAAGTCCAGCGAAAACGAAGAGAAAAAAGTAAAAAGAGGCCAACTTTCCGTCGGAATTCATGCTTTCATTTTTCCACCGGACTTTTCAACTCCCATCGCTTCGGTAAAATGGCCATAGTAAAACTTTTTCGGGTGACCAAGTTTTCTTGCAAAAGTTGCACGGCTTTCCGCCCTTGCATTTCTGGCACACACACACAGCTTCCTTCCGGTTCCGGCGGCCAGCCAGCGAGTGCCAAGCGGCTTTTATATATGGGTGAGAACATTTTCAACTTGCACAATCTCGCTCTAAATTCGAACTGGGATTGCTTTTCTGGGAAATTTTCGAGCATATTGCAGCAGCATGAAGTGGTTCTAAGGACGGGATAACACTAAGTTTTGATTTTTTTTACTTCAGTTACTTCCTGAAAAGTGGAGTACTTGAAGGCACTCTGGAGTGGATTCCGTCATAAATCATAAATCATAAATCATAAATCATAAATCATAAATCATAAATCATAAATCATAAATCATAAATCATAAATCATAAATCATAAATCATAAATCATAAATCATAAATCATAAATCATAAATCATAAATCATAAATCATAAATCATAAATCATAAATCATAAATCATAAATCATAAATCATAAATCATAAATCATAAATCATAAATCATAAATCATAAATCATAAATCATAAATCATAAATCATAAATCATAAATCATAAATCATAAATCATAAATCATAAATCATAAATCATAAATCATAAATCATAAATCATAAATCATAAATCATAAATCATAAATCATAAATCATAAATAATAAATCATAAATCATAAATCATAAATCATAAATCATAAATCATAAATCATAAATCATAAATCATAAATCATAAATCATAAATCATAAATCATAAATCATAAATCATAATCATAAATCATAAATCATAAATCATAAATCATAAATCATAAATCATAAATCATAAATCATAAATCATAAATCATAAATCATAAATCATAAATCATAAATCATAAATCATAAATCATAAATCATAAATCATAAAATCATAAATCATAAATCATAAATCATAAATCATAAATCATAAATCATAAATCATAAATCATAAATCATAAATCATAAATCATAAATCATAAATCATAAATCATAAATCATAAATCATAAATCATAAATCATAAATCATAAATCATAAATCATAAATCATAAATCATAAATCATAAATCATAAATCATAAATCATAAATCATAAATCATAATCATAAATCATAAATCATAAATCATAAATCATAAATCATAAATCATAAATCATAAATCATAAATCATAAATCATAAATCATAAATCATAAATCATAAATCATAAATCATAAATCATAAATCATAAATCATAAATCATAAAATCATAAATCATAAATCATAAATCATAAATCATAAATCATAAATCATAAATCATAAATCATAAATCATAAATCATAAATCATAAATCATAAATCATAAATCATAAATCATAAAACATAAATCATAAATCATAAATCATAAATCATAAATCATAAATCATAAATCATAAATCATAAATCATAAATCATAAATCATAAATCATAAATCATAAATCATAAATCATAAATCATAAATCATAAATCATAAATCATAAATCATAAATCATAAATCATAAATCATAAATCATAAATCATAAATCATAAATCATAAATCATAAATCATAAATCATAAATCATAAATCATAAATCATAAATCATAAATCATAAATCATAAATCATAAATCATAAATCATAAATCATAAATCATAAATCATAAATCATAAATCATAAATCATAAATCATAAATCATAAATCATAAATCATAAATCATTAATCATAAATGGGTAATTCTCTACCAATTCACCCGAAATAGGGAAAAGTTGCCCCGACCCCTCTTCGATTTGCGTGAAACTTTGTCCTAAGGGCTAACTTTTGTCCCTGATCACGAATCCGAGGTCCGTTTTTTTATATCTCGTGACGGAGGGACGGTACGACCTCTTCCATTTTTGAACAGGCGAAAAAAGTGGTGTTTTTCAATAATTTGCAGCCTGAAACGGTGATGAGATAGAAATTTGGTGTCAAAGGGACTTTTATGTTAAATTAGACGCTCGATGTAATGGCGTTCTCAGAATTCCGAAAAAAACGTATTTTTCATAGAAAAAAACACTAAAAAAGTTTTAAAAATTCTCCCATTTTCCGTTACACGACTGTAAAAAATTTTGGAACATGTCATTTTAAGGGAAATTTAATGTGTTTTTCGAATCTACATTGACCCAGAAGGATCATTTTTTCATTTAGAACAACATTATTCTTTTTTAAATTTCATGTTTTTTCTAACTGTGCAGGGTCATTTTTAGAGTGTAACAATGTTCTACAAAATTGTAGAGCGGACAATAACAAAAATTTTGATATGTAAACATAAGGGGTTTGCTTAAAAACATTACGAGTTATCACAATTTTACGAAAAAAAGTTTTGAAAATGTTGGTCGTCGTCGATCATGCCGTTCATCGTCACCCGCGACAGTCACGGGCGACGAAACAAAGAGAAACGCAAAAATTAACTTTGCAAACTTTTTTTTCGTAAAATCGCGATAACTCGTCATGGTTATAAGCAAACCCCTCATGTATATTTATCATTTTTTTTAAATTGTCTGCTCTACAACTTTGTAGAACATTATTACACTCTAAAAAATAACCCAGCAAAGTTAGAAAAAAAAACGAAATTTTAAAATGAAAATTTTTGTTCTGAATGAAAAAATGACCCTTCTGGGTCAATGTAGATTCGTAAAATACATTAAATTTCCCATAAAATGACATGTTCCAAAATTGTTTACAGTCCAGTAACAGAAAATGGGAGATTTTTTAAAAATTTTTAGTGTTTTTTTTTCGAGTAAAAATACGTTTTTTCGGAATTCTGAGTTTGCCATTAAATCGGGCGTCTAATTTTACATAAAAGTCCCTTTGACACCAAATTTCTATCTCATTATCGTTTCAGGCTGCAAATTATTGAAAAACACCACTTTTTTCGAATGTTGTATTTTTGTATTTTTGTATTTTTGTATTTTTGTATTTTTGTATTTTTGTATTTTTGTATTTTTGTATTTTTGTATTTTTGTATTTTTGTATTTTTGTATTTTTGTATTTTTGTATTTTTGTATTTTTGTATTTTTGTATTTTTGTATTTTTGTATTTTTGTATTTTTGTATTTTTGTATTTTTGTATTTTTGTATTTTTGTATTTTTGTATTTTTGTATTTTTGTATTTTTGTATTTTTGTATTTTTGTATTTTTGTATTTTTGTATTTTTGTATTTTTGTATTTTTGTATTTTTGTATTTTTGTATTTTTGTATTTTTGTATTTTTGTATTTTTGTATTTTTGTATTTTTGTATTTTTGTATTTTTGTATTTTTGTATTTTTTTATTTTTGTATTTTTGTATTTTTGTATTTTTGTATTTTTGTATTTTTGTATTTTTGTATTTTTGTATTTTTGTATTTTTGTATTTTTGTATTTTTGTATTTTTGTATTTTTGTATACTTTTCTATTTCCGAGCTGCTAATCTTTTCTGAGTGTATTCAAAAAGTGCAAAAAAGACCTGCCCAACTTTTCTGCTTATTCAATATTCATTTCAAAATTCTCGCACGTTTCTATCATTCAATATCTTCACTGCTTTGGCATTAAACAAACTATCCAACTTTCAGCTCTCACCCCCACTATCCCTCCCAAAGCGCATAACTTTTCGTCAGTTCCTTCCGAGCAGAAAAAAGCAGGAGAAAATGAAGAAAAGCTTAAGCGGGAGAGAAAAAAGGGCCCCGAGATAAGATGATTGGAGGTGGTGCGCTGCCCAAAGTGGAGCTGCACAAAAGTTTCGGGTGGCTAATTTTCCTGTCGTTAGCTGACAAACTGACCGTGAGGAAGGATTTTCGGTCCCCGGAAGCGAGTACGAAGCTTATTCGGCATGACTTCATGCTGGGTTAAGTACGTGACCTAATGGAATGGAAAAGTTTGGTTGGATTTTCGTGCTGTTTTCCGGTGAAAACTTTGCAAAAACCAAATTGAGTTGCGTGAAACTGTTTTATATTTCTTGGAAATATTGTACGGCATGAATTAAAATTTAGAATTCTTAGAAAATCTTGCATGTTACCTCTTTAAAGATTATTCCCCATTAAAATAAACAAAAATAGAAATCGATTCACGTGTGGGCTTATCCTTAACCGTCACCTTGACAGCTTAACCAACACGACAGGTATGAATTTTTGGTTTCATGTTTATTTTTATAAATTTTCTTCCTTTGGCCTTACCCCATTTAAATTCAACCCACACTCACAGTAGGTACATGTCCTTAAACCTCTTTGGAAGCCGCATTCGGGGAATGTGCCACGTAATACTTCCAGGAAGTGGTACAGTGGCTCGCAACCGCAAAAAGGACGCATGCATGCGTGTCGGGCTGGATGTCAGACGACGAAGACGTTAAGGGGGAAATAAAATAAACATGGCTGCTCGCACACATGTACAAATATGGAGAAAAAAAAGGATCGGCCTAGACGTCGCGACGGCATGCTCAAGAAGGATATACCCTTTAAATGGAACCATATAAAGAAAGTAAAGTCAAGGCTGCGTTGTTGATTCTTTTGAAAGGTGTCGGCTAGAAATTGGAGAGTAATTTAAATAAAGTAAAAATGACGCAAATTATCTTTAAAAAATGTGATTAAACTTTTAATTCAAACGTTGACATTATGCATAAAAAATATAAATTACAAATAAATTAAAATAAGTCATATAGTTTTCAGTTCGTAAAAAAACTAATAATTTTCTTAACAACTTGATCATTACCGCAAGACTCCAACTCGATTAATCATATTTTGTCATAGGAAAAGTTATGCTTGGGTTATGTCGATGACCAAGGCTACAAACTGTACGAGTTGTTAACCCTTTGTGAGAAATTTAATACGGATATTTTAAACACGATAAGGATTTGTACAAAATTTTAAATGAAAACAAATAATATGAAAGGAAAAAATATGTGTTAAAATATGCAGAGCGGGTTTGTTAGTGAAATTTATGTAGTAATTTATTGACGTTGAACTTCACAAGAAATTTTTAACAAAAATCAAGCAGGAAATGTATAACAAAAATCCGTTATGTTTTAATTTGTATCAATTAACCTAGGTCAAAACAATGTTTTTTTGTCAATTTACATCATGAACTATGTGAAAAAAATGATGATTATATTACATCTGCGAATAGTGACAGATTTTTTGTTAAAATAAATGTGTAACTTTACATTCCTGGGCTTTGTCATAATGAGTATCATAGGTTTGATGCTTGTTTGGCAAGGAGTATGATTTGATCCAATGTGGAATTAAAATCGAAGTTTTCAGTAGGATGCGGGTTTTTTTTTTAATTAGTTTTTGTAGAATTTAGGATTAAACTATAAATATCAACTTTTTATACTTTGCATTTAGTTATTTAGGGACAAAATTAGGAATGGTGAATTTAGTAATTCTTTCAAAATCGGTAATTTTCATTCAAGTAGCATAAAAACCATACTGATTTGCAAACTTTCCATAGAGTCTCGATCAATCAAAAGTGAAAGGATATCGGACTAAATTCGTTGATCTGTTGAACTAACGGTTGTCGGATTATGATTGTATCGACCATTGTTGCGAATCGAGGATCTACTGGAATTCTGACGATCAAATGGTCGTCTCTTTTTCAATTAGCGACTTGTAAAATATGAACTGTTAATCTATTTTTTTTGTTTTTTAAAGAAGCCAGACAGGTTTTAAAAGAAACGTACAGGAATTTTTGACTATTAATTAAAATTTCGGGGATTTGAGATAAGAGTAGCTTTCGGACAGGTTACTTTAAATCTTGCATTCAATTCAAGTTTGGTAGTTATCCGCAAAGGAATATTTGGACTTATATGAATAACAAGCATTTCCCGGCAAACTTCGTCCTGCCATTTTTTGGTTTCCTGACATTTCTTGCTTGTTTGCTTATTCAGCCTCCTGTGATCAAAATTTGATTTTACGCAGCTTTTCCCATACAATCTGCAGATATTCCGGAATCGGTTCCAGAGTGGCCAAAGTTGTAACTTTTTGGCGTAAGAACCTTCCTTGGGCTTATACGAACCCAACGCAACAAATAGCTCCTCGATCCGACGCTCCGTATTGAACTGATTCGCGTTCGAACGAAACCATCGAAATTTTTTATACATATAGAAGATTGAAAATATTGGATTATTGAATAACACACAACTGTGCATTTATTCTAGAGTCAGATCCATACAGCGTCAGTGTTTATTCGGTCGAAGTGTACTAATTCATTGGCAGATCTGATTCTAGTTGTAATGCACGACAAGACAACTGACGGACGTGACAGGACGAGGGTTTAAGGTTTCGACATCAACGATGTGCGGCTGGATTACCCTACCAAAAAAAGAAGTGTAACTTTACATCAGAAACTGGTCATGTTTTCATCAGTTTCTGATGAATTTCTTATTTTTGCACATTGTTTAGGTAAAACAACTCAAAATTAGGACTTAAATTGAAATTTTTGAAGATATTTTAAACAAAGAAAGTAAAAAATTCTTGATTCTTTTGTGTTACTGGTTTCGTCTCAGCAAAAAATCCGATGATAAAATCGCATGCAAAAGCATGCACATTACACTTATAATACACACTGTATGTAAATGTATGAAAAAATATATCCGATTTTCAGTTCTTAGCAATGTAATTAAGCTCTGTATCCCCATACTTCCACTTGAAATGAAGTCAAAATTAAACTTATGAGAATTGGACGAGCTTTACGCTAAAAGATAAGAATGGACAAATCCCCATTTTTCAACATTTTTATTTATAAAACCGCTGTATCTTCTCAAGGATTGGAATTAGAACAATTATCGATATTGATACTTTTCTGTAATATTGTCTGGAAAATCGATTCCCACAATCAGTTTAAAAAAATAAGTTTCGACCACATTAAAATAAATGATTTTTCTATTTTTTCAGGAAAGACGTGATATCGGAGTGGGTCGAGTAAAAAGTACCTGAAAATGTCATGTTTAGAGTGGACTTGCTCTAAATTCAAACTTATCTTTTTCCACGATTTTCAAAAATCATAATTTAAAAAAAAATGGCAGCACTTCCAAATGAATTTTGACCAACTCATGAAATGGTTTAAAAGATGTCATTTTTTGTCATCTAAAACATATCCAAAATTGAGATTTCCAGATTCAAGATTGAGATTGTTGTTTTGCGCAATCATTTTTTTTTTTTGGTAAAAAATTGAATTACAAAAACTTACAAAAATCACCCTTTTTACAATCTTCCGAAGTTTAGCTAAAATCGATTTTTTAGAATAACTTTTGAAGTACTTTTCTAAACTTCATAATATTAACTAGGGTCTTACGAGACCCCAAGACGAATCAAATGAGATCAAACCGGTCCAAATCGGTTCAGCCAGTCTGGAGATAATCGAGTGCATTTTTTTGGGTGCACGGACTCACATCCAGACACACGCACAGACATTTGTTCAGAATTTGATTCCAAGTCGATAGGTATACGTGAAGGTGGGTCTACGAGGTCGAATAAAGATGTTCATTTTTCAAGTGATTTTATAGCCTTTCCTCATAGAGATGAGGAAGGCAAAAACAGTTGTCCCAAAGATCAGCGAATTGCTTTATAAACTTTTAAAACTTATCTTTGTCATGAAACCGTCACTAGAAAAAAAACTGTTATAAACCGAAAAACCTTTAAATTTAATACATTCCCTCCTTCAATCCAGTTTTTGCCTTCCTCACAGAGGTTGTGTGTATAAGTACTGTTTGTGTATGTATGAGAGAAACCAATAAACTCAATCAATTTTCTCACTTCTATTTTGTTTAACTCGTTAAGGATCCCATGGATCAAGTTTTAAACTGTTGCCAGTCATGATATTTTTTTTTTAATATTTGATATAGAAATCTGTTTTCCCTTTTATTTGGATGTCAGATAAATTGCCAGAAATCGACTCAAATAGCAATTGAAAGACATTTTCAAAGGTAAAAAAAAATGAAGATATGGCAACTCTGTCTCAATATGAACACTTAAGTGATATTTATGTTCTTTTTTGAAGTCATTATTTCTATGAAAACTAAGTCTGGATCCATCTTCATACAAATCGTTGGACAGATAGTCGAAATCCCTCTCAAGCTAGACTAGATGTTTGACAATCTGGCAACACAGTCTCCACTTATGACTACTTGAAATTTATGTACATTTTGAGGTCGGATTTTATTTGGACTGAGTTTGTTCCATTTCAAAAACCGTTTTTGTTGTGTACCAGATCTTTGTGACATCAATTTTGTTAAGTAGTGGGAAAGTCAAAAACCACATAGGTGGATTTAGTTAGTTGTTTTTCAAATTGTTTTTTTTTTTCAAGTTATAATACTAAATACAAAATGAACAAATTTTCCATTGCCAGTTATAAACCCCCATTATTTCTAATTTTAAACATTTCCAATAACTAATCCCTCTCATGCCTCACAAGGTGAAAAACTGTTCCCCCTTTCCAAAGCTCCGCAATCGTTAAGATTAAATCACTCCAATTAATCCCATCGAACAAAAGGTTTTGTCGGCCAACCTGTCCTGTGCCAAAGGAGACCCCTTCCCACACACAGCTGATCCCAACCTACAGCCAGGCGCGGCAGTGGCCAAATCACACACCACAAACAACAACAACAACAACATGGATAAAAAAAGGCGGCGCAAAACATGGTCCAAAACAGAAAAAACGAGCAGCAGCTCCATGTAAAATTACAGCCTTTTACTCGAGTCTACCCGTTCGCAATAAAAAGAGCGAGTTTCAGGTGGAGTAACTTTTGGAAAGGGTGTAGTGGCACTTGTTTTACTTTTAAAGCAAATTAACTGTAAATTTAAAAAAAATGTATTTTCGAGCTAGGGGCCAAATATTGCCTAAAACTGTGAGTTATGTAAAATCTGTAGTCACATTTAAATGGGCGTAACATCTGCTTTAAATTTTGTAAATTTCAAAATTCAACCTAGTTACTATAAGTTCAATTCAAATTTGAATACGTCTTACTCACAGTTTATACCTGAAACTACACCATCTTGAAATGTAAACAAAACAATCAAGTATCAAAATTCACCTTATCCCTTCCAAAATGTTGCATCCCACTTTCCCGACGAGGACCTCCGTATAGGCACGGACGGGCAGGCCAGGAAGCAGGAAAAAGCTTCGCTTGTAATAAATCAATATAAACGAGCTATTTTTCACCCGGCTCTGACATGGTCCTGTGTGCGGAAGTTTTTGCCTACGGTCCGTTCCGTCGCCAGGCACAGGACAAAGGGTAATGACATTCCCAAGGGGGGAGGACGAACGGGGTATACCGTGTGAATTTTTTCCCAAAAATAGAAGCGACACATTTTCAATTTTCCCGCTAGAGGCGCTGCCATGACACAGTGGCACTCACGCCTGAAGATGGACTTCCCAGTGCGCAGGTTCGTGATCCAGGGGTTCATTCCGCATAACGGAACCGAAGCCGGCTCGAAGTACACGAGGACGTCGAAAGTCGCGGGTCAGTCGCGTGCTACCCCGGCAACCGGACGGACCGTGCTCATGGCCTGCTGCTGCTGCGACTACTCGTGGCCGTCGTGACCTGCATCAAGCGGAAAGTTCTTCTTCGTCGCAGCCCCAAGGAATGACAGCTGGGGGCCGACACAGTGAACCAGAGCGTGGCGAAGCGGTTTTTCCGACGCTCGGAAGGGAAAGCCGGAAGGTCGTTTGTGAGTTTGTGTGTGTTTTGGCTGGGATGGTAGGGCCACTGTCAAGGACTGTGGGTGGCAACTGGTACTGGGAGGTATTGAGCTGTGGGAAAAATTGTGCGCTTGAACGAGAAGAAATCGAAAGATGGAAAAGGGACGAGAGTTTTCCTTGTGGGAAATGTTGTCGGTTTGTTTTCCGGTGCGTTGGCTGTGTGTGGGTGTGTGTGTGTGTTTTGTGTGGTTTTGTGGGAAAAGGAAAAGTTTTTCGAGAGGTGCAATCGATGATGGAGAGTGGTGTCACGTAGAATGACTGTTTCAATGGAGACTTCGTACAATACCAATTATGATAAATATTAAGAAAACATATACAGTCGTTAGTTAAATTATTGCGGCTACCTTGAAAAAATAGGACTTTGCCGGTGGAATATTTCAATTTTTTATCATTAACTACTTTTTTTCAAATACTCAAAACATTAAAAAATTGTGCCGCCCCTCCGTCACTAGATATCGAAAAAAGTAAAAGAGGGATCGGGGCATCTGCTGTGTGAGTGGCCCAGTTATCATTTCCAAACTTGTTCAACAATTCAGGATGCAAATGAGAATTTATTGTTTATTCGTCAAGCTTATGTAGACTATTTACAATTTTCTTACATACTAGATGAAGAAACTTATTTCAGACATATATTTTATTTGCTATTTCGTTGTTAAACTTATTACCATTCCTGGCATTCTCGAATGACGAAAATGCCTACTTTTCTCTAAATAAAATAAAACAATCGAAAAGTAAAACTTATTGATACAAGTGCTGAAAAGTTCTGCTTTTCAGCACTGAAATGAGTGTTGAAAAGTATTAATTTTTAGCACTTGTATCGAAAAGTTATACTTTTCAAAATTGTTATGATTTTATCGGTGAATTGACTATTCACACAGGCAATCGACTTAAAATTTCATTCAATAGGTGTTTTTTGGAATTGCAATTTTTTGTTGTATTCAGCACTCGTCGTATTTATTCAACTTGGTCATCCTCGATCTTGCTGAACAAACTTCTTTTTAGAAATTGCTGCAAAAGCTACTATTTAGAAGATAAAATCCTGAGCTGCTTTTCACCGATTTGATGACGTTTTGAAACGTGATCTTACTTGGTTAAAGTTTCAGGGAAAATCATCACTTGTTAGAGTTGCAGGGAATTTCTGTGATACTTTTTATTTAGGAGAGAGTGGGGAGACTTGATCCCAAGCCTGTATCTCGTCAGCATGTGGGTTTAAAAATTAGCTTTGTTTTATAAAGTTGTGCGAAATTGACTAAAACTCATTGTAGAAAATAAAGAAAAAAATTACAAAAGTGTTTAGATTGTGTTACATATATTAATTATCAATTTTTTTTATTCACGAATTATTTGACAAACTTATCAACTACAAAACCCTCACGTATTTGACGTTAAATTTGTCGTCATATTATTTTAACAATCAATTTTTTAAAATAATGCGTTTGGGGAGAATAGATCCCTGCATTTTTACAGTCACTGGAATCAGCCTCAAACATAATTAATTGGGCTGGGTTTTCGCACATAGTTTCATTTAGTGTAGTTGTACATAACTTACTGCAGTTTGAACCATTTTTCAAATGTTTTGTAAACAAAAGTTACCAGCTTTTGTTAACATGAATATTTTTAGTTTTAAATATTTAACATACTAAACCTGTTATATTTTGAACACAAACGTACAGGTTTTTTACGTGAAATTGATGTGACTTATAGAAATGAAAAGTTTGGATGCATAAGAAACATTTTGCTTAAGATTTCTTAAAAATATTGCAAGGGGGATCAAGTTACCCCTAACATTTTGAAAATGCCGGTTTAAAATATTTTTTTAAAACACTTGGCATGATTCGAAGAGTTCATCTGATGAAATACCCTTATCAGTCAAACATAGTTGAATGTTTATGCTTTCAATTCATGCAAAAAGTTCATAGTTTTGTGAGAAATTGACAGAGTTATGTGCGATACAAAACATGGGGATCAAATCTCCCCACTCTCCCCTAAATATTTTAGAATTTAAATTGAATTTATTTTCACACTGTTTGCCAGCATTTTAAAAAACAACATTATTTTTTACCGGCGTTCAAGCATATATGAGATTGTACAAAAATTAATCAAATTTAACAAAATTTTAAACGAAATGAGTATGCAGTGCCATTCTGTTTTTTGGCAAAACACGATTTTGGCAACAATTTTTTTTAAATTCACGATTCTGGCAACACTCAAATTAATTTGATGTGTTTGGTCTCGTTATACTTTCAAAATATAACTACACCATATTCTTTTTTTAAGTCACTTTTTTTAAACGATTCTCGATTTACACAACTCTTTTTTAAGTCATGACTTAAAATGAGAATAAACATGACTTAAATTGAGAATATGACTTAAATCAAGAATCTTTGGGTAATTTGTCGGAGTATTTTCAAAACCTATCAATTGTATTTTGTTTAGTTATGTTATTAAAACATTTTAGCATGGTTTTGGAACACCTGGGATGTTCTAGTCCATCCGTCCGTTTTGTGCAACTAGCTTGCCAAAGAACCAAGTCGAAACTTCAAAATTTTGACAACGGTTCCTACCCAGACTACTTCAGTGAGTGAGGTAGGCTACAGTACATTGTTGTAACAACTTATTGGGATGTTCTGGGACATCCAAGGACTCCCTGGAGTTAAGATCTGTGGGTCTACCGCCGTAACATTGGTCGGCGATTTTTGACCTCGGAACATATCCGCATAGCTTCAGTGAGTATGGTAGACTAGTTTGCTGATGTTTTGGGATGTTTCGGGACGTCTAAGGACTCCCTGGAGTTAAGATCTGCAAGTCTAGAACCGTAACAAGCAAGAGGTCGACGGTTTATGACCCCGGAACATATCCGCATAACTTCAGTGAGTATGGTAGACTACTTACCAGTTAAGATCTGCAGGTCTACCGCCGTAGCAAGCCAGAAGTCGACGGTTTTTGACCCCGGAACATACCCGCATAGCTTCAGTGAGTATGGTAGACTACTTTCCAGATGTGTTTGGATGACCTGGGTCATCCAAGAACTCCCTGGAGTTAAGATCTGCAGGTCTAGAACCGTAACAAGCAAGAGGTCTACGACTTTTAACCCTGTGACAGCGCAACTAGCGCTGCCCCTCTCTGACGTAATGTCGAAAGACAGTTCCGGGGAGGCTTGAAGGCTTACCGTGATATTAGTGGCGTTTTTTTAGTGAGTCGGATGCAACTCTAACCTCACACTATGTCTGCAGGCAGATTTTTCGTCCTATTGAAACAAGAAAAAAATACCCGCATAGCTTAAGTGTGTATTGTAGACTTCATTCCTTGTATCTTGGGACAAAACACCAAAACCATCCAAAACACATCTGGTAAGTAGTCTACCATACTCACTGAAGCTATGCTGGTATGTTCCGGGGTCAAAAACCGTCGACCTCTGGCGTTGGTAAACATACAGGTCATAACTCCTTGGATGCCCCAGATCATCCCAATAAATTGTAACAACAATGTACTTTAGCCTACCTCACTCACTGAAGTAGTCTGGGTAGGATCTGCTGTGAAAATTTTGAAGTTTCGACTTGTTTCTTTGGCAAACCAGTTTCGCAAAATTTCCGGAAGTTTCGGAATGACTAGAACATCCCAGGTGTTCCAAAACCATGCTAGAATGTTTTAATAACATAACTAAACAATATTTAATCGATACATTTTGAAAATTCTCCGACAAATTACGAAATCCCAAAGATTCTTGATTTAAGTCAGATTCTCAATTTAAGTCATGGACATTCTTTTTTTAAACGATTCTCGATTTAAACACCCCCATTTCGTTGTGTAAATCAAGAATATGGTGTATTTTTGAAGCACCCATTATTACAAAGGGTTAACGATGTTTATTGATGTTTCTCACACAAATATTGTTTCTTTTTTCAAACGAACAAGTGAACAATTCAAGAGAACTAAAATTTGTTCAGTTTGAGCCAAAATAGCCAAATCTGGGGCATGGACGTAAAATTTGAAAAGCCTGAAACTTTTAGGGGTTGCTTGGACATGAACATATAAAACTAGAATTTGAACCAAATTTGAGCACTCTAGGTAAATGGGACAAATAGGAACAAAATGCTTGAAAGTTAAAAAACGTCAAAAGGCTGTAATTAGGGAAACTTTCAATTAAATTTCAAAATCAATAATGCATCTGAAATGGCTTAAAAATGCAACAAAATGAAGGGTTAAATATCCCAATTGGTTGAATCTAAAGGAATTTATTAAAACTTTTGTGAAAAAATTAGCCCAATTTTCAAGCTCAAATAAAGCAGTGCTCCATGCAGATATCAACTGGATTCTACCAGCAGCTTTTAGGGGACATGTGGAACAACCATCTGAGATCCTTTTTTTTTTTTTTTCTTTTTGTTGCCCAATGGGCATTGGGTTAAGTTCACTGCGACCACCTGAGAAGGCTATCTTTTGTGATGTACCCTGGTTACTGTCCATACTACAAATTACTCGTATCCATTGGATCGGAAGACGAGGGGTTATTTTGCAGACATGGTTTATCCCAATTCGGCGCAATACAGTCGATGAACTGTATGACCTTCTTGGGATGGGTGTGGTGCCATACATCGTACGGCGTAAGAAGGTGCGATCCAAAGAACCGCAGCCTTCGAGACACAAGTGCTCCGCAGAAGCAGAGTAAATGCGCCGAGCTTTCCAGCTCAGTTAAACAAAAACGACAGAGGTTGTTAGGCCACCTGCCGATTTTGTGCAGGTGATATCTGGCAGGACAATGTCCTGTTAGAAGCCCTGCGAGTATTCGTAGTTCCCTACGGTTTAAGCCAAGAAGTTTCCTGGCAATTGAAGGACTTGGAGTGATAAAAGTTTTAGCTTGTCTCAATCCTCGCATCTCGCCCCAGATTGAAGCGATTTGCAATTGTCCCCAATTAGTTATTTCTTGCTTCACGGCACTTTTTGAGATTCCAAGGAACGGCTCGGGACCCACGAAGATGTTTGATGAGCCTTGTCTAGCAAGTTCATCAGCCATTTCGTTGCCTTCAATGCCGCAGTGCCCTGGGACCCAAAACAACATGACTCTGTTATGCCGAGAAGCAAGTTCCCTGAGGGAAGCGACGCACTCCCAAACAAGTTTGGATTCGCATTTAGAGGATTTTAATGCCAATAGTGCAGCTTGGCTATCCGAGAAAATACCGATTTTTGCGTGTCTATAATTTCTCATAATACACGTCCTCGCACAGATGTGTATGGCATACACTTCTGCTTGAAAAACGGTAGGCCACTTTCCCATAGATATGGTTTCCCTGGTTCGAGGACCGAAGACTCCAGCTCCAGTAGAAGTGCCCATTTTTGAACCATCCGTAAAGAAACGAATAGTTCCTTCTGGAAGTGTAGGTCCTCCATTACTCCACATTTGGCGATTTGTTTCAATCACCTCATATGGAATGTCCATGTTGGGCCTTACCTCCATGCAGTCCGAGACTGAAGTTGCAAGGGGGGAAATGTTAAAAGCCTTCACGATCCGCGAGTGACCCGTTCCATCTCCTTCCACCCAGTTGTTACACCGTTGTAGTCGTAGAGCGCCAAGCGCAGCCTCCTGCTTCACATGTAAATGTAAAGGCAGAATGCATAGCATGGCTTCCATGGCCGCGGTGGGGGTTGTTTTCATTGCACTCGTTACAGAGAGACATGCCAGTCGTTGGAGCTTGGTCAGCTTCGACTGACATGTCTTCTGTTCAGTCTTCAGCCACCAAACGGTCGACGCATAGGTTACCCTAGGTCGGGCGATGGTGGTGTAAGACCAGAATGCAAGTTTCGGTTTAAGGCCCCAGGTTTTGCCGAGCATTTTGTTGCACGCCCAGATAGCAGTAGTTGCCTTCTTTACCGCATAGTCCAGATGTGCATTCCAGTTCAGCTTTTTGTCAAGGATTACTCCTAAATATTTGACCTCAGAACTGAAGGTCAGTTGGGTTCCTTTCAAGGTAGGCGGCCTAAGGTCGTGTTTCCTCCTGTTAGTAAACGGGATTATCACGGTTTTGTTGGGGTTTATTGTCAGCCCTTCCTGCTCACACCACGACATGGTGCAGTTTAGAGCTGACTGTAGACGGTCCGATAACGTTCCGTCGTACTTCCCCCGGATGATTAAGACTACGTCGTCAGCATATCCAATGACTTCGTAGCCGAGTAGTGTAAGTTTTCTTAGAAGACTATCTACCACCAGCAGCCAAAGCAAAGGAGAGAGTACTCCCCCTTGCGGACAGCCTTTGGCTGCTGTTATTGTGATAGATGTGTCTCCTAGCGATGCTGAAATCTCTCTGCTCGTAAGCATAGCATGAATCCAGCTCGCAGTTGTTCCATCGACGTTCCTCGACCGGAGCGCTTCATTGATGGCTGTGTACGAAGTGTTATCGAAGGCACCCTGAATATCAAGAAAAGCACAAAGTGCAGATTCTTTATATTTCAGTGCGTTCTCGATACGTGACACTAACGCGTGTAGGGCAGTTTCGGTCGATTTGCCCGCTTGGTATGCATATTGGTGTTTATGCAAAGGGAAGTCCTTCAAGAACTCCGCCCGGATGTGGTTATCCGTGATTTTCTCCATAAGCTTGAGCAGCGTCACTGTCAGACTTATGGGTCTGAAGGCTTTTGGCATCGTGGGGTCACTTCTGCCGGCCTTAGGTATGAAGATCACCTTAACTTTGCGCCAGCTTCGAGGGATGTAGCCCAGGGTGAAGCTGGCTCGAAGTAAGTTGATCAACTCAGCCATTATGGTGTCGGCTGCTTTTTGGAGAAAGATTGGAAGGATGCCGTCGGGTCCTGCAGCCTTCAGTGGTTCAAATGTGCCGAGGGCCCATCTGATTGAAGACTGGTTGAACATTCGACGGGCTAGGTGGACTGACTCTCTTGATGGTCGACACCATACGCCATCTGCAGTCCGGGTACTAGCTGCATCCTCCTCTCTTTCAGTTGATTCTGGAAAGTGCGTACTCATGAGTACTTGCAGTGTTTCCTTGTTTGTGACAGTGAGAGTGCCTTGCTCGTCTCTCACCTGTCCTAGACCGTTGGAATGGTCTTTTGACAACGCCTTTTGGAGTCGGGTTGCTTCAGACATCGAGCTTATGTCCTCACAGAAATTAGCCAGGCTAGTTTTTTTGGCTCTCCTCAACTCCGCGTTATACTTCGTTAGGGCTGCTTTGTAGGCATCCCATTCGGAAGTGAGCTTAGCTCTGTTGAAAAGCCTTCTAGCCTCCTTGCGGAGACTGCTCAGGCTTTCGCTCCACCACGGTACGTCCCGACAGATTTCCCTCACCTTCTTAGGGCAGCTTGCCTGGTAGGCTGCCGTGATCCTGCGTTGAAGAGTATTCGCTGCAGTATCCAATTCTTCGGGGGTTCGTATTCGTGAAGGAGCGTCTTGTTTGGACCGGCAAAGGTGACCTCGAAAGGCGTTCCAGTCCGTGTCATTTGGGTCACGAAACGTTTCCCTTTTCAGTTGACTGGCTTCAATGTCAAAGACAATCTGTCTGTGATCAGATAGACTAGCTTCTTCAGAGACATGCCAGTTTTTTATTTTGTCTGCAAAAGCAGCACTACACAGAGTGAGGTCCAAGACCTCCTGTCTTGCGACAGTAACAAAAGTAGGTTCATTGCCCTTATTGCATACATTGACGTTGTTAGACGTCAAGTATTCAAGAAGGCGCTCACCTCTATCGTTAACATCCGTGCTTCCCCATATCGTATGGTGGGCGTTCGCGTCACAACCGATGAGGAACGGTTTATTGACAGCCCTACAGTATCGCACAAGTGCGGCCACTTCTGGCGGTGGAACATCGTCCTGGTCACCAGGAAAGTAAGCAGATGCAACAACCATCTCCTGCTTTCCCTTGGTGGTCGGGACGGTCACCATTGCTGCAACGATGTCTCGTTGGACGAATTCCGTGATTGGAGTACACTTGATGTTTCCGCTCAGCAGAATCGCCGTTCTTGGTGTTGCCTGCGTATTGCTGTAGATCAATCTACTGCTTTGACAGGACAGTCCAAGGATTTTGTTGTGGTTCACCCACGGTTCTTGAACGAGAGCAATCCCCAATTGCTCTTTAGTGAACCTCCGACTAAGGATACTGGAAGCACCCTTAGCATGATGGAGGTTAACCTGGATGCAACGGATATTGTTCATTGTTCAGTTGAACCTGCCGTTTTCTCCAAGATGTTTTGATGATCCGGGAACAGGATGGCAGTGTCCTGCAGCTTGGTCGCTGATGTGTGTTGAGGATGCGGGTTCCTCTTGTATAGTACATGAAGTACTGGAAGGCCACATGAGGTCGGTTTTGGATTGTATATCTGTACCTGAGAGTTTTCTGAGATGCTGTGTTGACGAGTGGTAAAATACCGTGCTCATCGTAGCGGGGGTGCTCAAGCGGTGAGGTTGTTGCGTGAATTTTCAGAATGTTCAGCTGTACCGGTGCTATATTCGCAAAAAAGCGAAAATATGCATGTGGTTGCCTAGTTTTCGTCAAAGACTGTTGCGTAACCTTACCATCTCTCGCAGAATTGCTCCGAAGAACAACAGAAGGTTCTCGTTTGGTACTGGATAACTCTCCTACTTCCTTCCACATGTGAACCTTCCTGTGCATGTCTCTCATGCGTTCCGACACCGCAAACTGCACTCTACAGTTTTCCGCCGACTCTTCTCTTCTAGTGGTGTCCTCTCTTCCGGCGGATTTCATGCTTCTTCTTCCTTCCTTCCGCGTTGGTTCCAGCTGAGGGAAGCAGCTGGCACTTGGGTATTGGTTTTGATCAGTTTCCATGTTGATAAACCTTGTTTTCAGGACTCCTACAAACTTCAACTGTGACTCGGGCCTGCAAAGACACAGAGGAGACTACATACTGCGTGGGGCGTCTTGGTACCACGCAGGCTCCGTTCAGACCTGGATACTTCTTGCTCCCCTCCAGACATACATCCCTTGGCACGGGTCGCTTGACACTGTAGATTGGGGATTGGGATTTGGGAAAGGGATTGGGGATGGGGAATGGGACGTGGTTCTCTGTATGGCTTTTTGCGAGATGAGAGCAGAGGACAACAATCATCTCAACGTTTCCACTTTATCCGGGCTAACGACCGGCAGTTCCAGTTCACGATGATTTCCCTTTATATGTTAAAAAAACCACTTATGATTTTGGCACATATTCCGTTTGTCAGCGTTTCCTGTCATTACTGGCGGGAAAAATCTACGTGGAATCAGCTGTGCAGACCTCATGTGTGACAGGAATGCAGATTGAGCGACTCCCTTAGATCTCATTTTCTGTCGTGTCCCTGAGTAAATTTCACAATACACTAAAACCCCGGCTTACACTCAGGCGTTACGCTTTTCATTTGATTTCTCGAAAACAGTGTAATGATTTTACATTCTTTCGGAAGCAATTTGTAGATCTGCGAAAGAACTATACATTGTTTTAAAAAGATTGCAAAAATGTTGCGTTGTTCACCAGAAACTGATTAAATGAAAAGCGTAACGCCTGAGCGTAAACCGGGGTTTTAGTGTTCAAACATGCTTAAAAATGTATATTTCCACCCATTTACACCCTTTAAAAAAATTTAAAGTTGACCTTCGGGAAGTCGCGTGTTTTCGCCTTTCTTACAAGTGCCCTTACAAACTGTGTACAAATTACACGTACGTGACTGCCGGTGGGTAGAAAAATAAGAAAAAATATTTGAATATTTTTATCATAAATTATGTATTATGTGTTTAACTATGACTAAAATAAACTTATGCTCTAAAAAGCCAAAATATCAGTCAGCAAACAACAAATATGCTCCCAACCCGGGCCCGAACTTTCAAGCTCGAGTGTCCTCCACCAAGTTCAAGAGACGAGCAAACCGTTCGATAGTTTAGTTTTCGATTACCGTGACGAGAGAAAACTCTCGAGCACCGTTGCCTTTTGCCTTGGCACACGCGATTGGTGAACATCCTTCCGAGTGCCTATCAACCGTCAGCCGTCTGGAAGCCAGAACCCGTTGAATTCGGCCGAGTTGAGGCTGTTGAAAGTATCATCGGATTTCGTGCTCACTGAGCTCGCTGGATTGGCATACAGCTTGGCGTGTTCTGTGGTGAAACGGTGCGATTCACTCGATACAAAGCGTGTTGCACAAAGTTGGAATCCATCGGCCGCGGCGTGTTGGTGGAAAATGTGGAAAATGTTTTCCACCTGCAGAGCATTTTACGCGTACTTCACCAGAGAACCGTTAAGCGGCCAAGAATTTTTCTTTTTATAAAATTTATAATTAAAATAAATTTCTTCAAAAAAACATTACAAAAATTCAAATTCAGATTTGGTTGCATCAAAATTGACCTTGAAAAGCTTATAAATCACAAACAACTTGGTCAGTAAAGGGCCATTTCGCAAACCAGAAGCCAATTCCGATAGGCATGACCAACAGTTATTCGAGCCACGCCAGAGTCATTGATGCAACGTTGTAAAAGGATACGCCAATTGAATGACTGGAAACAAAAAAAGAGAACCACGTGATGTCCGCGTGTACAAGCGTGCTGAATGGAAGTGGTTCTCATTCACCGTTTCAGTCGAGAACCATCAGCAGCATTGTTTGACGGAAAAAATGGTCAATTGAATGCTTTCAACTCGTTCCACACTGACTGGGTGTTAAACCTGACTTGTAGTTGAGTGATTTTTGAAATTTCAAAAACCTAGTCAACCATCTGCTGCCAAAATTTTAATTTTGTATTTAAAAAAATTAAATCCAAATTTGATGAATGAAGATGAATAAAATGCTAACCTTGATAAACTAATAAAAAAGCTTCAACTAAAAGCCTTGGAGCCAATTGACAACGATCCTTAGGTAAGATTACGTTTAAAGATTTATTTTTCCCAAATCACTTAAAATACCAACCATATGCTTTTTTGAAATCAATAATCAATTATAAAAATACCTGAGATCCGGCTACGCCTTTGATTTAATTAACGCTTAAGTGATTATAACTTTTGACAGGGTTGTCAGATCTCCATTCTTTTGGATGCATCGGAAAGTTCTTTTGATTTTGCATCTAATAATAAGTCGCATGATTAATCCGGACACAATTTTCATCATGATATATGAGACCAGCATCACAAAGGCATGTAATTAACACTTAAGTGCACAAATTCCAAAATTAATGAACTGCCATATTCCCAATTTTCCTAATTAACAATTCCCATATTCTCAAGTTCTCAAATTCACAGATTCTCATAATCACAAACTCCCAAATTCTCAAAACCCAAAATCCTTTTTTACCAAAGTCCCTGGTTAAAAAATTTCTAATTCTGAAAATCCTAGCTTCCTGAAGTTTCAAATTCCCAAATTTACAGCAGGCTAAATTATTTTAAATTCCATGATTCCCAAAATTTCAGAATACTTTCGTTGATTCTTAGATTCGAAAAATCTCAAATACCAAAGTTTTTAAAATCTCAAATTCCCAAAATCTCATTTTTCCAAATTCCCGGATTCCCAAAATTCCAGTTATCTTGATCCGAAAATTTCCATATTTAAAATAATTCTAAATTTTCAAATTCTTGGTTTGTAGTGTTGTTTGTCTTAATAGCAGGGAGACGGCTCCCACGCCTGGAATGACTTAACGGCCTAACAACAACCGAGGCCGGACCGACATTTTACTTCCCCATCCGATGGAAGGTTGGAGCAGATGGGAATCGAACCCATGATCATCCGCTTACAAAGCGGACAGCGTAACCATTCGGCTAAGCCTGCTACTTTCTTCAAATTCACAAATTCCCAAATTCTAAGATTCTCACATTCCCAAAATCTGAAATTCCGATGTTCCCGAAATTCCCTAATTCACAAATTTCCAGATTCAAAAAATCCCAAAATCCCTCAATTTCAAATTTTCAAATTCCAAAAATCCAAAATACTTGAATCCGAAATCCCAGACCCTCAAATTCCCAGATTATCAAAATCACAAACTTCCAAATTCCCAGATTTCAAAAATTCGAAATCCCAAAATGACAGATTTAAAAACCTTGGTTTCGAAATTACCAACTTCCATAAATCCCACATTTCCAAAAATCTCTACTGCCCAAATTTTTTTTTCGAAAATATTTATTTTTCCCGTGTTCAGGGGTCATTTTGAGCAACTTTTGTTCTACGAAAAACTTTACTTCTCTTGTTTTATGTTTTTCTTGCTTTAATTCTACTATTTCAATTTGCATTTATCTTGTTTAGTTTATGTTTGTTTTTGGTAGTATTTGGCCTATTCTACCACCTAATATAATAACATTTTGCCTATCTAATTTTTTACAGTCACTTTTTCAATTTTTTGCATTTTTTCACATTTTCTGCTATAGAATGGCACCATCATCATTTAAATTGCAAAAAAAAATGCGTAGAGGCATAGTCTGGGACACTACAAAAATTACTGCATACTTCTTTTTACTGAAAATATTGGAAATGTTAGTAAAAAACACAGCCAAAGTTGACCCCTAACAAAATGACATTTTTAAAAACATTGGCAAAGTCACATAAAACAAGTTAAACTTCCAACCCTGAAATTTTCTAATAATTTAAGAGTTCTTCTTTCCAATGCTTTTTAAAGATCAAAAATCGGTTGGAAAATTGATTTTTGGCGATTTTTTAGATCGAAGACCGTCTAAAGGCGGGGTTAGGTTGTAGAGGGTTAAATTCCAGAGTTGCCTGCTCCCAGATTCCAAATTTCCAAACTCCAAAGTCCCTAAAATCTTGAATTATTAAATTCCTTGATTTTAAGATACCCAAATTCTCACAATCTTAGATTCCCGAATACCCAAATTTCCTGATTAGCAGAATATAAAATTCTCAGGTTCTCAAGTTCCCCGATTCTCAGATATCCAAACTACTCGATTACTACATTCCTAAAATCCCAAATTCGACAAATCCTAAATTTCTTTATTTTCAAATTTCCCAATTCCAAAATTCCCTGATTCAAAGGTTGCGAAATTACCAGAATCCCAAATTTCCTAATCAAATTCACACATTCTTATTTACCCCGATTCACAAATTCCAGATTTCCCAAATTTCAAAATTTCCTGATTTCCAAATGCACATATTTCCAAAAATACAAATTCCCAGATTCCAAAAACCACTGATTTACAAGTTCGTGACACAAATTCCCAAATTTCCGATTTTTTTATTCCCAAAATCTCAATTTCTTAAATCCCGAACTCCCAAAGTCTTAAAATCTCAAATTCTGTCATCCCCAAATTACCTAATTTCTCGATTTCCAAATTTCCAAATCTAATTCACAAATTCGCAAATCAAAAATTCCTAAAATTCAAGATTTTCTTAATTCCCAAATTCCAAAAGACTTGAAATCTCAAATTCATCACTTCCCAAATTTGAATTAATGATGTATTTTTTGCTTCAATACAAAAAAAAACGAATAAACTTGAATACTTCAAAAGAACAATGCTTATACTGAACAAAAGATAGGACTGTATTTTGAAAACATGTCCTTTAAACTATTTCTTACATTATAATTATAATCCACATTCACGACCCCTATGTCTTTTGTGGTATCTATTGCTAGAATTTAGGCAAAAGGATTTTAAAATATTTATTTGAAAACTTATGGAGAAATCAGTATTTTTTTTGTAAACTCCGCCATCATCAACAATACAGGCTTGTCCCAGATGATAACCTTCTCTTGGCGTTTAAATAGGGATCAATGTTTTGACTAAGATAACAAAAACATTGTTAAACACACATATTGACACAGGAAGAAAGCAAACCACTGATAAAAGGAAAGTATATGGAAAAACTCAACAAACACCAACACACAAATCCAAACATATCAAAATGCAAACCCCTCTCACACACACGTACTCAGTCTCGAGCACCAAAACCGCACACAATTCCGGATTATTTTGTAATCTTTTTCAACCCGAGAAAATGTTGTGCTGTTTTTAGAGACAAGATTTATTCCCGTCACAGAATCACGGCCACACGGAAAGCACCACCACTTAAATTTTTGTGATTTTTTAATTATTTTTAACAAAAAGTAGTTTATTTTATTGAATGATTTTTTTTTTCAAATATATTTTAACCTTGGGTTTTGTGATATTTTCTTTAATTTAACATTCATCAATTTAAATTTTCATGAAATTTTTATTGGAAAGCTTCAACCAATAAAAATTTCAAAATTTTCTGAAAGGAAATACTGTAAATTACATTTTCCAGGAAAAAAACAAATGCATCCTCCGATTTTTCCGTCACCTTTTGGTATGACCCTTCAGGATTAGTTCAAGTCTGAGCAGTGGAGGTGGTGAAGCTAATTGTTATTCGTGGCGGCCACGTGGACGTGTGGGTGGGGGGGAGCAAGCACACCGTCCACACCGGCCCTTAAGCGCTGGAAAAATTGCGATTCCACAACGCCAACGCCGCCACCGAGATTGGGCACATCTGGACCAGGAAAAAGATGGATATGAATATTAATGGTATTAGCTTTCCCCCTGGTCTGACCTCGGTTGGACGTCACCATCGCCGTCGTCGTTTGTGCTGAATTGGTTTTATTTGTCACGGTTGGATTATCCCGGAAACGGTTAGGAAAGCTTCTTTGACGGACGAATTGTTTTTCCCTCGTTCTTCACTTTCTCTCTCTGTCTCTTAGCTGGGATGGAGGATTATTTGTTGATCGAACGGAAGTTGTTGCAAATTGAGCGGATTAAGTTTGTAATTGTTTATGTCGCGAGATGGTATTAAACGTGGTTTTCATTTTTAAGGTTTGATTCGATCCTGGAGCATTCAATTTAACGAATATTTAAGACGCATGTACTGAGTTAATCATTGCAGTTAATGATGCAGTCAACAAAAACAACAAGAAGTTAGTAATACGTTCTTGAAACTTTGATAAAACTCCATCTACCAGAGGGAGGAAACAATAGGCTTGGGGTGACATTGGGCCAATGTTTTTTTCTTCAAAGTTTTGTCAGTATCTTAAAATACACACAGTAAGAATATCATGATAACAGAGGAAGTTGTGGAGGTACCAAAACTTCTTATCATGGTGCTGTCCAGACGCTTCGTCCTCCCCTGTAGATCTAGAATTGTGTTGTTGTTTGAACACTCTGTGCTCAATCTTAACTCACTTCAATGAATCATCTATGCGTTAAATTTTACGCAGTAGGCCTTGCCGCCGTATCGTTTGTGATGTTTCAATGCATTATATTGTGAGCAAAGTAAATAAATTAAAATTTTGGGCAGATTTCGCAGCTCTTTGAAAAAAAATCAAACATTTACACTATTATTGAAAAAAAAATCTCTCGCCGAAAAAAAACTCATCTCTAAACCATTACAAAGTAACTATTATGTTAGTTGACTTCTTTTGATTTCGGCCATTGTTTTTACTGGTCCAGCCATTTTTAATGCGAACACCAGTTATTTTTTGGTTTTTTAAACGATTGGTATTTAAGACAGGTTATCAAAAAGGGCATAGTTTAGTGACATTTTTTGTAAATTTTGGTGATTTTGCATAAAATCTTATTTACAAATTTACTTTAGTTAAATTGTATACACCATCAAACTATGTTTTGAAATCGTTAGACTGAAATGTTAATTTTTTTTTGGTGCTTCATATCACCATGTATGAACGATACTAAAAGTATAGTGTGTATTTCGAAGGTTATTTTGAGACTTTTTCCATAATTTGATTTTCTCGATTCATTAGGCTCCCATAAACTCTGTTCCCAACTTTGAACTTAGCAGCTGTTGTAAGCTGGTCCAAATCTAAGCTAAAGATAGTAACTGTAGAAGGCTTATGTTTAAACAATGAGTTTTTGAATGGCGGGCCAAATTTGAAGCCTTCATGAGCTTGCGGGCCAAACAAATTTTTTTTTTCAAAAAATATTAAAATATATTAAAATATTATTTTATTGCAATTTTTATGTCTCAACAAACATTGAAATCAGGTTAGACCGCTGCAAATATTTTTGGAACAAGTTCATATACCATGGATTGGTCAAAGTCGAGAGGAACATTTTTTGGCTGAAGACAATCGTGATTTCACAAATATAATGAAATTTAAAGGCTATTCAATTTAATGCACTTGTATTTTCATTTAAATTCTAATTATTATTTGCAAAACATATTTCAAAAGGGGTGACACAAACTTTGAAAAATTGTGTAAAAGGATTTTTCAACAGTCATTCCTCCAATTTCAATACAAATTTATTACATTTTGGTCTGCCAGAATCAGATGTTTGTCGATTAGATTCATAATCCAAATTTCATGAGTTCAAAATCCGATGGGGAAGGTTTCTAAGTGCCTCATAAATTTGAGGCCCAGCCTGTAAGTAAATAGTGAATTATAACTTTTAAACCTCAATTTTAAACTGTCAAAGTGGAACCAATTTACTGTTCGCCAAAAGTAGAGAGTTTTGTGATCAATCATTAAAAATTGTTTTTTATTTATTTATTTATTTTTTGCAAGAATGAAAAATGTGTGGCTTTTGAAGTTGAAGTCAAGAAACTTTAAGAAAGTTGAAGGCGAGATCGTATTTTTTATAATTATGAATGGAAGTTGTTTATGGAGTCAATGCGGTTGTATCCATCCAGAAGCTGTCTTTATTGTTTGATTCCATTTGAAAAACTGGTTTAGTGAAAATCCTGTCTGCTTGTTTGTATCAGCTTCGCTAGAATTAGCGATGTTTTTTTGCTGGATCAGGATGAGCTGCCGGATTCCAAAATCAGCCAGGGATTTTATCTGAAACATCGCAGAATTACACTCTCATCGCAGTTCTTCGTCACCCGTTAAAAAAGAAAAATCTCTTCTAACCGATCGAAACGCGACAATTTTCCAGCATAAAATGTAAAAAGCTAGACAAAATAAAACACATACTACTGATTATAAAACAGCTCATTTACCAGTAAGAAAAAAGTCATGCTTGTGCTTGAACAGCCTCCTACTTTGTAGATTCGCAATTCGCAATTTTCAGTGTAAGAACGGGCCTTGACCGATCTTATGCACCAGGTTCCCGACGAACACGCACTGCCCTTACACCTACATCTCACCCTTGCTCTGAGTCAGTACGAGCAGCATGCTAGAACACGCTTTGAGTGTTCGTGCCAGGCATGCACACCTTCTTTTCCGGTTACGCATTTTAACTCGGCCGGGGGTGGTACATTACGTAGGGTTTGATGTAAGTATAAGCGCGTAACCATTTATAGTGTGCCTATCAACTTTCATTTAAGCAAAAACTGTTTTATTTTTAGTTTGAATTCAGAAACTAATTGTTATTTACTGTATATTGTTTTAGCATTAGCATTAGCATTAGCATTTTAGGACGCCCTATCCACGGATGGCTCCACAACGCTTATCCCTCTGTTTGGTCTGGTTGTGTTAGACCCTCATCCGGAACAATAATCCAACACGGGAGATACCATGTCTTCATCTTTTGATGAGTGTGTAATACAGCCCAGGGCATAAGGGGGTCCTCGCCGGGTCCAAGCTATCCTTTGGGGAACGGAAGGAATGTTAGTAAACACCTATCTAAAGTGCGCAAGGATCCCTGCGTCACCTTAGTGGTATAGATGTTTGTAGGGTGGTTTTGGACTCAATGTTAGTAGGAGAGGTAGAACCCTAGGATATACCCCGAAAGGTATTGCGGGCGAATCAAGTAGAGTTAGTTTTTTTATTGTTAAACATATACTTGTGACTGTATAGTGTAAAAGATGCATGATTTATATTTTTCATATTTTAAACCACGGCAGAAACAACGCGACGAAGCCGTGCACGATTAAATCGACTGTAGTATTACTAAACCAACCATTTTCTCTGGTGAAAGCAATGCTGATCAAACACAGTTTTAACTTGTCTGCTGTTAAACTCAAGCTACCGACTGTAAGAGTAAAGAGAAGTTTATATGTTCTTTTAAATTTTGATATGTTTAAACGAAATACGAGGTTATAAATGATTTATCACATCATTTCAATCTTGATTTTAAACTCTTACAGCGATGCGGAGTAGATCTTGATTATTTATTTGTTTTATTTAAATGTAAGAGTTAGAAGTTAATTTAAACGACCGATTGAAAAAGCATAATTAGTTAACATTTAATTTATTTTGTGTCATGGGATTAATCAGCATATTTATATTTTCAAAAAAATAAATAAATAAATAAAGCAATTTTAATCGAAAGTCCTCACCAAGGATTTTAGCTTCAGCAGTACAGTAAAAACAACCCCCTACTCCATGTGCATTATTTGGGTCGACCACCAAACCCCGAAGCAAATTAAAATCTACGCTTGAAGATTAGAAATAAATTAGAAAGTTAACCGCCGTACAAAAATCCGCGGAGGTAAAATTTTAATAACTACAAACACTTTTAATTCCAAAAAGTCTGCAGCAGTGACCGTATGGCAACCCTTCTGTGGAAATTTCCGGATCCACCTGATCCACAAACGTCATACACTGCAGAAGCTTCTGTCATTCATCCCAATCTCACTCACACACGCGCAAAGCAACCAACATGAAACGAACTCACCAAATTCGGCTTCGGTTGATCTCAGCAGGCAAACGCATCCAGCATTCTGGCCTCCTAGTGGCAACAGATCTCTCGGTGTCCCTTTTTGATTTCCGCCTCTCTGACATAATTTTCACTTTAAAGCGGGCCAGCTACGAGGTCCCACGCACACGCACACAAGTCATCCTTGAACCAAAGCTACGAGCAATTCGCGACGTGCCGGATCCGGTCGCGCGTCACCGCACCACCACCAAAGCAAGCGCGCTGTATGCTGAACCGCACCACAAACAACATCCTGGACTTGCCCGAACTGTGTTTAAAAAACAAATTCTCATTACGATCCATTACATGGAATCATGAGCATGAGCATGAGCATGAGCATGAGCATGGTTGACTGCCAATGAGCTGCTACTCCGTTATTGACGGATCAGCTGAAGTTACACAATGAACCAACAGATGAATAGTGGGAGCTAATCATCCTCACTGTATAACCCCTGAAGATCTCTGCTTTAAGTCAATACCGGCGCCCCCCCAAGGAGATGCAGTTCAACAAAGGTAGGAATGTTAGTCCGATATTTGAAGTTGCAGACTCATCAGACACAGAGTTTGTCACTCTATACCTGTTGACACCGCATGAGACCGTTGAATCCACAGCATCTCCTTCAGGCATCACGGGAAGTGGGGAATTGTGTTAGTAGGGGAAGGAAAGGGAAGGTCAGGATTCATCTTGGTAGATGATATGACCAGAAAGTGAAACAATCGTTGCCTTCCGAGCTACGACGCTATGAGAAGGACTTATCAATCGCGTATTTTTTACTTCTTACCGCCGAGCACCGATGCTATGGGATGGGCTTTCAGAATGAAATGTGAATATAAAACGCGGCGACGCAAATCTCTTTTTCAATGATTTCGAGAATTTTCTACCACTTTCCCGCGGGTTCTCGCGCGCCGATTTACACTCCGATCGATCCAACGAACACCACACGACTGATGGCAAACTTCTCTGGCCACGCCGCGACCCCTTTTTAAATGATTTCGTTTCCACAGGCCACCAGCTAGGTTACACCTTGTCATCATGATGACTAAACCAAGCCAACGTGGAGGTAAGAAAATAGGACACTTGCAAGGAACCAGAGCCATGCTGTTTTGTCCAAACTGCACTACGGATGTAGTTGGGCTCTTTCCGGGATGTTCCTCGCCTAGGTGTGTCAACCGACGAGTATCATCAGTATCATGCACCCTTGGCCTGCAACATCCTCCTACTTTGTAGATGTAAACAAAGTGAGATAATTTGAAAATCACGCTACGCATTCTCTCTATTCATTACCTAGCTTTAAAATAAGTAATGGATACCTATATTATCGCCTATCGCCATTTTTACAATTTTATACTTTAGTCAAATTTGAACGTTTTATTACTTATTTCTAAAAATGTTTGATGAAAATTTAGACGCAATTAAATTATTTCATATTTAAGTTTCAATTGGATAGATTTATCAACAAAATATTCAGGATCGAAACATGGATAAAACATAAGATTTATTACTTTTATAACATAAATTTTGATTTTTTTTAAATCACTTTTGGGTGGTCAAAGGGCCATTTTACATGATATTTCAAAATGGGTCCGCGGGCCACTAAAAATCACCTCGCGAGCCACGTTTGGCCCGCGGGCCATACTTTGGTCACCCCTGATTTATGCCAATGCACACTGTTCGGAATTGCAAAATTAAGTGGAATAAATTGATAACTCCTTTATTTGACGTTCTAGCTAAATGGTGTCTTCGGAAGAGTTGATGTACTTGCTAAGGGCTATCTTTTGAAGTTATTGACATACAGGGTGACGAACTTCCAAGGTGTCAACCAAAAACTAACTTTGTTGGATGACGTTGTAGGGCTTTGGTGTCTTGGGCAAAGTTGTAGAGGAGAAAATTTCATGAAAGTTTGTCGAAGGCGTCAAATTTGTAGCTCTTAATCTACTCGAGATATACGCCATTTTTGCAAAAATGGTCCAAAAAAGCACTTTTTTGGTGATAACTCAAAATGTAAAGCTGATGTAAAGTAAAGCTGAATGATTTTTTAAACAGAATAAAAAACTTTCTATTGCACGAATTTGAGTATTTCAAAACGCTTAAGAGTGCACAGCAAACGAAGGAAGTTGTTGTCTTCTTAAATTGTCTAACGTATGGACCCAATCCTCCAACAACGGAATTGTAAAATTAGTCAAACTTTGTTGTAAATTACTTTGTGGACAGTTTTGAAGATACTAAAAATATGTAACAAAAATATGGGTGCAAAAGCTCTGGTTGATGTGCACCGTTCTTGATAAATTTTGCCAAAAAAACTACAAAATAGACCGTGAGATCTTTGAAAAAAAATCAATCCCCTTGCCTGATTAAAAATTGACATTTATTTCATTAAATAAATCATAATATGAAATGAATATTTTCTGCTCAAAAATAATAAAAAAATCGCAATTCCGTAAAACTTTTAGCAATTATCTCCAAAATTCAAGTTTAAAGCGTCCAATTATTCCATCGTTAAGGTTTTCTAGCGATTCTTCTAGTTTTTTTTTCCAAATTATCTATGAAAGTCGAATTAAAAAAACAAAAGTCATACCATCAAAATTATAAAAAAGAGCAAAAAAACCGTTCAAAAGAACCGCTTATTTTAACGAGTGACCGAAAATAAGCGGCTACTAAAAAAAGCGGTTTTGCCCATCTCTAGTTCTAACCAGATTTTAAAAAAAATGAATAACATACAAAATTACAATTTTATTATATTTTAACACAGTCCAGACTCGATTCTTCCATGGTCGATTATCCGTTATTTTTTTTTAACATCAAATTCAAGTTCTGGAGCCCCATTTTAGTAAAATTCAAATAGTTGATTGCCTATTGAATTGAAAAATCATTTTTCAATATTTCATCACCACCATTTTGGCCGCCATCTTGTATTTTAAAAATCTGAATCACTTTAGAAAAGTCTAGGGGTCATAATAAAGCTCAACAATCAAAAATAAGAAAAGGAAAAAAAATCGTGATTCGATTATCCGAAGTGAATTTTTGCTAAGGCCTTCGGATAAGCGGTAGATCGGGGTTCAAATCCCGGCTCGGACCAACACATCTGATGATCTTTTCCCTTCTGGAATCGATTGCTTAGTAAAGGGAAGGTAGTGTATCGTCACAAACTGGACCTTATCACGACACCTTAGGGAGGCGACCTATGGAATGTTAACATTAATCTTAACATGTTAACATTAAGTTGAGAATGAAACTGCCACTGAATCCGCTTTGTAAATGCCGGCCCCGATACTCTTCAAGGGTGTTCCCCTCAGGAACTGGGAAAGATTTACTTTACTTACTTCGGATAATCGAGTCTGGACTGTAGTTGTGTTTGTACTCTAGATTTTCGGACAAAATAAACAGCAATAAGTCTTGATTATTTTTTCAGAATTTTTATTCATTTTGATTACAGATTCATCGATTTTACATTGCCATTGTTTTGCGTTGTGTTTCTTCAGGATGCTACTCTCAACCAGCGACAGGTGTAAAACCTAGGGATGATTAATAGCTAATTCTGCCTTGTATCCACTATACATTTGTTTTACACACGCTGGGAAATCAACACGCGCAAAATTCAAATGGGATATAGTAAAGTAAATCAAAAGCTAAGTAAAATACAACTACTAAATAGTATACAATCGCTGCTTGTTAAGCTTTTTCGAAAAAGGATTGAATTAAAAAGAAACGGGAAAAAACGGGGTGTTTAAATACCTACTTAAAGGGAAAACTATCTCTACAATACTCAAAACAAAGCAATTTTTGGGGACATTCACAAATCGGGGTGTGGAAATTGGTTCACAATAAATAGTTTTATGATTTTGTTTTAACTAATCTCTAATTGGGGGGCTAAAACATTGGGTTTCTAAGCGCAAATAACATCTTTTTTAAGGTTTCTTCATTCGATTTTGAGTTTCTACATTGCCGACAAGTATGAAAAATGATTGAAAGAAGTGAATTGATTTTGCAATAAGTTAAATAAATTTAGGAGATTTCAATACTAAAATGATGATGTTTAAATTTTGGCAAACTTTCTGGGCATAATTTATATCCAAAAGTACCACAGTTCGTTCAAAGAATCGCCTGTGGGTATGCAACCCTCAGTCTTCTCTCATGAACTGTGACAATTCAACGTTCTTTCTTCTCATCTTCAAATTTCTCTACGGCTAATCCAGAGACATTTTTCACACTCTAATTTTTCAATTTTTCACTCATCATCCTTAGTTTTCTTCTTACAATTAACTACAGCTCTAACTACACAACTACTATCGGCGCTCCAAAGCTAACTAAAAACAAGTTTTGCCGGCGGACACGGCACTACGTTCGCGTCATCATTCCGTTGATCATGATGTTGGCCAGCGCGTTCCGCCGCTTCCGCCAGGTGCCCATGCCCTGGGAGTGGTACTGGAGCTGGCTGTACCACTGCTTCGTCTTGGTGCCATCCTCGGCCTTGAAATAAGAGGAAGTAAAAGGAAGAAAAATGAATATTTTGATAGTAATTTAAAAGTTCTGCTTGCAAACGACAATTGCTCCCACCACACTCACCTTGAAGATGAACGACTCCTTCGAGAGAATCTCCTGCAGCTCAAAGTAGTCCTCCCAGTCGTTCTCGGTGCACACGATGCACCGGTCCAGGTAGAGCGGCTCCCGCAGCAGCGTGTAGCGGCCGTTTTTCTCGCGCACCAGCAGCAGCGACGCCTCGCGGATTCCGGTGTGGCGCGGGAAGTTCAACAGCTCCGTCGAGGCCCGGTCCGGCTTGTAGCTGGGACTTGGCTGGAAAACGAGAAGCGAAAAAGACCCGGTGCAATGCTTGAAATTTTTAGGTTAGGGTTGAGGGGGTCTTACCTTTCCATTGGTCACCAGCAGGGCGTTGATCGAGGTCAGCTTGATGGTGCGGCTCTTCTTCCAGTTTCCGTCGTTGGGTTGCGTGAAGAGGAGACGGCCCTCGATGGCGAACCGGACCTCCTCGGTGTTCCACTCGAGCACGTCGATGGCCATCTTGCGCAGCTTGATGTTGATCATGTCCAGCTCGCAGGAGAGACGCCGACCGGCGGGGCTGCCGGAGGAGATCCGGCGCCACAGCTTGGTGGGCACGTCTTTGGCCTCGCGGTTCATGTGGTTCAGGTGTAGTTCGATCTTTTCTTGGGCTTGTTTGAGTAGCTCGCGACCTTCCAGGTGGGCGGGGGTTACCTTGAAGAGTCGGGCAAGCAGCAGCGGGTACTTGGTGACGCGTTGTACGGGAACCTGTCGGGGGAGATGATTTGGTTAGATTGTGTAGAAGGACTGTTGATTTTGTTATACTTACCATCAAAAACGAGTTCAAGTTCATCCGCCTCAGCACGGCATTCTCCATCTGCGACACGCGCAGGAAGATCCTCAGCAGTTCCTTCTCCTTCTCCAGGTTCGCCAGCAGCAAGCTGGCCGCGCCCTGCCGCACGCAGTAGCTCTCGAACGCGTGCAGCATCGGTGCCGCCTCCAGGAAGATCCGGCCGGCACTGACCGTCAGCAGATCCTCGTCGCCCTGTTCGTTCGCAATGTCCAGCGCGTCCCGCATCCGCTCCGCTAGGAACTGGTTGTTCTCGAGCAATTCTTCCACGTTCAAAAAGATTGCGGAGAGTTGATCCTGGCTCAGCAGACCGGCCACCAGCATGGGTTGGTAGAACTCTTCGAGGATGATCTGCAGGTCGCGGCCGTACTTTTCCTCCGTTTCGACGATTTCGGTTATGATCTCCTTGCGCTCGGCTCGTTTCTTGCCACACTTGCGGCAGACGAGCGGGGCGTACATGACGCCGGACTCGGTGATTTGGGTTTCGACCGGGCCGTCGCAGTCCTCGCACAGGTGGATGGGACTGATCTTGTCCAGGAGGGAGGAGGTCACGGATGGGTTTTGCCACTTGGAGCGGGAGGTTTTGCTCGTCTCCGATCCGACACCGGAGTCGTTCCGTTCGATCTCGGACGCCTTTCGCTGGGCGATGAGCGAAGAAGTGTCCTCGCTAGAGTCGCTGATGTTGGAGATGTGCGACAGGCGACTGCTGATGTCGGAGATTTGTCGCTGGTGGTGTCGCAGGTCGGTGATGTTTTCGTCTTCTTCCTCCTCCAGGATGATGTCGCTGGCGTTGCCAAACTGAAAGTTGTACGCTTCCTCTTGGGCGATCCCGCGTTCCTTTGCGTCCACCAGGTAGGACAGGATGTCGTACTTGGAGGCGCCTTCGAAGATCGATCGTGCGTTTCGCTTTTCCCGGTCAAGATCGTCCACGATCGGCGGAGCTGTAAGCGGGAGCGGTGGTGGAATGTCACTAATCTCTTCGTAGATCGGATCAGCGTTCAACCGGATCGACTCATAGTGATGATCGTCGTCGTTCGCCGTGCTGATTTCGATCTCCGACAGCGTCGCATCCACCAGCATCTGGTAGAACTTGCTCCGTGAACTGTTCGCGTTCTGCTCCTCATCCACCGTCAGATCACTCGAGCAGCTTTGATAGCAATCGCTCAGCTCTCCACTCGCGTCAAACTCCATCAGTTCGTACGCCGCCGAGCCGTAGCTGTTGCCCGAGCTGATACTGCTCCTATTGCTATCCTTCTCACCCCCCTTCTTCCCCTCCAGCTTCTGTCGCTCCTCCTGGATCTTCACCAGCGATTCCTCAATCATCCGCGACACCGCGTCCTCGTCTTTGGTTCCACTCATGTCCAGCTGGGTGCGACTTTCCTTCAACCGCATCAGCGAGTTCTCGATCAGCTTTGCCACCAGCTCGTAGTCCAGCCCCTCCGCCAAATGACCCAGCATCGGGTCCTCCAGCAGCTTCGCGATGAAGCTGTTCCGCTTACTGACGTCTTTGTCCAGCTTCGGACGCCTCACGACAACCGCGTCCGTCGACGCTTCCGCCCGTGCCGCTGCCAACTTGCCGCAAATGTGCGGCACCAGATTTCGCTTGACCGCTTCCACCGGATTGCGCAGAATTACGTCCACGCTCTCATCTTTGGATTGCTTCGCTGCTTCTACGTGTTCGCCACCACTAGGAACTATCGAAATCGGCGCGTCATCGTCGTCGACGCTTGCTTCCGGCTCTTCATCGACGGAAGTCTCCGGAGTGGCGGCAGTAGGCGACTCGTGCAAGCTCGCCGTCACCCGGTCAAAGTCCAGACTGATAAAGGTCTTGCCGGTTGAGGGTGATTTCGGGACAGCTGCCGCTTGCGGTTCGGGTTCGGCCGTAGGAGTTGTTACTGTTACCGAAGTGGTTCCGCCGATCGGGATGATGGACGTTGCACTGTTCAGAAAGTTGTTCTTCTGCTCGTCAAAGTTGGGCGTCGAATCGGCTTTGTGCCGTGGATGTTGCAACGTTGAGGTTGGCGAGTTGACGCTGATCGTTACGGTGTTGAACGAGGTTTGGTGGATTCCGGGCGAGCAAACGACGTCGTCGTTGACGACCACCGAAGACTGGTACAGCGGCGTTTCGTTGTCGTCGTCCACGTTGACCGTCGAGTAGCAATCGTCACCGGTGATCATAATCGAGGTCTTCTTCTGACCCATCGACTCGTAGCTGCTGTCTTCATCCTCGTGGCGAATCTCCAGCCGATGGACGGCCGCGACTTCTTTGCTGAAAGTCGCCGTTGGAGTCGACGCCACCTGAACGACGGTTCGCGAAGCGGTCGAGCTACGCCCGCTGCTTCGCTCCGACCCCGAACTCAAATCGAAGCAAAAATCCTCGTAGATGTTGCTCTCTTCAGGGTCGTTCAACTTCCCCGCCATCATCTCATTCTCATACTTCTTACATCCAACTTCCCCACCCTCCACGGTGCTCGCACTCGTGATCGACTGCTGATCCGGTGAGGACGACCCGGTTGAACTTGCCGGCGGAGGCGGAGGTGGTGGAGGAACTCGTGGTCGCATCTTACCCCCACCGAGCAGCGTTCCACAGCTGGACGAAGACGACGAGGACGTTTCTTCGTCAAACACCGCCCTGGAATCTCGGCGAGCCTGTTTGCCACGCAGCGCCATCGTGTCGATGAAGCGAGGAGTCGGGTGGTGATGCTGGGTTGACGATGGTTGCTGCCCGTTGAACGAGGTCACCCGCGGAGGGGACGAACGCTCGCTGGAGCTGCGACGGACCGGTGGTCCGGAGCGGCGCCGGATGCTCCACGGCGGGGAGTTGTCTGGAAAGAAACGAAATCAAAGTTATTTTAACGTGTCAAATTTGAAACTCGCCACTAAATTTGCTCAATCCACCATGTCTCAATTAGCCCAAGTGCTGACCGGTGCCCTATGGCACCCTTCGCGTCACGTTCGCCGCCAGAATGCACACATTACGCAACGCCAATCCATTCATATCGGCTGCAATTAGGGGCCTTACAAGAGGGCGAGAAGAACGACCGTACGAAAATGACCTGCCATTTGCAACCTGCCAATCAACCTGGCCGCTGGTACGAGTGTACGAACGCCTATCCATCAAAAAGCTCTCCCCAGCAGCTTTGGGGCTCAAACCAACGACGCCGCTACCCGTCTTGTCTCCGAGTGGCGCAATAGGTCATAGCCGTAGAATTTGTTCTTTGCAGAGTGTATTGAGAATTGATTGACAGGTGAAATTACCGGCTAATTGTCACCTGATTTCTTTTTTGCCCGGCTAATTGAACAGAGATTTGTGAGGTAGAGCAAACAAACTAACTGAAGTAGTACTAACCGAGTAATGGCCTATCTACAATAATTTATCTTAGAATAGTTACGTTGTATCGAATAGATGAGTTGCTTAAAAAAATACGTGACTTACTATGGCTATGCAGATGTGGAAGGTCAACTTAACGTAAAGTTTTTTAAATATTCAAAATTTTAAGTCAGATCAAATTTTGTATTTGGAGCAAACTCCATAATTTTGCAAATCGACTTTTATTGTATTTTTTATTTGTATGAAACTTTGTTCATCGATTCTTTATATCCGAATAAGCCATTTTGCACCATTAGTTTTTTTTATACAGGTCTCCACACACATTTGGCGACTGTTTATAAAAAACAGCTATGAAAACATCTGTATTTCGAGAAAGAATTGTCGCATCGATTTGATGTCTTCGGCAATGCTGTAGGTTATTAATAGAAATATTCAGAAAAAAAAACATTTACACTCTATGAAAAATTTACGCATTTAAACCAATCTGTTGACAAACTATACAGTAGAGTGTAACAAAAATGACTTTTTGGCGGGCATTCAAGGGTTTGTTCCGGTGGGCATACTAAGCTCAAATCCAAAATATGAGCTTGATTGGACGTAACAGGAGCTGGCGCTCCGACCTTCAATTTTAAATGGGATTTAACCCGTAAAAAAAGATTTTTTCAAAAATGTCACTTTTTGAGGCATTTTGGCCACTGAAGCGTTTATTTTCAACATCATTGGCGTATAGGCCAGATCCTTGCGCATCTTTTGGTATATATAACATTGAAATTTGGAGCACCCTGGAGCTCGGTACAGACCTTCAAAGTTTGGCATTTTTTCGAAAAATCGGCCCCGGCAAAAAAGATATGCGTCGCGCCTCGCGACGCCCTAGACGCCATTTGATTTTGCTGGGGTCAATTTTTCGAAAAAATGACAAACTTTGAAGGTCTGTACCGAGCTCCAGGGTGCTCCAAATTTCAATGTTATATATACCAAAAGATGCGCAAGGATCTGGCCTATACGCCAATGATGTTGAAAATAAACGCTTCAGTGGCCAAAATGCCTCAAAAAGTGACTTTTTTGAAAAAATCTTTTTTTACGGGTTAAATCCCATTTAAAATTGAAGGGCGGAGCGCCAGCTCCTGTTACGTCCAATCAAGCTCATATTTTGGATTTGAGCTTAGTATGCCCACCGGAACAAACCCTTGAATGCCCGCTAAAAAGTCATTTTTGTTACATCCTACTATACAGCCTTCGATCTCTTTTGATATGTTTTATTACACGGTGTATTTTTCGAGAACATTAAGATAAAAAAATCGGCATGTCTGATATTTGGCACCATAAAACAAGGGCTCTTACCCAACATTTAGCAGGGCGCATTGAAATATTTCATCCGGGGTCTAGAACAACTTTGTTTCAAAGATTTTTCTTTGATTTTATAGGATATTTTTTCAGGAAAGTCGCTATAAATCGATTTAATCATCAACATTATCAAAAAATTATATCGATATTGATTTCACGAAATTTCGCTTATTTCAACTTCTATTGAACAAAATCTGATTTTTTTTTTAAATTTGCAAACTGATTTTTACAATGTGACTTCTTTGATAATGCCATAGTGTAATCGACCCAGAGGATTTAAAAATAAAATTTGGATATCTCATGAAGTATTTAATAGTTTGCTAATTTTACAATTTAAATGTATTTTGTGTTCATTTATGCGCAAAAATTGTTTTTATTTTTAGTTTGGTTTCTAATGTACCGTAAAACGGGTGACTTTGACAAATTAAATACGTACGGAATGCTATGGAATATATGGAGTATTCTAACCATGGTAGAGAAGAGTTCAAAGTACTTTAAGAAGAAGTTTCCATGAAGTTTTGAAATGTTTAAAAAGTCAGTTAACTATTATTAAAAAAATGTTGCTGAGCACCATTATTTCAATATTCTCAAAGGGTCATGATTTTCTCAATGAACATGATTTCGAATCGAAAAACGGAATGCATTTTCGGATTCTTTGGACAATTTTCCATAAGGAGAAGGTAAAATAAGTTTGTTAATAAAAAAATGATGTGCTTTTAAAATATAATTAAAAAAAAATAGGCATTTTCAGTGAAACAAATTTCACTTAAATGTGAAAACTTTTGATTCGTGCTTAGAGGGTGACGATTCTCGAGATTTTCAATTTCCCGGGAATCGAGAGTTGAATTTGGCCATTTCCCGGGAATTCCCGGGACCCGGGAGTTTTTTATACTATGTCAATAGCGGCAAATTTTAAAAAGGAAAGTAATAAATTTGTTTCTTTTCAATGAATTTAGTAACAACGAATTATTTTGAGGAACTTTATAGTTAACTATAGTAGTTTAAATGGTTTACGAATCATAAGTTGCACTGAGTGATTTTTCAAATGTTGCACAAACTTGTTGCATGAACTTCTTATTAGATATTTGTAAAGTAAAATCATAGCTAATATATAATTTCCCAGTATCGAGATTTTTGCAATATGATGGATAAAAACAACAATTTAAGCTTCTCTTATCCTTTTTAAGGTCAACTGTTCACAATTGGCGGATTGCCACTGCCAGAGTTTGTTTTCCAAAATATAAGTTAATATTGAGGTTGACTTGAAACGAAAAATGATTTATTAACATCAAAAAAAGAAATTACCTTTAATCAGCGAAATTAACTAAGGTACTGAGGATTAAAAAAAAAATAAAGATTGCGAGAGAGGATATGGACATTGAACTTATCTTGAAAATGCTTATCCCTCTTAGAAATAATAAATTAAAAATAATGTGAAAAAACTTTAGATTACATATTTGGGGTGTAACAACTACACAGAAAAAAAAAATGATGGTAATATTCATCAGGAAATGGTGACAGATTTTGTGGCAAAATAAATGATAAATTTTACCCCAGAAAATGATAAATTTTCATCAGTTTTTGATGAATATTCATCAGGTTCACATTTTTACACATTTTTTATGTAATATTACACAAATAAAGAGGTAATATTCAACCTACCAAATTTTCAACATTCCAAAATTCAACTTTTTTTTTCTGTGTAAGTATGCCTTAAGGTAATTTTTTTTTCGGCTTCTCTCAATTATAGTTATTGCATTTTTTACAAGTTAAAATTTACAGTTTCTGAATAGGAAGATTAGAGAAGCATTGTTTTATTTGAACTTGAACATTGAACATCCAATGTTCCAAACAATTTTGAATTTTTCAAATAATTTTCTGGTTAATTTAAAAGTTTAAAATTTCCCGGGAGTCTCGACAAAGTTTCCCGGGAATTCCCGCTCGTCACCCTTTATTCGAGCTTCAAATTCAGTATAAAATGCAATAAAAATCAATAATTTTGTATACAAAACTAATTTTAACGAATTTTTGGCAAAATTGCGATTTTTTTAGCATTTTACCTGAATTTTTTACGTGTTTTGTTAAGCTTATAAAGTTAGTTAACTAAATATAAACAATTTTTTTCTTAAAATTTATTTATATTACCATTCTTTGCGATGGTAAATTTGACGTAGAAATAAAATGTGAACACCTTATATATAATTTTAACAAGAAAAACTTTGACTATCAAAGTCACCCGAAATTGAACAGAAGAATTTTCATTTGATCTTTTTTACAAAGCACTATTGAAAAAACTTTTTTTCAAAGATAGTGCACGGACCTAGTGTGGCATACCCCAGTACATGTTTTATTCCAAAAATAAACTAAAACCATATTAATGTCACTCCGGTTTACTAGTACTCTTTGCTTGGTGTCAAAAGTTATTAAAAAGAAGTAAACTGCGGATTTATTGTAATTTTTTTAAACTGCGAGATGATTTTTTATTTCTCATCATGATTATTTTATTGGAGGTTTTTGGCTCCCCCTGCTCCCCAAATCAGGCCGCAAGAAAAAGTTTTGCTTATTTGCTATATTTTTGTTGAAATAACTTGTACGACTTATTTAGTGTAAACATTTGCATTTCCTTCCTCTTTTTTTTTTGTTGGAAAAATTGTTAAATTTGAAAATATTCAATTATTTATTAATAATATAACATTTTTTGGATAGAGAAAACTGGATGGGAAACTTTATCGAAAGAAAAAAAAACTTATTCAACTACATATCGGGGTGGTTTCAATTAAAACATTTCACTATTAAGTTTGCATTTTTGAAGTTGATTATTCATAAATTGAACGAGAATTTATCGTTAAACGGTTTGGTTTACAAATGCGCTTGGGACCTTTTGAAAACGGATTAAATCACTTCCAGAGTGAATCTTGCATCTCACCAGATCCAAGTCGATTTTTGTTCATATTCTATGTTTAGAACAAAAGTCCAATGGAACCGACCGGGATTCAAGCCACGGAGCCGGTCTCCATTTTTTAGGCATAAAGTAACACAAAATGCTCAGCACATAAAAAAATACAAAATAAAAATGAATTTGTGATAGTATTGACTGATGTGGTCCTTAAATTCTCCAAAATATACAGGAAACTCATATAGATGGTGGATCATGGTACTCAGAATCTTATTAATGGATATTCACCATTTTTGGATATGTAACTTAAAACATCCTGAAAACTCATTGACAAATATTTTCTAATGATCCCACAAATCTGCAAACACAGTTTTTGTTTGATCTGTAAGTGTGTTCAGCTATGTACATATGTATGTATTAGTAATATTTACTGAAAACACGTCTAACCACCGTTCTTTTAAAACGTGGCGAGCCAAATTTAGCTAAGACATTCCGGAGATACGACTTTTTTGGAAAAATGTGGTTTTTGCGAATTCGTTCAAAAACGTACCCTTTTTTGGATTGAAACACCCTGATCGCCAAACAAAAAAAAAATGGTTCGAATTATTGTGACCAAAGAACTTCCATGCTAAATTTGAGCCAAATCGGAACATTTTTGATCTGGATCCTGCTGATTTGACACAAGTTAATTTAAACAATTTCAAAATTATTTAAATGTGTTTTTATATAAAGAGCAATGCATGATTCATTGTGATAACGAAGAAATATCGGATTATATTAGAAATTATGATCGTTATATTGAAAATAAGTTTCATTTTCACAAAACAAACAACATTAAGACCCTTGAAATTCCACTCTTAACAAAACTCAAAAGGAAACAATTAATTACCTCCCCTGTTCACAATTATTTTGTTCTGCACGCTAGATTTGCAAACATTATTATCTTTCCAACCCAAAAATGTGAATAAAAAAATAGAAATAATTGATTGCATCGCAAAACAAACCACTTCCCAATTGCTCACTTTGTAGCGTGACTCAATTTTGAAACTCTAGTTTAGAAAATTTTAATTTCCCAACCATAAAGCTTAGTGCTTTTCGCGGGAGAAGCGGGTTGGGGATGGGGACTGGAAAAGTCAACCACCCAATTAGAGGGTTGTGCTTTTCCCGCGAGCCTTGCGAGAGCCCGCGATTGGCCGCGACATAATCACTGTCAATCACGGCTGATTTAGTGGCTTCTGACGGTTTAATTGGAAAAAGTTTGTTGGTGGGGTTGGGGGAGGGAGATTTCCCCGTTTCCCCCGCGCTCTAAAAAGTTTAAAATAATCGTTTAGCGCGCTGATCGCGTGGAAAATTTGTTCCGTTTTTTTTTCGACAAACACTTTAAAGTTGAAACTTGAACAATTCAGAAAGGGCAACAAAAAAACGATTTCTGCGGAATGCTAAAAATTTTCGCAGTTTCCGAGCTCCCCGAGCTCACGAATGAAATCATAATCTTTACGGCAGCCACCGAGTCGAGTTTGGCCCGGGCCCGAGATTCGATTATTTTATAGACTTTATTACGAGAGTCGCTTGTTTGCTGTCCCACTTTGCAGTGACAGTACTTTTTTTCCTTTTCAGGAGAGTGTGGGTGGTTGTCCCAGAATCGCGCAATCGCCAGCCAGTAATCTAATCGGAAAGTTTTGATTCGAATTTCTTCTTCAATTCTTTGCTCGTTTTTATTCAATTTATTTTCCTATTGTATCAGACCTGGAGGTCCGGAGGGCACCTGAGGTTGGACACAAAATCGATGTTGCGGATTTTGCTGCTACTGCTGATGCGCACTTTTGGTGACACACCTGAAGGAGTCAGAATAAAAAGCAAAAATCATCCTGTTACTGGGAGTTACAAACTGGTCGATCAATTTGAAGGTGAGATTACGAGGTTAATTTGGAGGGGAATGCAATTGCTCTGAGATTCGATTTGATCTCTTTTCCCTTCTGTTTTGATTCTATGTTTTTTGTTTTTCTGTTTTTCTGTTTTTCTGTTTTTCTGTTTTTCTGTTTTTCTGTTTTTATGTTTTTCTGTTTTTCTGTTTTTTTGTTTTTCTGTTTTTCTGTTTTTCTGTTTTTCTGTTTTTCTGTTTTTCTGTTTTTCTGTTTTTCTGTTTTTCTGTTTTTCTGTTTTTCTGTTTTTCTGTTTTTCTTTTTTTCTGTTTTTCTGTTTTTTTGTTTTTCTGTTTTTCTGTTTTTCTGTTTTTCTGTTTTTCTGTTTTTCTGTTTTTCTGTTTTTCTGTTTTTCTGTTTTTCTGTTTTTCTGTTTTTCTGTTTTTCTGTTACAGCTCTAACAATACCAATCGAAAGGATTCCTTCCACTGAAAACAATAAATTCCAGCAATCTCTCTTCTTCTAAAATGCAATATCAATCCGTATCGTCCGAGCAATTCCTTCAACAGATATTGCGAGGAATCCCCGTAGAAAGCTATTTCCACCAATGCACACGTGTACCAGGTACCAACGCAACAGGGCATTAAATTGATTGATTTATTATGATGTAAAACGGTTCTCTATCGTTTTCCGTTGGCTTCAACTATTCCACAGCAATTCCGCATCGCACACCCGCCCCGCTGAGACGAAACAAGACACAGGACCCATCCGGTTCCGGGGTCCGGAACCTTTACGTCCAATACAACCGGTCGGCTCTCTCCGGGGTGCGATTCGATATGTCTCAATTTTCAAATTCTAGGTACAATATGGTCCCGAATCATCCCACCTTCTGCACACCGGAAGGGTACGATCCGGATGAAATGGGAAGCCATTGTCGGGAAAACAAGAATTCGGGAGCGCCTGAAGAAGGATGGCAGGACGGATGGACAGACGGATGGAACCTGACAAGATCTCTGCTGGGGATGGTCTTGGGCTGTAGCACCGTCTTCGTGGAAATTGAGAGCAAGATTGCTGGGGGGAAAGCTGATGTTGTGAACGGAAAAGACAATCCTTTAGTGGACGGTGAATGAGCAGGGATTCCCTGTTTTAAAGAATATATAAGAATCGAAAGAACTTTAGATTATTAAATATCAATGTCAAAATTTATTTTTTAACAAGCCTTACCCGAAAAACTTCGTCATGTCATTTTTTCGCTTCTTGATGTTTTTAGCTTGTTTGCTTATTCAGCCTCTTATGATCAAAATTTGATTTTACGCAACTTTTCCCATACAAACTGCAGATCTTCTGGAATCGGTTCCAGATTGGCCAAAGTTGTAACTCTTTAGCGTAAGAACCTTCCTTGGGCTTATACGAACCCAACGCAGCAAAGAGCGCTCCGATCCGACTTTCCGTTATCAACTGATGCGCGTTCGAACAAAACCGTAGAATTTTTTTATATATATAGAAGATTGTCTTCCGGATATGGATTTAAATTTCCACAGTATTTACGTTCACGTGTATTTTTCGAGTATATACCATGAAATAAAAAAAAGCTTATTAAATGCTAAATCGAAATACTTCGTCAAGGGATGAAGAGCAACATTTTTTGAAGATTTTTAATCAATGTCGTAGGATATTTCTTTGAAAAAGTCACTGTAAATTGATTGAAATTCGTTAAAATTCTCATAAATTTGTCAAAAGTAAAACACCATATAATGTTTCAAAACCCAAATAAATTATTATTTTTTAACTTTTTGTTTATTTCACAATAAATTATGCAAATACTCAATAAACCAATTTTTTTAGTGCATACGGCACTTTGTTTAATTATCAGCCTTATTACATAATATGGAGTTGCTTTGGAGAATTTGAACGGTTCGCGTCGCGGTAAACAAGCCGGATTTTCGTTGCCGTTTCCGTCTATGTTTCCCCCCCGATTGTGTGTGTATTTCGACCCGGGTGATTTCGGGATGTTTGACAGTTGCTTTGGAGAATTTGAACGGTGCGCGTCGCGGTCATCTCGCAGGATTTTCGATGCCGTTTCCGTCTTTGTTGTCCCCCCGATTGTGTGTGTATTTCGGTCCGGGTGGTTTCGCGTTTTCGCATTTTAGTTGGTTTTATCTTTCCACAGTCGGCTGTCTAAGATTGAATCATTTATGCTAAACTCAACACCAAATAACCGGGAATAGTCTCATCCACATCCTCCGACTGTTTGCCTTGAGAATGCATAATACATCACATCATTAAACAAAATTTATTGATTATTGGGTCGCATCATCATCTTTTATGATGAATCCTGGCCATTACCCTTTCCCACTAACAAAATCCCAAGTAGAAGTAGTTTTCCGGCACACGTGGGGGTGTGGATATCGTATAGAACCCACCCTTTGTAGCAGCCTGTGCTAACTGACATGGCGGGCGCCGTTGGTGGCCAACGACTGTTACCTATCTACAGCAGCTCTAGTTTTGATGATCTTGATGTTTTATCTTTTCAGCGCATTCATGCATGCTGTTGATAAGGGAAACATCACTAGATCGTTGAAGCGTATGATCGCTTGTGCTGATAGGATATTACGGTCCTGTTCAGCAACGGAGAAGGACAACCATGGGTGGTCTCTCATGCTCATGCTCATGCTCATGCTCTTATTAGCCTTATTACATAATATGCTGTGATCATAATCCATTGTATAATATGCATTTTTTAAACATTTTTTTTTGCGTACCTAATAACATCTATAATCTATTAATTTAATCCGGCGCTTAATACACTTTGTATTACTTCAGCTGTTTCAGTCGAGTAATTGATTTCCAGGATTTTTGAGCTCATAATTTAAGCTGGTTGTTAGATATTTTCCGTTGTAATTAGCGATTTTAAATAAAGTCATCATTTCGCACAGCAAAATACCCAAAAATCACAATTTTCAAACAATTTGTATCTTAGTCCTCAAACAACCATCCTGAAAATGTTTTCCCCTGTTCTCTAAAAACATGCTTCCAAAATACCAAAATTGCCATAAAGTATTCAAAAAAGTAATGGAATATTAACAGTTTTTAAGCCTGGTTGATTAGGTAAATCAAAAGAAATATTTTAACTTTTGCTGGCGTTAAAAAATTGGAAAATATAATATTAGGAGTTTCGAGGCGTAATACGTTCACTATTCGACCAAATTTTAGTTTCTTTTCTAAATAAGTATCCATAAGAATCTAGAAAAATGTCTTTTGCAATTATTTAATTTTCATATAATATAGGCTGAAAAGTTAAACGGATGTAACTTTACATATTATATCCATAAAAAAGCTGTTTGGTGCAAATTGTCAAAAATGTTAAATTAAAAAAGAATAAAAATTCAGAAAAATGCGTTTTGTAAAAACAATGGCTATAGAAATAAAAAAACATCAATTTTGTAAAATTGCAAAACATGGCTTATGAAAAATTAAAGGCAATCCAAGATTTGGATTTCTGTCGATTCCTTTAAGCAAAAAATTAAAACATTTGCTGACGTAGTTTTCGAGATGCAGCCATTTTAAGATGTTATTTCAAACTTTTTCTAAGAAAAACAATAAAATCCATTACTAATATGATAAATAGAGCAATTAAAAAAAACATCATAAATATATAAGAAGCAAATTCCGGCATCATATTGGAATTCATATTTTTTGAAATGATAAATTTGCATTGATTTTATTGATTAAGAATAAGACGCAAATAATATTTTGAAACGGCTGTATCGTTTGTACATCAACAAAACTTCTAAACCCTGCCCCAGAGATACTTGACAGTCATATGAAGCAGAATTTATAATTATCCCGAAATGCATTTTCTTAAAAATGCTTGAATTGTATAGATTTTATAAATTTTCGTACAACATTACAACTTTCATAAAATGAGGCATAGCATAGCATTGGTGTCTACCCGTAGTTGCTACTCTGTTATTGACCAGAACCTCCAAAAATTGCTCCGTGGACCACAGATGAAGAGTAGGAACCAAACCAAATGTCCCTATCATGCTAGTCAATCACAGCGCCGGCCACGACCAGTTGTAAGACACGGGGAAGTGGATGGGAATTTTAGTCCGATACTTCAGTGATGAAGACCGCTAAATCGGCTGCGTCTTCGACAAAGTATCACATGAGGTTTAAAAGTGTTAGTAAGATGGGTGTGAAGCCAAGATTCACGTTGGTAAGTGATGTGACCGGTCAAAGTTATTTATAGTCCTTAATTCTTCGTATGTTCTTAGATTGAAAGCTTTCCAATTCGGTTCACCAAGCTTTTTGTGGTGAATTCTGGTCGTGTTGAAAGTTCAATATTCGCCTAACGAGTATGCAACCAGTAAAGTTCTTGAATTCAACTTTGCCTTCAATATTGTCCTGTTCTTAGGTTCACAGATTCCAATCAACTTTCTTAGATTCTTGTAGCATTCTTAATCCTTCTAGTCAACAAAACCTCGATGGTCTGATGGTTAGCATTTTTGTCTGCTGATCCAAAGGACGTGGGATCGAACCCCGCCACGAGCTAATGAATTTTTCGTTCATATTCAAGTGTTCAGAATTCCTTCTTTCCATAATTTCTCGATAGGAGCCGATGGGAATCGAACCCAGAACCTTCCGCTTGCAAAACGAACAGCGTAACCATTCAGCCACGCCTACCCCTTACAACTTTCATAAAAATGAGGTTTTTTTTTTTTTTTTTTTTTTTTTTTTTTTTTTTTTTTTTTTTTTTTTTTTTTTTTTTTTTTTTTTTTTTGGGTTTTAAAAAACGTTTATTGTTACGGTCATTTTGGTCAAACAATACAGTTTACAGTTTACAATATTTTACTTTCCTAACTCTCTCGTCCTACATCCCTAACCTTAGCAAATGTGTTCCAAAAACTTTATTGAAAATTAATCTGTTATTCCATCTCATTTCACGTATTTCCTTTTTGAAAACAAACAAGCTAGGTCCAGGGTAGCACTTCAAATTAAAAGAAATCGCTAGAATACATAACCACAAAGCGGCTATTTCTGATTTTTTGTTCTCATCGATCTCAAATGACAGAATATCTTCTAGATTCACTAATTTTATCCCACTTATCTTTTCTACTTTATTCTTTGTCCAATTTGAAATAATCCTGGATTGAGGGCATTCCATTATTCTGTGTCCGTTATTATCAATTCCATTACAAATATCACATAAATTATTAGACAATCTTCCGATGTTGTAGGCCATTAGTTTTTCCTTGTTTGGTATTAAATTATTTAAAAAAGCAAAAAGCCTTGACTTTTCATCAGATCCAATGAAATTAAAATTTAAATTTTTCCAAATTATTGTCCATTGAAATTGTGGAAAATCAACTTTAACTTTTGGAATGAAGTTTTCCTGATTCAAAAAATGTTTATAAAAAGCCTTCGAACTGTCCAATAAAGAATCGTTTTTGCAAAGTCTAGCAACTTCGATCCACTGCCTAAAACACAAGGGCAGTTGGTGTTGTTTTGAATATACTAAAATGTAATTTTCAGAAACATTTCCTCCAGGGTAAAGAATGTTTCTTATGAACAAAGCTTTCATTTTAAACTCCGCATTAACCAACCTTATACCTCCTGCATCATAATCTAAATAAAGTTGATCGCGAGCTGTTTTAAAAATAAACCCATTCCACAAAAACTGCCCTACTAGTGAATTTATAATATCAATATGTTTTTTGTACGGTGGGAATATCTGCGCAAGATACCAAAACTTTGATAAGATAAAAGCATTTAATAACCACCCTCGTTCCACTAAATTTAATTTTCTAACACCATGGAGATGGAGCGTATGCTTAACATTTAAAATCACTTTATCATAATTTAAATTAATTGATTCTGATATACTATTTGAAAAATAAATTCCTAAAATTTTAAAACTATTTACTTCCCTGATCATTTGTGGACCAAAGATTGCACGGTTTATTCTCAAGTAAACTGACTTATTAAAATTCATCTTAATTTTTCCAAATGATTCGAAGGAATTAAGAATTTGGATTAACAAATCAAATTCCTCATCATTCCTTATAAAAATATTTATGTCGTCAGCGTAAGCAATGGTTTTTATGAACTTATCATAAATAAGTACACCTGCGATGCCGTCACTAATTTTTCTCAAAAGTGGCTCGATGTACAATACAAACAAAATCATGCTAAGTGGGCACCCTTGCCGCACCGACGATTCAATCTTAATATTATTAGTCAAAAAACCATTAAACAGAACCTTTGACGTTGCAGAATCATATAAATTTCGAATACAACTAATCAAACTATCTGGAAAATTAAATTTTTCCAAAACTTTCCACAAATATGTATGATCTACTTTATCGAAAGCTTTTTGAAGATCAATACTAACTAATGCTCCTTTAAAACGTTTTGAATCATTTGCACGAAGCATAATTCGTCTGATATCTTTTAAATTGTCCGAGCAAGATCGATTTGATTTACATGCAGACTGTTCACAGCCTAGTAAATCATCAAGATGTAACTTTATGCGCATTGCTATAATTTTAGTGAATAATTTATAATCACAGTTAAGTAAACTAATTGGTCTATAATTATTTAAATCATTCTTATCATTACCTTTATGTATAAGAGTAATAATACCAGCAGTAAAATCTCTAGGAGGTTTTTTTGTTCCTGATAAATATTCGTTAAACAATACTACCAAATCATCCTTAATTAAATCAAAATGTTTTAAATAAAATTCGTAATTCAAACCATCAGGCCCTGGTGATTTTTTATGTGCACATAATTTTAAAACGGTAAACATTTCATCAACTGTAATCGGTCTTGTGAGCTCTCTTTGCTGTTCATCTGATAAGCGACTGGTTACACTTTCTAAAGGATCAGTGATCCCATCTAGTGCATTATCCGGAGATTTTTTGAACTGTTCAGAAAAATGATCAAAAATAATTTGTTTCATAATCGAGCAGTCCCCTGTTATCACATTACCATCCTTTAATTTGAGATTGTTTGACGTACTGAATTTCTTAATTTGAGCAGAAACTTGAAAAATATTCATAACCTCCCCTTGTAACAATGAGAAATTATTCAATTTATTACTATAATGTTTAAGTCTATCTAATTCAATTTCCATTAAACGTGACTTAACTAAAAACATATCTTTGGATACCTCTTCACCAAGACATCTTCTACGATGTAAATCGTTTAAAACTCCATGAAAATAACTTTTACGATCTAAAATATATTTATTAATTGCCCAGCTCTCCCCTTTAAAAAATTGTTTGAATTTAACTTTAGCTATCGAGTTCCACCACTGATTTTTATCATTGAAATAAGATGATCTGTTACAGATTGATTGATATTCAACACTAAGTTTATGTGAAATATTTTCATCAAAAAGAAGACTGTTATTAATTTTCCAATAGCCCCTTCCTTTCAAACAAAATGAGTTTGAATCTGTTTTAATTTTTAACACAATAGCACAATGATCAGAAAAAGGAACTGATATTGTTTTAGCTTCTAGAATCAAATCTACAAAACGCGACGGTCCATAAATTCTATCAAGTCGCGAAGCGACTCCAGATCGAAAAAAGGTGAATTCATTTTGCTTCATTTCTGCAAAAATATCTTTCCATTGAAGTGATTCTACGAGTCGTTTGAGGCCCGCAGACACATTTTTAGTTGCCCCTGTAGCATCGGAAGAGTTTAAAATACAATTGAAATCCCCGGCCAGAACGGAATATTCAATACCGGATTTACTCAAATGGACAGTTAAATTGTTCAAAAATAGCTCATCTCTTTCTTTCTTTTTGTTAGTTCCCGAAAACGCGTAAATATTAATATAATTGATGCCATTGATAACTAAAGAAGATATTCTACCATTCGGATCAAGAACAACGTTGTTGAATTCGAACGATTTCCGCAACAGAATGCCAGTTCCCATACCATTTTGATTTAAATTAATAATCGCAAAATGAGAAGGAATAAAAGAAAAATTTTGATAGCAAAGCTCCTGAACAAAAACTAAATCTATATCCTGATTCCAAATAAAATCTCTTAATAAATTTTGATTGATAGTAGTTGTTGTACTGTTTAAATTGACAGACGCTATTTTAAGTGTAAAGTTCATTGTATAAAATTAAAAGAACAAAATAAATCTAACTAATCCTACCATAAAGCTAACCTATTCTAAATTGAATGTAAAATATAGCTACTTATATGACCAAAATCCGAAACAAACCCATAGTGACTAACTCGATTTTCAAAGATTCTCCTCCAGATTGGCATCAACCCCTTCCCCCTCCCCATTCCCCCCCAATTTATCCTTCCCCTTTACATCCCCCTTTCCCCGTGTATCCCCCTTCCCCTTTACATCCCCCTTTCCCCGTGTATCCCCCTTCCCCTCTGTATCCCTGTCCCTCAAACTACGTGATCGGCTTCTCTCTTTGTTGTCCTCTTTCTTCTTTGAACGACCCCGCGTCTCCATGCTCTGCGCTGCACTCAAGTTAGACGGTGGGATAAAAATCATACCTGATCCGGGCTTTGCTGGAGCGTCAGCTGAAAGCGATCGCATTTCCTCCTTCCTCTTTTTCTTACGACCTTGCACTAGCTGGAACTCTTCTTCACCCTGCGCCTCCTTCACCGCACCATCCGTCACGATCGGCACTGCCAACGACGATACGCCGCCGCCGGTAAGAACTCCTTCGGCTGTTGTTGTCTCCTTCATTTCTGCGTCCGGCTCACTCATTGGGAGAACGATCTGCTCAACACTGCTCGAGCCGACTCCGGCCTGAACGATCGGCTTTACAGCCGACGGTACCTCGGGCAACTTCGGCGGCACCAACAAACTCGGTTTCGCCGGCCCGAAAAAATTGTTCAGCACGACCATCTGCCCTTCTCCTCCACTCTCTCCTGCCTTGTGCGTCGATCCTCGACCCAACCAGAGCGGTGGTTTCGCAGTCACCGCACTGTACGACAAGCTTCCGTTTTGTTCCATCCGTTGGTTGACCTTCGACTTCTTTGGGCAGTTGACCTTGACGTGATCTTTGCTGCCGCAAATGAAACACTTGTTCTGAAGTCCATCGTAGTACACACGCGCTTGGAAGTTTCGCACGTGTATGGTGGCCGGAATGTCCTGCTTGATTTCCATATGAACTCCCCGGACTGAGGACCAGATTGGGAAGCCAGTCTCAGGGGCGTACCTTTCCCTGACCATCCGCTGAATGACGCCGAACTTAGACATCACAGTCGAAATCTCCTGGTCGCTGATCTCCGGTGGCAGGTTGAAAATTCGGACATACTTAAAAACCGTCGATGCCGATGAGAAGGTCACCTTTGTCGACTCGTACTTGTTGTACTCGAAGTCCATCGATTCCGGCAGGTCCAGCAAGGTGTTCGTCAGCATTTCCTCCGTCTTGAACTTAATGTACACGCAGTTCTCCTTCGATTCCTTGTACATCGACAAGAGTGAATTTGGGTTCAATCTCATCTTCTGCTTCATGAAATTGAAAATTCCATGATCCAGCGGTTCCTTCTTCCCAGGGCCAAAGTAGATCCTCAACGAGTTGGCACGTGCTTCCTCAAAAGTCGCCATTTTCTGCACTGTTCCGATTTGAAAACTAAAAACTATTGTTCTCGAAGAACAAAACACCCGGGCAGAGTAGCCTGAGCTACAACAAAACGTTGTCTCAACTATTAGACCGCAAAAGACAATATCGACCGTTCGGCTTGAAGTCTGGCCGTCAACTATGAGGTTTTAAAAACTCAATGATTGACATTATTTTTAAATTTAAATTTTAAACGTAAGTTACACATAACATTCAAAAAGGTTTGGCTCATTGGAAAAGTCTTTCAGAAACCCATCAATGGTGAGGCACATGATGATCTGGCCTCAAAAAAGTACATAAATGTCACTTCAGTGGTCATAACTTGAGACAGGGTTGCCAGATCTTCAGTGTTTTGGACTCGTTGGAAAGGTCTTACGATTATCTAACCACCGGTCGGATGATGGATCCGGACAAAGTTTACATACTTTTAAGTGAGATCCGGAGATATGTGAAAACACATTTTTATGCATAACTTTTGAACTGCTTATCAAAACTTTAAAAAAAAGTTAAACTTGATCTATGGGACCTTTAACCGCGTTGAATACGACCAATTTGGCTTAAATCGGTTTATCCATCCAGAACTGGGCATCGGCATACGAGAGGATAAAGAGCACGATTCGGTAGTAAAATGGTACTGTGTGCGGACGGAGAGGATACATCCCGAAATTACCGAGAGTACTTTACTCATGAGTTCATTTTCCAAAAATGTTCACCAATAAAAAAAAAGACCGGTACCAAGACTCGAACCCAAGACCTTCGGCACATTGAACCGCGCCTTTGCCGTTTGGGCCACCATGGTTCGGTGACTAAGTGGCGTTCATTTGTCCATATAAGCCACTCAATAGGATGAACTGTTCCAATGAACGAATGAACACACGAGAGGACTATACTCTCGCAAAATAGCACTTTCTCACGTTTATTTTCGTGAGGACTATCCCATTGTTTTTAACTTTGGGTGCAGTGCTGAGATAATTGAGTGAGTTTATTGGTCACATACATACATACACACACACATACATTTGTTCAGTTTATGATTCTGAGCCGATATGTATACATATAGATGAAAGTGGGTCTTCGAGCTTTTCAATAAGAATTTCATTTTTAGGGCAGGATTATAACATTACCTCAGTGAGGAAGGCAAAAAATAGATTGATGCTCGATGATATTTTTGATAACGCTATGAAATAGTCATGCTTTCTAAATCATTGGGATGCATTCTGCAATTTTTGTATTACAAAACTAAGACTGGAAATAACAATTCAAAGGTATTTTCATTTTTGATAATATTGCGAAAACTAACTAATAAAATTTTATGAAATTCTGAAGACTTCACAGAAGTAAACCTAGAATCCCTGCCCTCACCGATGGCCAACGGGCCAACTTTCCAATACCCAGCTACTCAGCATATAGTTGGCATCCGGAATGTCCCGAGATTCGGAGGTCCTTTCCATGGAAAGGGTCCACCCCAAAATGGACAGACACCGACAAAAGAGAGAGAGAGCGGGTTCGGAGCATTGAAATAAATGATGTTGTTTCAGTTGGTTGCTTTATATTTCTGTTACGGATTTTCCGCTCCGAATCACTTGGCGCTGCTGCGTTGATCCGACGTTGTTAAAATGAGATAGTGCGCCAACCCCCGAAGACGACCGAAAGAGGGTGAAGGGTTGAACCGTTTTGCTATTGGTTTAGTTCCGGTGCTTCAAATGTAGTCTGAATAATTGAAAAAAGTTTTCCGATGTTTGAATTTGCACAAAAGTTGAACGATTTTGACCGGTGTGGATGGGGAGTTGAACCCTGATGTTCTGCCTGGGACTATATTTTTTTTGCTTGTTGAAGGATTGCTCAAGCTGAACAGTCCCAGATTTCTGATGCCTGCTCGCTCCTTTCCAAGACAAATGTTTATTTAGAATATTTCTTATCGCTATCCTTTCGCTTCGTTTGGCCGTATCGAAGTGGGGCGATGTGGAAAGAAAAACTACGTTCTGGTTGTGCTCTATTGGCGTATGAGTAATTTTGAAGCTTTTTTTTTTAATTTTGCAACATTGTATAAGCTTGGAAGTTAATCTAATGTTAAAATATTGATTCTTAAAAAAATGCAATTATGACAAAATAGAAAAACAGTGATAACAAGCAAAAAACCAACAGAAACAGGATAATCAAACAGTTCGAATGTAAATAAGGATTCCTCGACAGTGTCCAGATTGCACCGTATGACGCAACTGTTCCAAAAGCTCTCTGTATCGGGAGGAGTGTTGAAATACTTTTTTTTCCTCATCTCAACGGTAGAGAGAGGTACGTTTCAATTGTTAACGGGAAAATGATGAAGGTGCGCCCCGGATGGCAGATGATTTGATAGGTCTCCTCGAGAGCACATTTTCTGCCTCAATGGGTCACACATTCTAGGGGACTCAGGATTTTTTTTTGCTCTCGATGAAATTTCGATGAGACGGCTGCCGGTCAAGAGGAAAATGGCTTTTTTTTCTTCCCTAGGCAGAAGCAGGAGGTTTACCTTCGTTATGCTGAATTAAGTTCGCTTGGAAAAGGTTTACGAGCAATGCAGTATCGGACCTTCTTTGAATAACTTTATTGGATATCGGATGTGGGACGTGGGTGAGGTACAGATGAATAAATTTCAATTTAGCAGCAAAGTTTATCTCTGATTTTATGAAATTTGCATATTGGAATTGGATTTGTGCATTGAGCAGATTGGAGATTTAAATAAAGACATTGATTTGTGAATGCATCGATGTCTTATAACATACAAACAAAAGGTGTGTAGAATGTTATTGTTTAAATTTTGTTTAAATATTCCATGAGCAATTCTCTACAAAAACTGGAAATGAATTTTATATTTTTTAATTTGGCTAAAACATTGTGCGGGCCTTCCCTATGACCAAAGAAGCTATGTTGGGACATTGGTTCACCCATACAAGTCTCCATACAATTTTGGCAGCTGTCCATACAAAAATGGTACGTAAATATTCAAACAGCTGTAACTTTTGATTGAATTTTCTGATCAATGGTGTCTTCGGCAATGTTGTAGATATTGTGAAGGACTATTGAAAAAAAAAAATTAGATAAACGGAAAAAAACTGACGATTTTTTTTCCTTTTTTTCACAAAAACTCAATTTCCAAAAATAAGTATTTTTTTATATTCGAGATTTTTTCATATGTTTTAGGGGACCAGTGGCACATCAACATCCGCCAACATCCCCATCAGGAACGAGTTCCAGATGCTGAGCGACGACGAAGAAAACAACAACAACAACACCGACGGTAGCAGCACTACCGACGATGACGACGAAGACGATGGTCGTGCACGGAAAAAAGTGCTGACATCAAAAAAGAACAATTCTCCTACGGAACGAAGACCACCTCCAATTTTTGTTTTGGACACGCTGGCGGACGATGTTGACGAGTTGCTGGAAGGCCTCGGATATTGTCTGAAAATCGGTAAGTCGGCAGTGCAAGTGATCACACTGACCAAAAAGAATTTCGACCTGGTGTTTGAAGAATTGAAGCGTAGCAACTTCAACTTCTACACATTCAACCCCGAGAAGCCCCCTGTTAAGGTCGTCTTACAGGGTTACCAAGACCGTCCAGTTTCTGACCTGAAGAAGCACCTTTCGGACGCCGGAATAAAACCGCGAGAGATAAAAGTGCTCTCGCGCAAGACAACGGTAACAGGTACTCACACACTGTACCTGTTGTACTTCGATCGCGGCACCGTCAAGATCCAAGACCTGCGGCGGACTAAGACGTTGGACGGTTTTTGGGTAAACTGGCGGTTTTACACCAAGAACCCGACGGACGTAGCGCAATGCCACCGTTGCCAGAAATTCGGCCACGGCTCGCGGAACTGCAATCTCCGGCCCCGCTGCGTGAAGTGCGGTGAGTCACACCTCTCAGAGGCGTGCGCAATGCCACGAAAGGCGGACTTGGGGGACAAGGCAGAACAAACCAAGCCGCGCGTAAAGTGCGCGAACTTTGACGGCAACCATACCGGCAATTACCGCGGATGCGTCGCGCGCAAGGCCTACCTCGAGGAGCAGGAAAAGAGGAAGAAGAAAGCAGCAGCGTCCCACCCTCCTCAGCGATGTACGAGCGCAGCCGTTCCTGCAGCTGGACAGCTTACGGTTCCAGCGGAAAACTCAGCGTTCTCTCCTGGATGGGGGCGTTCGTTCGCCAGCGTGGTCGCTGCCGGTAGCGGCAGTACGGCCCAGCAAGAAGTCACCGGGGAAGATCTCTCACCCTGCCGGAGTTCTTTGCTCTCGCGGGGGAGATGATGACGCGGTTTCGGAGCTGTCGGAACAAGGCGGAACAATTCCTGGCCCTTGGGGAACTGATGATCAAACACATCTACAAAGGATAAATAACCTGTGATCTAGATATAAGCTTTCTCTTCCTCTATCCCCTTTCCTTTGCAATTTCTGTAAGTTTTTTTTTAATTTTTTCTTACTCTTGCTAGTGCCTTAGTTAAAGAAAAAATTGTTCCAAAATAAATTATAATGCAACACACAGCTGAAAGGAACTCCAAAACTCTGTTATGCACTTCAAAATAACTCATTGTATCTTGATTATTCACCAATAAAACCGAATTGCATTGAATTGAATTGAATTTTAGGGGACCAAAACCCGCAACTTTTCGGCCATGGAGAAGTATGGTCAAAAATTCTGCCATCAAGTTATAAATTTTTGAAAAAAAAAAGATTTTTGGGAAAAATCGAAATTTTATGCAATTTTTTTTTATGTTAACTTGAAATTGCAATCGAACAGTCCTTTACAGATTTTTTGATATAGGGCCTAGATATAGTTACCAAATGTTTAATTTTAGCAAAATATTTGCAGTTTATCGGTTTTCTAAATTAGTGACCATGAGTGACTATTTCTGAAAATATTTTTAAAAAGTTTAGAAAATTTGTTATAAAACTGTCTAAGAGACATTTGAAGATTGGATCTCTGTTGCTGAGATACAGCGTCTTAAAGAAAAAGAAACACGAAAATTGATGTTTTCTAAGTCTCACCCAAACCAACCCTCCATTTTCTAATGTCAATATCTTAGCAACTAATGGTCCGATTTGCAATGTTAAAAAACTGAAACATTCGTGAAATTTTTCGATCTTTTCGAAAACAATATTTTCATTTATTTTTGAATCAATACTAACATTTTAAAAGGGCCAAACATTCGATATTACGCTCTTTTGAAATGTTAGACCTGATTAAAAAGAATCTAAATATTTTTCTAGTTTTCAAAAAGATCGGAAAATTTTACAAAGGTTACCTATTTTAAAATTGAAAATCGGACCATTATTTGCTAAGATATCGAAATTTGAAAATAATGGGTTGTTTGGGTGAGACAATTTTCCTGTTTTTTTTCTATAATAGGAATGGACAATTATGGATACTAAAGGAAATATGCCCATTTTAAGCCTAATAAGCAGACGTATTTGAATGATGCTGGATAATCTGGATTGTTCCTTGAAATTCACTTAAACCAAATACACCAGCGAGTAGAGCAACTTTTTGTGAGCATTTCTGTTTATTTTCACTTTTATTAAAAGTTATGCTATTCCTTTTACAAGCATTTAAAAAAATATTTCAAAAACGCATTCTAATCAGTCGTGTGCATTGGGCCACGCCCATTTTTCAATTTTCAGCTTAGTTCTTTTTTTCTTCCAGCGCTCTTTTGGGTCTGCTTAGTGCTGCCAAAATTGATGAAATTTTAAGCGAACACTCACGAAAAGTAGCATTTATAGAGAAAGTTTCCTGGCAGCACTTGCTCACTCCAACAGGCGCTGCACCAGCATGTTGGTGGTGTTGGTGGCCACCCTTTGTTCTTTATTTGCCGTCGCTCGGTTTTCTTCAGCCTTCGATTGGAATGGGTGGTCAAAATTGAAACGTCAAAAGACTTAGCGCGTTTGTTTTTTTTATGGCGCTTGCTAATTATTTACATGTTTCGGGATTATTTTTCAAGTGAGTGACTAACTAATGTGCAAAAGAACATGTTGCCGGTAGTTGGAAGCAATTTTATATCTTAAGCGCTTTGAAATCGTTAGCGCAAGTGAAAAGATATTGTAGATGTGTATGCCACCAAAATGATGAGAAATGATCTCGGAAAATCGTAATTATGATCAAAAGTGCATTAAATTTGATCTTTTTGGCCAGTAAATGGCATAAATTTGCGTGCTTACCCGAGGCGGTGCTGTTGTTGGTACGTTTATAGCCTAAATAGTATTTTTGGAGCTTTAATCGAGCATCAAACTCTCCATATGACGAAGATAGGTGTTGATTAGAAAGGGTATTTTTCCCCTATTTTAAAAAGTAAAAATTTTACGTTGAATGGCAACAATTTGACCTTCTATCGGATATGGAAGTAAAACGTCGGTTAATTTGCGTAAAAGAGGTTTTGGGTGACTCACCACACATAACCTTCGGACGCCTAGAAATGAGCAGAAACTTGCAACAGAGACCACAAAAGACCCGGGGGTCGTTAAAGTGGATTGCTTTGCTTTTTTTGGCTATAATTTGAAAACGGCGCACCTAATCAAAAAAATTTAAAGAACTTTTCGATTGCAAATTCAATTTTAATACAAATGAGGTCAGAAAGTACAAGCATTAATTTTTTTACAAAAATAACAAATTTAAAAAAAAATTATAACTCGTCGGCAAAATTTTGGTCAATGCATCTTAATGGCTTAAAAGATGTGGGGTTTTTGTCCCTTAAAACACAAAAAAAAAATTAAAAGACACGGATTTAAGGAAATTTAATTTTTGTGAAAAAAAGTTAACAAATTTTTTTTTTTTTCCGTGTACCTATTTTTTATGAATAGTCCTCATCAATACCTTGAACTTTGCCGAAGACACCAAATCAATCATTTTTTTTGGAAAAGTTACAGATTTTCGCATATTTACGAAGGTACCATTTTTGTATGAACAGTTGCCAAAATTGTATGGAGATTTGTATGGGTGATAGTGATAGGGAAGGGACCATCCATAAACCACGTGGACACCTTAGGGGGGGGGGGGTTGCGATTGTCCACGCTCCATTCAAAAAAGATTTGTTTTGTATGTAAATTGTCCACGAGGGGAGGAGGTGGGGGGTCTGAGATTTCAAAAAAGTGATCACGTGGTTTATGGATGGTTCCGAAGGGCCCCACATTGTTTGATCCATATAAAAAGTACAAGAAATAAAAATGGTCGAAATCGGCCGATATCGTAGAGAATTGACAAAATTTTAATTCACTATCATAACTCAATTCCCCCCATAAAGGCCCTTAGCATTCAGAGGTCCAATGTTAAAGTTCCTTCGATTTTTTTAATTCCTGAGCAGACGGAAATAACTTAGGAATAACATTTTTTGATATTTGATACTTGGCCAAAAACATTTTAAGTTATTTATAGCAGAATTTGTTATTCGTCTTTATAATTTTTTGTTATTGGATTGTTATTGTAATAACAGACTAATAACATTTTTAGTCATTCTTTCAACAAATCTTTGTTATTATTTTTTGTTATTTTAACAACTAATCCGATCATCCTAATTACAGTTGCCAGTATTCTTCCATAACAAAAAATGTTATTCCAAAGTTGTTTTGGCTCTCCAATAACCAATAACAAATTTTGTTATGATAACATAAACTGTTATTAAACTATTATGCAAAAATGGTGTTTTCAAGAATATTCCACATTACTTTTTGTTATTTTAACAGTATTTGTTATTGAAATGGCATGAATTTTGTTATTACCGTCTGCCCGGGTTTCCAGAAAATTTCGAAAAAATATTTATAGACTTGCAAGCAATGTAAAAAAAGACTCAAAATTTCACAATTGTCTCAACAATCTAATTAAAAGTGGATTTATCTCAAAATTAAAAAAAAAATAATAATGGTCATATATTTAATTCTAAGAAGGAACATGAGTTTAAGGGCAATGTTTAAATTAAATTCTGAATGTTTAACAAAAATTTATGAAGCACAGGTAATTTATGGACACATGCCAAAATGTGCTCTAATTCAACATCCGACAACTAAACTAGACAAGGTCAACAATCGCCTTCCACGTGACTCCAAACTAGTCCGTTTAGAACCCCCTCATTATAATGAGCTTCCTAACTATAGCACATAGCTCCCGAGGGTCGAAAATCGGGATTTCCACTGATCGGACAAAGCTGAAACCTGCCACCCTTCAGCGAATTAATCTGCTTAGTTCTAGCTAGCAGCAGTGTAACATGAGCTGCCCTTTGGCCGGCATTTGGTTCGAAACTATCGCTAGCCCTTAACCCCATTCATCAATGGTCCAGGGGATTTGATGTTTTGCCGGGTAAGCACCAGCCATTAATTTCGTTTGAATTTATGCAAATTTCGACTCTCTAATTAAAATGATTTACTACTTTTGGGGTTCGTTTCAGGGATTGAACTATGGTGTAGGTCAAAGTTTGCCCAATACTTGTTAAGCTTGTTTCACGATTCTTTTTTCCATCTTTAATTATTTATGAACTTCCAAAACGCTCGTTCATACTCGTTAAACACCTGGAATTCCACCATCTTTGTTCGCAAATGTTGCCCCAACATTGTTTCAAAATTTCAACAAGTAGACACATTGTCACAGAGGCTTTTCTTCTTTTTCCAAAACAATCCCCGGAAACCCCATTCACCAAAAGTCCACCCAAATGTCACTGCTGCTGCTGGTGCTGGCATGCAACAATGACGGGTTTGCTCCTATTTTTTCACCGTACAATCCCGGGATTATTAATTTTTAACCAGCTTAAGCGCTGACCACAACCGAACCTGGAGGTTTTCCACCAAGCCTGAACCAGCCCCCATCCCGCAAAACTGCTGTGAAATATTTTCACGGTGAACATTGTGTGGAATAGTGGGTGTGTGTGTGTTCGTGAGCGCGATTCACAATTAATTTTATAGAGCAAAATAAATCTCATTAGGCCTGGCGCAGACTGGCCGTCAACTCTCTCTCCGTTGAGCATTATTCAAAATATTTGCGGTTTCCTGTTTCCCGGGTGGTTTTGGGGGGAAAATTTACGTGGAATGCGGTACCGTACGGTGAGGAATCACAAATCTTTTGTAATTTGAAAAGGGAAAGAAGCAACAATTCTGATTAAATCTTGGAAGCCTAAATTTTTACAAATTAAAGGAAAGCTTTGAAAACTAATCCAAATTTTATTTAATGTTTTTGTCTCCTGGACAAGGTCGAAAAATATAAAAAATGAGCGAATTAAATGTATTCTGATTAGACTCGAATGTGGCATTACAGTTCTTTAGCCATAATTATAAGACCTGTATTTATTTTGCAATTGGTTCTATCCGAAGTTGGTCGATCCACGAAATTTATTGAATATGGATTTGAAATCGGATTTCTGTTCATTGTTAATCGAACTTAAAATACCATGCTTCTCCACAGAAATGAGTTCCCAGTACATTTTGCCAGAGACGAATGGTGCTTTAATTTTTCGCATTCGCATTCGCATGGAGTTGCCAGAGACGAATGGTGCTTTAATGTACTCAAACAGAACATATTTTAGAAAATAATCATATCTCATAATATGATTTCTTTCTGGATTTGTTAGGAGAAACATTTTTAAAAATCATGAATTTACCCAAAGTCAAAATGGGAATTTTGTTTGCTTTATTTGCTTAGTATTCAACAATGTTTTTGTCTTCCTCACCTCAATAAAAAAATATAAAATCACTAGAAAAATGAACATCTTTATTTGACCTCGTAGACCCACCATCATGTATACCTATCGACTCAGAATCAAATTCTGAACAAATGTCTGTGCGTGTGTATGTCTGTAAGTCCGTGCACCGAAAAATATGCACACGATTATCTCCGACCTGGCTGTACCGATTTGGACCGTTTTGGTCTCATTCGATCCGTCTTGGGGTCGCACAAGACCCTAGTGAATATTATGAAGTTTAGAAAAGCACTTCAAAAGTTATGCTAAAAATCGATTTTGACTTAAGTCCGAAAGATTTCAAAAAGGGTGTTTTTCGTAAGAAACCCCGTCATTTTATACATTTTTAGAAAGGTATTGAAAAGACCTTTCTAACGAGTCCAAAACATTGAAGATCTGACAACCCTATCAAAAGTTATAAGCACTTAAGTGTTATTTATACACTTTTCAGAGGCCGGATCTCAGATATTTTGATGAAAATGTTGTCCGGATCTGTCATGCGATCCATCGTTTGATGGGTAATCAAAAGACCTTTTTAATGAGTCCTAAAGATTGAAGGTCTGACAACCCTATCAAAAGTTATGAGCACTTAAATGTTCATTATACACTTTTTTGAAGCCGAATTTCAGATAATTTGATAAAAATAAGTGTTATTTATACATGTTTTTGAGGCTGTGCAGTGTATTCACTTTTTAAATGTGAGGAAGGCACCAACCACCTAAAGGTGAATTTAGTAACGTTTTTTTATGTTTTCGTATTTTCTATTAATAGCCTTAACAGTTTTCTTTTGCAAAACAGCTTGATAAAAAACGCAGATTTTAAACCAACCCATTCCAAATAGGACCACACTAATCGCTGAACAGATACAGGTCTGATTATTTTAGAAAATGATCTTTCTTGCCAAATTTGACCCAAATCGGAAAACTTTTGTTTTGGATTTTGCTGGATTGACGCGAAATCGCTATAATGTTTATTTAATACAATTGAATTGAAAATTGATATTTCAAAATAAACTTTCAAAATAAATTGAATAAGTTTAACGAAAATTTCTGAAAAATATTTGACTTTAACCTTCTACAACCCAAACCTGGCTTCGATCTTAAAAAATCGCAAAAAATCAATTTTTCAACCAATTTTTGACTTGAAAAAAAAAGCATTGGAAAGAATCACTTTTAAAATTTTAGTAAATTTTATGGTTGGAAGTTGGACTTGTTTTATGTGACTTTGCCAATGCTTTAGGGGACGAATTTGGTTGTATTTTTTACTTACATTTCGAATATTTTTAGTAAAAAGAAATATGCAGTAATGTTCGTAGTGGCCCAGGCTATGCCTCTACGCATTTTTTTTTTTTTTTTTTTACTATTTAAATAATAATGATGCCATTCTATAGCAGAAAATGTGAAAAACAAGCAGAAATTGAAAAAGTGACTTTTAAAACATGAAAAAATAATATAGGCAAAATGTAATAATAGGAGTTGGCAGAATAGGCCAAATACTACTTAATACTAGAAATATTTAGATTTTCGAAAATAATGGGTTCTATCACTTCTTAAACTTTCATGATTTGAGCGAGCTGCAGAAGATTCACAACACTAAATGGACGACATCACAATTATTTGCAGTTTTTCAATAAACTTTATGATATCGTGGAACTTGATGTTTAATCTGTTCAGTTAATTATTTTAATATCGCATTTCACTAGAGGGTGACGTGCGGGATTTCCCGAGAAAAAATCCCGGGAAATTGGCCATCCTGGGAAATTTGGTCTAGACTCCCGGGAATTTTGATACTTATAAATATGGACGCAAAAAAATTAAAAATTCATTCAGTAAAACAGAAAAGTAAAATTCCATACACAAAAAACTAACATAAAGGGCACCAAGGCAGAAAAATCATTCATTGTTTAAGTTGAGTTATTTTTTATAATGTTTAAAAAAGCCTGTTTGTCATATTCGGTTCAGTTTTCCTTGTAACTATAAATGTTTCTTTACTGCAAATTGACAAAACAACTTTGAAATTTAGCTTAAGATTTTTGTTTGTCTTATAGCAAAAATCCCGATCTTGCAGATTAATAACTATTGTTTAAGTTTTGTAAAAAAAAAAACAAATAACAAGTTGAAGTCTAAATCATTCAGTGAGAGTTTAGAATCGAAAAAATGATTCGGTACAGTTTTGATCCCCAACAAAGCATTAAAATTAAATTGAACCAGAAGATTTGGATAGTTTTTTTAAAAAGAAGATAGTATTCCACAAAATAACTGAAATTTTGATATCAAACTTACATTGTGTTGACTGTTTGATAACTATCATTAAGTCAACATCATCAGTGTCTTGTGAACCTTCGTGGTGAACGGACACTAGAGCTGCGGTATTTTTTACTACCTAAGCTCAGAGTTATTTCAAACAAAATTCACAGTCTTTTTAAAGACTACCTGAGTTACTTTCCAAAATTCTAAACAGTCTTTTCAAGACTAACCCCACCTGAAATTTTGTTGTATTTTACAAACGAAGCCATCTTTTTAAGAGAACTTTGATTGCAAAATGCGTCAAAACAAAGGTAAACGCAAATCTTCTGAAGATTTGATCGTTACGTCGGTGAAGCGTTTGAACGCTAAACCGGCTAACGGAAACAGAAAAAGAAAACAGCCTCTTCTGAGGTCTGATTCTGATTCTGAAAGTGAGGTCAATCCTCCAATTCCATTGACAAACAGTTTCGGTGTTTTATCCGAAACTGTTGACAAGGATCCTTCTCCTCGTACTGAGCCTTCTGCCGTCGAGAAACGAGTAAAGGCTCCGCCAATTGTTGTGACTTCCGTCTCCGATTTGGCCAGCTTTCGAACGCAACTGAAAAATTGCAAAGAAACTTGCAATTTGAAGGTTTCGTTCCAGCTTGGTCGAAGAGGAGAATGTCGCTTGTTGACGGAATCTTTACAAGATCACCAAACTTTTGTTGGTTATTTGAAAAACCACAAACACAATTTCTACACGTATGAGACCAAGAATGCTCGTCCATTCAAGGCGGTCCTGAAAGGTTTCTCCAACGACTTGTCGGTGGATGAGATCAAAAATGAACTTAAGGTGTTGCTTGGCTTTACCCCATCCCAAGTAATACCAATGAAGAAAAAATCAAACGGGAATATTTCTCGCTTTGGTTTGACTTCACAATTTTATCTGATTCATTTCAACAGAAATGAAATCAACAATTTGAAACTTTTGGACAAGGTTCAGTTTTTGTTCCATGTACGGGTAAAGTGGGAGCATTTTAAGAAACATGGCGGTAATGGCCAGAATCTGACCCAGTGCCGGCGTTGCCAGGCATTCGGTCACGGTACTGATCATTGCGCCATGGTTCCAAAATGCATGGTTTGCGGGGATTCTTCTCACGACAAGGACAATTGTCCCGTGAAAGAAGTCACCCAATTTAAATGTGCAAATTGTGGTGGAAATCACAAATCAAATTTTTGGGATTGCCCCATCAGAAAAAAGGTTTTGGATTCTCGTGCTAAGCATCAGCCGAAATCCAAACCGAAATTTTCTCAAAGTCAGGTTGTACCTGCATCTTTAAATCAAACGTTCGTGCTGTCTCACTCGAACAATGCTAGAAATACCCCTACCGTGGAAAAGTTAGGTAACACTAATGATATTTCTTATGCCAACGTCGTTTCGGGTTCGGGTTCATCCACGAATTTTAAATCCTCTACCAATATTCCTGAAATTGGTCAGGTACCTCAAATCTCATTTGAAAATGTTTCTGCTGGCAACGCTATGGGATCTTCTGATCTCGGCGATGTTACGTTTGAAAAAATGACTTTTTTGCAAAACTCACTGTTTGGTTTGATTCAAACAATGAGTAATGCTACATCCATGATGGAAGCAATCCAGATTGGATTAAAATTTGCGAATGATGTTGTTCTTACCTTGAAGTTTAATCATGGATCTAAGTAATTCCATCAATATTATGAATTTTAATGCTCGCTCTTTAAAAGCGAAAGAAAATGAATTTTTCAACTTTTTACGAGTTCATAACGTGCATGTTGCTGTTATAACCGAAACATTTTTAAAAACTGGCACTTATTTGAAAAGTGATCCAGATTATAAAGTTATAACCAATAACAGAATGAATCGAAATGGCGGTGGAGTTGCAATAGTTATCCACCGTAGTATGACTTATAGCACTTTACGTGACTTTAAGTTGAAAGTTATTGAAAGTTTGGGCATTGAACTTGAAACTTCTTTTGGGAAAATTATGATTGCAGCTGCATATTTGCCATTCCAATGCACTGGGGAAAATAAAAATTATTTCAAAGGGGATTTGAATAAACTTACTCGGCATAGATCTCGATTTTTGATCATCGGTGATTTTAATGCCAAACACCAATCTTGGAATAATTCAAAAGTAAATTCCAATGGTAAAATTCTATTCAGAGATTGCACTTCTGGTCTTTATTCGGTTTTATACCCGAATGGGCCAACTTGCTTTTCTTCTGTTAGAAATCCATCAACAATTGATTTGGTTTTGACAAATCAAAGTCAGTATTGTGGTCCTTTAGTGACTCATGCTGATTTTGATTCTGATCATCTTCCAGTAACTTTTTCAATTTCTCATGAAGCAGTTACCAGACCCAATAGTTCTGTGTTTAATTACCACAAAGCTAATTGGGACAGGTATCAGCATCATATTGAGAATAATTTAAATCATGATTTTGTTTTAGAAACCAAAGCTGATATTGATTCAGCCTTGGAATCTTTAACTAATGCAATTTTGGATGCTAGGAATATTGCTATTCCTAAAGTCCAAGTCAAATTTGATTCTCCCATTATTGATGACGATCTTCAGCTTTTGATTCGTCTGAAAAATGTTCGCCGAAGACAGTATCAACGTTCTCGTGATCCTGCACTGAAGCGAATTCAAAAAGATTTGCAAAAGGTTATTGACCACAGATTCACTCTCCTCCGAAATGAAAAGTTCGCAAGAGATGTCGAACAAATTAAACCTTATTCCAAACCTTTTTGGAAACTTTCAAAGGTTCTTAAGAAACCTCAAAAACCAATCCCTTCTTTAAAAGATGGTGATAATATTCTATTAACAAATGGGGAGAAAGCTCAAAAACTTGCCCAGCAGTTTGAGAGTGCTCATAATTTCAACTTAAATGTTTTGAGTCCTATTGAAGATCAAATTTCAATAGAATTTCAGAATATAACTGAACAAGAATTTTCATCAGATGAAGTTTTTAATACGGATCTGAATGAAATAAAATCTATTATCAAAAAATTTAAAAATATGAAAGCCCCTGGTGAGGATGGCATTTTTTACATTTTAATTAAAAAATTACCTGAAGCAACTTTAAGTAGCTTGGTCAAAATTTGCAACAAATGTTTTGATTTGGCATATTTTCCCAGTAGTTGGAAAAATGCTAAAGTAGTTCCGATTTTGAAACCGGATAAAAATCCTGCTGAAGCCTCAAGCTATCGGCCCATTAGTTTGCTTTCATCTATTAGTAAATTATTCGAAAGAATAATTCTTAATAGAATGATGACGCACATTAATGAAAATTCAATTTTCGCTGATGAGCAGTTTGGATTTCGCCTTGGGCATTCAACTACTCATCAGCTGTTGAGAGTTTCAAATTTGATTCGAAGCAACAAATCTGAGGGCTATTCTACTGGCGCTGCTCTTCTAGACATAGAAAAAGCATTTGACAGTGTTTGGCATAAAGGTTTGATTGCGAAATTAAAAAGGTTTAATTTTCCGATTTATATCGTGAAAATTATCCAAAATTATTTGACGGATCGTACTCTGCAGGTATGTTATCAGAACAGCAAATCTGATCAACTACCTGTACGTGCCGGCGTCCCTCAAGGAAGCATTTTGGGTCCAATTTTATACAATATTTTTACTTCTGACTTGCCTGATTTGCCCCCAGGATGTCAGAAATCACTATTTGCTGATGATACAAGCATCTCCGCCAAAGGTAGAAGCCTTCGTGTCATCACAAGAAGATTACAAAAAAGCTTGGATATTTTCAATTCTTATTTGAAAGAATGGAAAATTACTCCAAATGCTGCAAAAACTCAACTTATTATTTTCCCTCACAAACCAAGGGCTGATTTTCTTAAACCAAAAAGTCATCACATTATAAAGATGAATGAGGTAAATTTAAAGTGGGAGGATAAAGTGAAATATCTTGGACTTGCTTTTGACAAAAACCTTACTTACAAGGATCACATTGAAAGTATCCAGGTTAAATGTAACAAATATATTAAATGTTTGTATCCACTTATAAACAGGAATTCTAGACTTTGTCTCAAGAATAAACTGTTAATTTATAAACAAATTTTCAGACCTGCCATGCTTTATGCTGTGCCGATCTGGACAAGCTGTTGCTTAACCAGGAAGAAAAAACTTCAGAGGATTCAGAACAAAATTCTGAAAATGATTCTGAAACTTCCTCCTTGGTTCAGCACCAGTGAACTTCATCAATTAGCCGAAGTTGACACTTTGGATGTTATGTCCAATAAGATAATTGATGCATTTCGACAAAAATCATTGCAGTCTTCAGCTGCATTGATCCGCTCTTTATATAGTTTATAAGTTAGTTTTAAGGTATCCCTTTTCCCTTTTGTACATGTAGGACCTCCTACATTTGAAATCACTGAATAGCGAAAGCTACAATATTTCATGAATAAATGAAAGTTGCTAGTATTTAAAATTGAGGTGAAAAGTCATCGATTGTGATTGGACACTCAATAATATTTTAACTGAATGAATGTACATGGAAGAGAAAATCTAAATAAATATAAATAAAAAAAAAAAAAAAAAAGTCAACATCATATTAAATTTATTCAAGTGTTATAAATTTGTTATAATTCTTCTAAATTTTTAATGATTTTGCAAAAAAAAATGCAACTCTCGATTCCCGGGAAATTTAAAATCTCGAGAATCGTCTCGCTCTACATTTCACCCTATTTAAATTTTTGGCAGTTGAAAATTAATATTTAACTGCCGTCAAAAAAGATTCTTAATACATTCAAATAGAAACTCATACTATCTCATAGAAATTGAAACAATTTTTCCTAAAGCTGACATTCACAATCTACGTGGAGAGTTTTAGGATACCCCCTCCACATTGGGAGTATAAAATGTTTGTCTTGACACTCAAAATTTTCAAAATATTTTTTTTTCGAGGAGATCAGACAATTTTAAAAATGTTTCATTTAAAATGTTTGTTTAACTAAGTTTACTCACTTTTAATAAAATGTATATTAATTTGAGATTGAGTAAACTAAAAGTTCCAGGCTTGATAAAATTCATTAGTCATTGATTTTTCCATAAAATAAAAACTTTGGAATCCACCAAAATCATTTATATACAACATTTTTGAATTATAATTTAATAACACATAAAACTTGTATTTAAAAAACTTATCTTAATTGTTCTAAAATTTTCAACAGAACCCGATAATGCGGTTCGTTTTCCGATATCAATTCATTTTCTTTGAGACAAATCATGACACTTTGAGCGTTGTGAAATTAGCTTACTTATCAATGTTTTCTAACTAACTATTGATAATTTCAAATTTGGTTGGAAACCACTTCATGGGGTACTTTGAGCACTTCTTTACGAAGCTCGGGATTGTTCCATACCATACCGTTTGTATTTAATTCGTAATTTTCATTTTGCTGAAAAATCTTCAACCTATCAATCTGACCCCAGCTATCAAAGTTACCACGGTTTCCCGAGCAGATGGAAAATAACTTGGGAATAACGTTTTTTTACATTTGAAAATACTAGGCCAATAACATTTTATGTTATTTATAACAAGATTTGTTATTCGTCGGTATGATTTTTTTTTATTATTGGATTGTTATTGTAATTACAGACTAATAACAATTACAGTTATTCTTCGAACAAATCTTTGTTATTATTTTTATTATTTTAACAACTAATCCGATCATCCCAATAACAGTTGGAGGTATTCTTCCATATCAACAAATGTTATTCCAAAGTTGTTTTGGCTGTTATTAAACTCTTATGCAAAAATGGATTTTTCAAGAAGATTCCATAACATTTTCTGTTATTTTAACAGTATTTGATATTGAAATGGCATGAATTGTGTTATCACCGTCTGCCCGGGTAGTCCGCAAAACAAATTTGTCCCGCCCATAAGGCTACGTGTTAGAATGTCAGAAAAAAGTGAAATTTGCTACGGTTTTCTGGAATAAACTACTAAATTTTATTGGTTTTTCTGATAGTTCACATGATTTTGAACCAAACTGCATCAATAACTCAAAATTGACGAAATTACATATGGGACGGACTTGATTTGAGCGGACAGAAGGCTCCCACATAGTTTGAGCCAAATAACAAAATATAAAAATATATAGCCGGCCGATTTTGTAGAGGATTGCTCTCTTAGATCTGCCTTGAATGTTGGGATTTTAGAAATCATTTGTTGTATTCCTTTTTGTGTTTTACAATATTCCTAACATAACTTGAGAACTCAAAACCTCTCCACCACACGGTAATCACAACTATGAAAAGGCGCCAATCGGGATCCCAAAACCACAACTCCTCTGATCCATCTCCCGCACAACTCCACCCCCATACTCCATATGCTCCCTCTCCCCAAACCCAACCGTCCCAAACAACAAAGCTTTTGCGAGCCAAACGAGATTAGCGGGACACACACAAGCTCGCTTCCGCGCAGAAAAGCTCCCAAACGCCGTGGCGCTGTCGAGGCCTCTTTATTGTTCCAACGAACGTTCGGCTTGGTTTGGAAAGCTTCCCCCGAGCGCGTGCGATGCTGGCTAATTATTTAGAATTAATGTGTATGCTAATCTTTGCTGCCGTCCACCATCGAGTGGGTGTGTGTGTATGTGAGGGGGTCGATCTCACCCCATCATTATGCGAATGACCCCTCCTACCCTTGAGCCTGGCGCTCCCGGGACGTACATGAATATGCGATTTTCGGAAAATGGCTTGTTCAAACCCTTATTGTTTTGCTCTGTTTAGTTGTTGCCTCCAACCTAACCCAATGGCGATTAATTTGGGATCCTTTGGTGGGATTATAATCGATAATTTCGTTGCTGCTGCTGCTGTGACATCATCCCCCCGCTTTTGGCGATTAAATACCAAGAGAACACGGGAGTTGCCAGCCGGGATTGGTACAACAAAAGGATTATTAGCGCCGACTTTGAAAGGACTGCGTTGTTGGTGGGCGACCTCTTGTTATTGCTTTGGCTTTTATGGTCATGGCCCGTACTTTGCACATTTATTGGAGCTTTTGATGGGTTGGGGAAAACTGTTGGAAGCGGGCTTTGAACTAGAAGTTTGTTCGTGTAAACTAAAACTTCTGTCGTTGAATAATGATGAGTTGAGTACGAAATTTGAGGAAATTTTTTTTTCGTGATTCAAAAGTGTTTTTATCTACCCATGAATGTTGATTCAGTTTTTCTTTAATAATGTTTTTGAATTTTACTGAAAAATATGCATGTAAAATACTGCTTCAACAAAATATGATTTTTTCAAGTTAGATAACATTGTTTTGGATGATTCATAGGCATATCACTTTATTTTTGGAAACATTTCAAATACAGTCCAGACTCGATTATCCGAAGGCCTCGCCAAATTTCACTACGGATAATCGTAACTCCGGATAATCGAATCACGAAAAAAAAAACTACCCTTAAACTACTCTAAAGTGATTTAGAATTATTAAATCCAAGATGGCGGCCAAAATGGTGAGGATGAAATATTGAAAAAAATGCATTTTGCAATTTTACAGACAATTAAACATTTAAATTTGACTAAAATGGGGTCGTCGAACTCGAATTTTAAGTTTAAAGTAAGAAAATAAAAAAAAAATACGAGAATTTTGTTTTTTTGTTCGTGATTCGATTATCTGAAGCCCCATAAAAACCTTCGGATAATCGAACTTTAGATATTAAAAACTTCAGATAATCGAGGCTTCGGATAATCGAGTCTGGACTGTACCGTAAAAAAGGATTAGATTGACACAATTTAATTTATATTTCAAATATTATTAAACGGTAAGACGTGTTTCAAGATTAATTCTTTTAAATCATCAAAATTTGGGAGCGTTTGGTTGCGTCCACACTTTGCACATTGCATTTCAATTTTGTATGGGAATTTGTATAGAAAAACCTTTTTTTACATTTAGATTTTTATCATTTTTATTTTGCACTAAATTTTTCAAACCAATATCGTTAAAATTGAGAAAATTCTCTAAAATTTTCCCCAAGAAAGTATTGTGCTATCTTGCCTCTGTCAATAGATACAGCGTGCTAAAAGCTGGTCTAAAACGTGATTTCCGAGCAAAAAAAACAGTTTTGAGGACGCTGTATCTTTTGACAGGAGCAAGATAGCACAATACTTTCTTCGGGAAAATTTTAGAGAATTTTGTCAGGTTTAACGCTATTGTGTTGGTTTGAAAAAATTAGTGAAAAAATAAAATGATAAAAATCATAATGTAAAAAAGAAGGTTTTTGCATACAAATTCCCATACAAAATTGAAATGCAATGGGCAAGGTGTTGACGCTCCCAAATTTCTGAAGGTTGTTTTGAGACCCAAAAGGCATCCACAAAACTTTGTTCTGTTTTGGTTTGATCATTTTTTAAATTTTCCATAAAACGTTTTTTTAATAGTTTTTTTTTTTCAAAGGTGCTTTAAAAATTCGTTTAATAAAAAGTTGTAATTTAAAATCCAGGGTGACTTTGAAAGTCACTGTGTTTCATACATTTCTTTTTCCTAAGAGAATGCAAATTGAATTGTTTAAGTCAAATCGTTTAGTGAGGATACACAGTAAAAATTCAGAAAATTTGGAAGGTGAAATTTTAAAGGTTGAATATTAACTAAGTTCATAACAATTCAAAAATAAATAAGCCCTAAGTTTTATCAAAACTCATCAGAAAATTAAACAGGCTACACAAATAAATAAAATAAATCAAAATTTTCTCAGAACATGTTATACTAAAATGCCATAACATCTAAACACATTTTTGAATTATGATTCAGTAACAGTTAAAACTTGTAACTAAGAAACCAATTTTAACAGTTGTAAGTGTAATGTACTGTCCAAAGAATTTGTTCATGCAGTCCGTTTTCTGATTTGAATTTATACATTAATAGAGGAAAAAATTACACTTTAAGAGTATTCAAATAAAACTAATTGTCAATGTTTTCGTATTTATAGTTAGCTAACTATCAAACCTATCCAAATTTCTTGAAAAATACTGCTTGCGGTACTTTGATAAGCTTGGTGTTGTTCCAAACCATTTCGTTTTTATTCAATTCGTATATTTATTTGGCATAATAAAAATATCAAAATATCATTGTCGCCCCGGTATTTTTGAAATAATCAATTACAAAAAAGGACTTTAAAAATATTTAAATTCCAGAGTTGAAATGTCAACGGAAGTAAACTCATTTATATCTACATTATCAAATGAAAAACTTGAAATACCGTTTTCAATTAAAAAATTACAGAAAATTTCACAATATTCCCATTTGCGACATTGAAAATAGAACCAGTGCATTTCGACGCTTTCGTGCTATCTTGTCGTACCCGCCATTTTGACGTTCCGAAAAAACGCGTTGTCATGTTTACCCTTATGAATGAAAAAAAAAAGAACACGCAATGCAAACAATAATAAACACGTTTCACATTCTGTGCATTGTCCCAAAGTTTGGTTGAATTTGGTTGCTGAAGCCCCGTGTTATAATTACAAATGTTTAAGGTAGTCGGACTTGCACGTGTGTCAAACGCGCTCTGACCTGAAATCCTTTTGGATAGTTGTCGCACTTACATCAATTTTCAGGGTGTGGCAAGATAGCATGACAAGATTAAAACTTCTTTCTTATGAAAAGTGACAACAATGCTCGGAGTTTTTTTTACGGATTTTTTTATGGAATATCTCAGGATTGAAATCGAACTTTGGCGATCTGTGTTGCAAAAAGTGAGGCATTGTGAACTGCACAAAACGGCATTCTTAACTCAAATTGGCAAAAAAATGCACTTGCGACAAGATTGTACGATAGCGCCGATATGCATCTGGTACAACGCTTAAAAAATACAAAAAAAAAAACATGAAAATTGTCGCACGCGGACAAGTGCCTTTTAATCAGCGATCTTCACTGCTAATCTGCCAGAAGGCATGAAAAAACTTTCGCAATAAAATTACTTATGATAATAATGGCCCTACTGCCCTCTGTCAGAGCTGCCACTACTGTTTTTTCTTCTTTTCTTATTTTGGCAGAAAGAAAGCAACCAAAGCCAAAATTACCGAAGAAAGGAAGATGACCCCCTCTCGACTCAATAAAATAATGATAGGTTTCAGACTCTCTTCCCTCTTTCGGCATATTATTGCAGTTTTTATGCTTCCGAGACAGTCTCTCTCACACACACTTACGTGCGCGCCGAAATGTCCCGGGCTTCCGTCCGTGAAGCTACCGATAATGGCGCGGAGCTTCCGAATGACGGAACAAGTGGAAGAAGAGAAAAGGAACAAAAACAGTAAATATGGCAAAAAATTGGCGATGGCCATCTTGCCGGAGTTCCTTTGGTCGTAATAACGTGCGGCGTGAGGGATGATGACTGCTGGCGTGTGAGCATAAATTACGTAGTCTTTGAATGAAATATATTTTTTATTCAGTTTAATTTGCTAAGTTTGACAATTTGCATTGACGAATGAAAAAAAAAACAATGATACATAACTTATGAGCATCCCATTCTGGACTGGAAATGGAAAGCGAAACTCTGGTTAATAAAATGCCAATGAAGATGACAATAATAACGGCACTATACACTGTTATTGACAATGCTAATGAATTTTTCTGCGTTTATCTGGCTCCGGTTTGCCCCCTTCCCCACCGGATGATTGTGTGGCAAGAAGGACAGAGGCAGCTGTGGTATTGACCTGTCAGAGGATCAAAGGAAAATGTATTGTTTTGGGGAACTTGATGATTTTTGGTTCTGTTTGCCAGGTTCAGAAACGATATAAAATAAAACACTTATGAGAAGCTTCCTTGTTATAATAAATATGTTTATAACAGTATTTGGATAGCAAAAGCGATGGAAGATGGAATTCAATTGCACTAAATTAGCTTTCTTAATTGAAATCCTAAAAAAAAATCATTAAAATATTTAATCAATGTTCCTCGAAATCGGGATTCTCCATAAAACATTGGCAGATGAAAAAAAGAAAATAACGGAGGAAGGCTGTTAAAAATTTAACTAATTTTTTTCCAATCTTGGAAAATCTGTATCTCGATGAAATTCAAAATTATAACCAAAAATAACCTTTTTTGATATCTTCAAATCTTTCCATCATCAAATCTTATTGAACAGAAAAGTGTATCTGTATGGAGTTCATAACTTGAGCTGGTGATTTCTCATTACATTGCATTCTAAATGGGAATTTCCAATTTTACCGTGGTGTAGGGGTAAGCGTGATTGCCTCTCACCCAGTCGGCCTGGGTTCGATCCCAGACGGTCCCGGTGGCATTTTTCGAGACGAGATTTGTCTGATCACGCCTTCCGTCGGAAGGGAAGTAAATGTTGGCCCCGGTCTAACCTAGAGGTTAGGTCGTTAGCTCAGTCCAGGTGTAGGAGTCGTCTCCCTGGGTCCTGTCTCGGTGGAGTCGCTGGTAGGCAGTTGGACTAACAATCCAAAGGTCGTCAGTTCGAATCCCGGGGTGGATGGAAGCTAAGGTGTAAAAAGAGGTTTGCAATTGCCTCAACAATCAAGCCTTCGGACACATAGTTTCGAGTAGGAATCTCGCAATCGAGAACGCCAAGGCAATGCTGTAGAGCGAATAATTTGATTTTTTGAAAATATTTAATTTTCAGGGCAATTTCACGGCACTCTTAAAAACTGCCTAAAATCACCGCAAAAATGTGTTATTTGAGAATAATTGTGTAAAGGAAAGCTACTGAAAAAGTAAGCAATTGTTTAAGATACAAAATATAACTCCCTGAACTAAAATTTTCATGACAATATAAATAATGAGTCCGATTTTGAGATTTTTTGCTGAATTTTCAATTGCAAAATTCACGATTTAGCCATCCTATTTTCTTTAGATTTTATAAATTAAATTCAATGTTTCATTCTGGGGAAAAAATATTTTAGGTACACAGATAAAAATTGATGGTAATATGCATCAAGAAATGGTGACAGATTTTGTGTAAAAAAATACAAATCAGGTACATCAGGAATTGGAGAATTTTCATCAGTTTTTGATGAATTTTCATAAAGTTCACATTTTTAATCATTTTTAACCTTCCTTTGGTATCATAAAAAAAACACAAAAATTGTATTGGGGTCCTTTTCGACCCCAAACTTTAAAAAATTGTCAAAAATCCAGTTTTCAAGGCTCTAGCATGTTTATAGCAAAAGTTCTGGCAAATTTATTTTTCAAAAAGGCCGAAAATGACACCAATACCGTAGGAGGGTTAAGGTAAAATTACTCAAAAAATGTATTATTCAACCAAACAAACCTCTACCATAAAAAATTCAACACTTTTTTTCTGTGTAATGAGTAATTCCAACGATTTAAAAAAAATCCTAAGGAATTAAAAATTATAACACTGTGTCCAACACGATTTTTTTTTACACATTACCTCTCATCAAATGACTGATGAATGAGACTAACTTTATTTTTCTTTAAAAATTGTTGATCTCAAATCAATACAAAACTTCTTACAATTATGAATACACAAAAAAATGGTCATATTACATCAGAAAATATTCATCAGGTTCACATTTTTACACATGTTTTAGGTAATAGTACTAAAAAAAGAGGTAACATTCAACCTACCAAATTTTCAACATTCCAAAATTCAACTTTTTTTTCTGTTTAGTGTAAAAATTTACGTTGATTTTTGGCAAGCAAAAATGTTTCAAAAAAACGTGTTGCCAAAAATGTGATCAATTTGATTAGAAATCAAGTTTAAAATTTACGTTAAACAATGCATTCTGAATTGTTTACAATTTATGGTTAAAATTTTTTTCAATGCAAATTTAAATTTAAAGCAATTATGTATTATGCTTCTTGTCCTTTTATTTTTTTATGGAATGTAGAAGACTTTAAAAAAAAATCAAGAGAGGACAACAATTAAAATTATATTGGCATTGGTATTTGACATGTTGGAAAAAGCAAAGGAAAAATAAAGATGAATGTAACTATTTTTTTTAAATAAAGTTTTCAAGTAAGGCCGATGCAAATATTTTTCATAGTCCCTGAACTCTGTCCAAGGTCAAAGCGAAGGATGATTTGATGAATTTTTCTAAATTATATTTACGTAAGTTTATTTAAAAAAAAATTAGACAGCTGAAAAATTAAAATGTATGAAATTATACAGCTTAGTCACAGATTTTGACCAGATTATGAGAAGAATTTGTTCCACTTAATTCTGCTTGCGTATGAAATATAGAAATTTTAATATTGATTATTTTGAACGGCTACTTAGGAGATATGTTTGTCATAAATTTCTAAAATGAACAAATTATTGCACCTTTTGAAAAAATATCAGATCTCAAATTTATTGAAATAATCGCATTATTTCAATATTCTTCAAAGAAGGTGACGATTTCCTTAATTGCCCTAATTTTTTGTTTGACGATATAAATTTCGTTTTGTTTTACAGTATTTTCACTAAATTCCAACTAGTTTAAAAGTCTGCCCACTACTAGCAGGTGGCCAAAAATAGAAAATGTTCCATTTTCAAATATTTGTTTTGTTGATTTTAGTTGAAAGTAAACCTTTCAACTAAGAGATATTCAAAATTTCGAAGCTGTAGGTGAGCAGTTCTCTACGGAATCGGTCTTTTTTCTTTAATTTTAATTTTTGTATTTTTTAATCCGGCTGAAACTTTTTTGGTGCCTTCGGTATGCTCAAAGAAGCCATTTTGCATCATTAGTTTGTCCATATAATTTTCCATACAAATTTGGCAGCTGTCCATACAAAAATGATATGTGAAAATTCAAAAATCTGTATCTTTTGAAGGAATTTTTTGATCGATTTGGTGTCTTCGGCAAAGTTGTAGGTATGGATATGGACTACACTGAAAAAAAATGATACACGGTAAAAATTTTTTTGGTGATTTTTAATTTAACTTTTTGTCACTAAAACTTGATTTGCAAAAAAACACTATTTTTAATTTTTTTTATTTTTTGATATGTTTTAGAGGACATAAAATGCCAACTTTTCAGAAATTTCCAGAATGGGCAAAAAATCTTTGACCGAGTTATGATTTTTTGAATCAATACAGATTTTTTAAAAAAATCGAAATATTGGTCGCAAAAATTTTTCAACTTCATTTTTCGATGTAAAATCGAATTTGCAATCAAAAAGTACTTTAGTGAATTTTTGATAAAGTGCACCGTTTTCAAGTTATAACCATTTTTAGGAAACTTTTTTGAAAATAGTCGCAGTTATTCATTTTTTAAAAATAGTGCCCATGTTTGCCCACCTTTGAAAAAAATATTTTTGAAAAGCTGAGAATATTCTCTATATTTTGCTCTTTTGGACTTTGTTGATACGACCCTTAGTTGCTGAGATATTGCCATGCAAAGGTAAAAAAACAGGAAAATTGATGTTTTCTAAGTCTCACCCAAACAACCCACCATTTTCTAATGTCGATATCTCAGCAACTATAGGTCCGATTTACAATGTTAAAACATGAAACATTCGTGAAATTTTCCGATCTCTTCGAAAAAAATATTTTCAAAAATTTAAATTCAAGACTAACATTTCAAATGGCCGTAATATTGAATGTTTGGCCCGTTTGAAATGTTAGTCTTGATTTTAAATTTTTGAAAATATTTTTTTCGAAGAGATCGGAAAATTTCACGAATGTTTCATGTTTTAACATTGTAAATCCGACCTATAGTTGCTGAGATATCGACATTAGAAAATGGTGGGTTGTTTGGGTGAGACTTAGAAAACATCAATTTTCCTGTTTTTTTACCTTTGCATGGCAATATCTCAGCAACTAAGGGTCGTATCAACAAAGTCCAAAAAAGCAAAATATAGAGAATATTCTCAGCTTTTCAAAAATATTTTTTTCAAAGGTGGGCAAACATGGGCACTATTTTTAAAAAATGAATAACTGCGACTATTTTCAAAAAAGTTTCCTAAAAATGGTTATAACTTGAAAACGGTGCACTTTATCAAAAATTCACTAAAGTACTTTTTGATTGCAAATTCGATTTTACATCGAAAAATGAAGTTGAAAAATTTTTGCGACCAATATTTCGATTTTTTTAAAAAATCTGTATTGATTCAAAAAATCATAACTCGGTCAAAGATTTTTTGCCCATTCTGGAAATTTCTGAAAAGTTGGCATTTTATGTCCTCTAAAACATATCAAAAAATAAAAAAAATTAAAAATAGTGTTTTTTTGCAAATCAAGTTTTAGTGACAAAAAGTTAAATTAAAAATCACCAAAATTTTTTTTACCGTGTATCATTTTTTTTCAGTGTAGTCCATATCCATACCTACAACTTTGCCGAAGACACCAAATCGATCAAAAAATTCCTTCAAAAGATACAGATTTTTGAATTTTCACATATCATTTTTGTATGGACAGCTGCCAAATTTGTATGGAAAATTATTTGGACAAACTAATGATGCAAAATGGCTTCTTTGGGCATACCGAAGGCACCAAAAAAGTTTCAGCCAGATTAAAAAATACAAAAAAAATCGAATGACCGAAATCTCAGAGAATTGCTCAGGTGATATATCTTCACCGCATAATTTGGCACCAATAGTTTGACATTTTCATGAGTAAAATTTAATATACGTGTGACAACATACCACGCTCAAGAAAAAACTTGGAAGCCAAATTGAACTGATTGTAAAGAAAACATTTATTCTAAATTTGAATCGAGCTTGTAACGATTATTTCCAGCGAAAACTCATTGAACAACTTTTTCCTGACATTTCGAATCAGTTCAACGTAAACAAACCCAAATTTGTACCAAATTGATTACCATTTCAATCGGCAGCAAATTTCGTCTCCAAACAAATTGAACGCCCTTCAGCAAAAAACTCCTCAGCTCGCACCAAATCGTTCTACAAACTCGCAAAACCAATCCCACGAAATTCCTCAGAACAGGAATTCAACGGAAAGTTCTGTTATTGTTTCCTTGAAACATAATTTTCCACTCTTTCGTCACTCGCGCAAGCTTCTCAGAGTCCGCGCGAAAAGACGAAAAGTCTCAAAAAAGCAAACCACCAAAAATCACCTTGCGTAGATTTTCCCAGGATTTTCACCGCCCCACGTGAAAACAGAAGACTGCGGAAAACTGGCGCGCCGCCCCGTCAACGCGACAAAGACAAAGCCTACCTCGACTGTTTGCCTGGGGGGATGAAATAAAATGCGAGCTTAATATAAACTCAACCTGGGTGACAGGCGGATAGACAGACAGACGTGGAGAGATTTGGGTGTGCATTGCAGACAGGTTAGGTATACTGAGAGGTTGGCAGACGAAGGAATATTTATTTTCAGGTTAATGTTGGGGGAATTTTTTTTTCAAAGATTTGGGTTCAGTACGTGTTTCAGAAAGGTTGTATATTTTTTCACATTGTTAATTCAGTAAGTTAAATTCAAAATCAAGGATTACAACATAATTTAGTTTAATGTTTCATGTCCTTGTTGCAAAAATCTGTATTGAATCTGAAAGTTCTGCGTTAAAAAGACCTCACAGAACAAACCCACTTTAGCACACGTACTGCTGGTGACCCCTACTCAAGTTTCGAAACAATATCCAAAGAACAACTGTTTCTTACGACCTTCTTCATTATCCTTACTCCCAAAGGAATGGAAATTGGAGCACAAAAATCGATTCGTCCAGCTTCCCTCCATTTCCAGCCCATCGTACCCCTGCCCGGAACACCCGTGTTAACGAGGATCATAAAACTCTAATTTGCTACGCCGCGCGCGTCTAATGATGGGAAAAACGACCCTCTCGGGAAGCATCCCCTCGCCAGGCTGGCCAAAGTTGGACAAAAATGGCCCGCCCTTAAAACAAATCAATGCCTATTAGCAGTCCATCGGCAGTTGGTTGGTTCGGATGAGAAGCTTGTAGGAAGGAAGCGAAACTTGATATTCGTCTTCTTTCTGGTTATTTCTTTTACTCTCAAATCAATGTTTGTTTACGTTGAACTGTCACTTTTTCTAACCTACAACTTCGTTGATGAGAAACTGCTGATTTCGTCTGCTAGATTTTGTCTCTTCATGACTGGATCCCTAATCTAGAAATCCACCAGATGTCGACTGACCGTAGCTTCCGGACACGCCGAAAACTCATCATCGAAATTGGCAACCGTCCCATTTCCCGCGAACCCTAGACCAAACCCAACGCAAGATTCAGACGAGGCCAACGACAAAATAACTCTTTCCCCAAAATTGAGATTGATGTCCTGCGGCGGGACTAACTCACCTGCATCGTCGTCCTGCTCGTTGGCGGCATTCTCTTTGTCCTCGTTGACGTCGGCAGCAACAGCTGCCACTTTCGGAACTTCCTCCTGAATCTGGACTTTCTCCAGGCTAGACGGCAGCTGCTTCTCTTTGACCAGTCCCCGTTGCCGCTCCAGGTGGTTCACCAGGGTCGTAATCACAGATTCGTTGGAGGATTGTTTGGCGTTGCTGTCGTCGTCGGTGACCTCGACGATCGTGACCGTCGGCGGTTCGGCCGGCTTGACGAGCGATCGCGCGTTGGCTTCGGAGAGCAGCAGCTGGGCGAAGAACTTGTCGTCGTCGATGACTTCGTTGTGCTCGACCAGGAAGTGGACCTTCTTGCGGGCCGTCAGGGAAGACGGTCCGTTGAGGGGGCTCGGCAGGTAGAACTGCGTGCCCGAATTGCGCTTGCTGGAGTCCCGGTCCTTGTTGGAGGAGGAGGAGTTGGTGCCGTTGTACGACAGGGCTTTGATGTTGCGGGCCGAGACGGTTCCGGTGGATTTGGCAAAGACTCCCTCGTCCGAGGTGAGTTTGTTGAGGCGTTGGACGAGCGTTTGGTTGAGCCGGATCGTGTCGAAGCTGGGCTTGTCGCCGGTGGGTGCGCTGATCACGGAACTGCCGGGCCGTTTCAGGATCGACTTTATTGCACTTTGGGTCACTTCGGACGAGATCTGCGACGGAAGGGACTTGACGTCCTCGTCCCGCGCGGTAGCGGAGGAGCTGTCGTGTTTGTGTTTGGTCCGTGGAGGTCGCTCCGGGATGACCTCGATCCGGCTGGGTTCCTGTAGGTTGCCGGTGTCCGGCTGGACCTCCACCGGATCGTACACGTACTCGTCCACGTCGTCGTACACGGACGGTGCCGCCGACTCGCCGTCGAAGAGTTTGATTCTTTGGCCCGAGATTGCCGCAATGTTGGCCGTTGCCGCCGGGTTGTACCGATTGGCGTACAGCGTGTCCAGCAGGTTCTCGTACTTTTGCGAGTGCACCGACAGGTCGTAATCGTCGGTGCCGTTAGCCGCCGTTGGCGAGAACTCGTTGTTCAACCCGCTGCTCAGCGAGATCAGGTCGTACGGATTAATATCACAACGCAGGATGGACCTCCGGCCACCGGCCGTACTTCCCGGATCCGGATCGATCTGAACTTCCTCCGGTTCCACCCAGCAGTCTTTGAAGCCTTTGTTACTGGAACTGCTACGACTTGCGCTCAAACTTCGACTCCCACTGCTCTTGCTCCCCGTCGGCGACGGTGGCCGCTTGTCCACTCTACTCCGGCCCTTCGACGGACTCGAACTCTTCGCCCGTCCCCGCAACTTCTCCTTAATACTACTCTTCACAGACTGCTTCGCTTGCTCCGGTTGACTCAACCGCGACCTCCGCATAAAATCGTACGGATCTCCAGAACTCCCCAATATCGTAGGTCTATTCTTCTTCCCATACGTCGAAGCCAACTTCATCGTCCCCGCACTACTCCGCGCCGGAGGCGCCAAAAACGTAGTCCCCGACGTCAACCGCATCGTCCCGCCAATCGGCGCCAACGGAAGTCGTGATCCCTTGCACCTCTTGCACACACTCGCCTTCTTAACGTCCCGCTTCGTCCCGTTCAAATACTCCGGGCAGCAGCAGATAACCACCGCTACCTCGGCCTGAGGAGGTCCCGGCGGCATCGGGCAGAACATCGCCGGGTGCAGCAGCCCCGGATGGAGCTGGTGGTGATGCATCGGCGACATCCCGGCCGGCATTCCGCGCATCGTGCCGTACATCCAGGTGGTCGTCTCGGCATACTTCATCGAACCGGTTGCGGCGGAATTCAACAGAGACGGACCATTGGAGCGCTGTTGCAGGTGTTGAAGTTGGGCGTGGTGCTGCTGCTGGAGCGAGGAGTAGTCCAGCACTTCCAGCGTAACCGAGGGAGACGTCGAGGAGGAAGAGGTTGAAGAGGGTGGCTTGAAGGGGCTGCTGCCAGATGTGATGCTGCCGGAGCGTTCGGTGGTGGATTTGGTCAGCTTAAGGCGTTGGCCCCATGTTCGTTTGGATTTGTCCTGGAATGAGATAAAAGTAGAGTGAGAATTAGTCAAGTGACGAACATGAAGGAAAAATACAGGTATTTCCAGTAAAGCGCAGATATTGGTGAAAAACGTTCAGATATTCGTGAATTGCAATCTTCCCATCGCTAAACACTATCCACGATATATTATAGTGTTTTGGAATCGGGATGATGTCTGCTATAGATTGCACTTACAATTGCAAAAAAAAAATCACAAGAATACTTTTTTTTTCTGTAATTTGAAAATGCAATACTTCTCGAAAAAATACTCAAATTTATTTGTAATGCAATTTGGGTACCAAATGATCGGGATTTTTCATACATTTCGAATGTTTTTTTTTTGAAAGTACTCAACATTTTCACAAAATTACGTATTTTTTAAAAACAAACTATTTATTTTAGTTTTTTTTACAATATGGGTATCAAACGATCCGGATTTTTTCATACATTTCGAAAGCTATAAAATAATTTTTTGAAAATACTAAATTTTTTCTCAAAGCTAGGTATCATTGAAAAAATACTCAAAATTTCATTATTTCACAATATGGTTATCAAATGATCAGAAATTTTTTATACATTTCGAATGTATTTACAACATTTTTAGAAAATACTAAAAAAAATCACATAACTACGTATTTTCGAAAAATACTCAGCGTTTCTGATTTTTTTTTTGTAATATGGGTAACAAATGATTGGGATTATTTCGTATATTTCGAATATAGTTTCATTTTTTTAAACTATATATTTTTGACTACATATTCTCGAAAAAAAAAACACTCAAAATTTCTTTTTTTTACAATATGGATATAAAACGATCGAGATTTTTTTCATACATTTCGAAAGTTGTAACACATTTTTTTCAAAATACTCAAATTTTTCACAAAACTACGTGTTTTTCACAATATACAGTCAACTCTCTGGCTGTCGATCTTCTCGATATCAATAATTCTCCATCTATCGATGAATTCTTCAGTCCCTTCAATCTGCATACTTCAATTATCTTCATTCCTCGATATTTTCCCTTGCTTGAAGGATCTCTTCCTCGACGGTCCCTTGGATTCTGTTTGCATTAAAAATCTCTTCCGGTTGTCAATAATTTTACTTTCTTATGGCTTGCATAGACATTTTTCTTGGCGAAACGAAGCTTTGAAGGGTGTTTGACATTAGCTTGTTTTTATTTGATGAACGTTGCCATGATACTCTCCCATAGCTGGGTATCCAGCAAAAAATATTTTCAATCGAGTCTTCATTTTGCATCGTTCTATAAACTGATGATTCTCTTCCTCGACGGTCCCTTGGATATTGACAACCAGAAAGTCGACTGTAGTTATCAAATGGTTGAGATATTTGAATAAATTTCAAAAGCATTAACTTTTTTTCAAAATACTCAAAATTTTCACAAAACTACGTATTTTCTAAAAAATACTCCAAATTACAAAATTTATTTTATTCGAATTGTTTGTAAAAATTCCGATCATTTCGTCGCCATCGTGCTAACTTGTCGTACGTGCATTTTGGGCCAAATTGAGTTAAGAACGCCATTTTGTGCAGCTCACAATGCCTCACCTTTTGACCTTCACAGATCCCCAAAATTCGATTTCAATCCTGAGATATTCAACAAAACCCGAAAAAACTCCGTGCATTTTTGTCACTTTACATATGAAAGTAGTTTCAATCTTGTCGTGCTATCTTGTCACTCCATGAAAATTGATGTAAGTGCGACAAAAGGCCAAAGGGATTTCAGGCCAGGAAAGTCAGGATGCGTTTGTCGCACGTACAAGCTAGACTACCGTAAACATTTGTAATTACAACTCGGGACTCCAGCAACCAACTTCAACCAAACTTTGGGACAATGCACAGAATGGTGAGCCAAACAAAACGTGTTTGTTATTGTTTACATTGCGTGCTCTCGTTTTTGAATATTCAAGGTCAAACATTAAAACGCGTTTTTCTCGGAACGTCAAAATGGCGGGTGCGACAAGATAGCACGACGACGTCGATTTGTTACCCAACTGAAATTTTGAGTGTTTTTTTTTGTGAATTCGTAGTTTTGTGAAAATTTTGAGTATTTAAAAATGCTATTACATTCGAAATGTATGAAAATATCCAAACGTTAAAATATTGCAAAAAACTGAAATTTTGAATATTTTTTCGAAAAGACGTAGTTTTGTGAAAATTTTGAGTATTAAAAAAAATTGTATGACATTCGAAATCTATGACAAAAACACGATCATTTGATACGCATATGGCAATAACAAATATTTTGAGGTTTTTTTAGAGTAAAAAATTGTATTTTCAAAATACAGGAAAAATGCGTATCATTGTGAACATTTTCATGTTACTACAATTACAATGGATAGCTGCCATCATCCTGATTCCAAAACACTATAATTTTCAGATGTTAACATGATTTTTCATTTGATTATAGCCAATGTATCCCATTTAGCCAAAATCCCATAAGCTCTGTGCTTCAGTTATGCACGCTTCGGTTTTGCATCCCCCATATGCGGTGCTAAACTGAGGCATGACTGTATTATTTTTAAGTCGTCTTTTTAAGCGATTCTCGATTCATGCAACTTATTTTAAATGAGAGTAATCATGATTTAGATTGATAATGAATATTCGAGTTTCTATTGTATTTTGTATAGTTGTGTAATAAAACCGTGTAACCATGGTATTGTGACATCTGGGATGTTCAAGGTCATCCGAAACTTCTTGGAGCTTTGGATTACCAAAGAAACAAGTCATCTAGACTTTAACGACGGATCCAACCCAGACGGCTTCAGTGAGAATACACGGCTACAATGAATTGTTGTAACAACCTTATGGGATGTTCTGGGTCATCCAAGAACTCCCTGGAGTTGAGATCTGTGGGTCTACCGCCGTAACAAACAGGAGGTCAGTGATTTTTGACCATGGATCAAATCCACATAGCTTCAGCGAGTATGGTAGCCTACTTTGCCAGTGTGTTGGGTCATCCAAGGACTCCCCAGAGTTAAGATCTCTATGTCTACCGCCGTGACCAGTTATAGAAATGTAATAAGTCAAATAATTGTAGTTTAATCAGAGAAACCTCTTTGATCTGTAATATATATATCTAACCCACTTCCAGAACCAGCTGTTTTATTACCTTGATCTCTTAATCCAAGATGTTGCAATGTTTAGTCATGCGTACACATTACGATCTTGAACTTTAGTCATCACTCTCGAGCATTAGTCATTAGCTCTGCTGGCTGCCGTAATAGACCTGTTTTGTTCCATCTGATTGCGTTACTTCCTCATACCTCCCCCAAGTTTAGCTAGAACCAGCTGTGTTCCCGTGAGCCTCCAGCCTGATCCAGCTGCCGAGACTTACAAACTTTGAATCCCGGTGTCTTACCAAGACTGTCGTCGTCGTCACCGCGGGAAAGGTAATAAACAACACCTGAGTAATTTATGGCGTTGGCGTGACATAAAACTTTGTTTATGATTCTCGTCTCGTCCCGCGATTGTTGGACTGTGACTTTTTTTGTTTGCTGCTGCATGTTTTTTTATGCTTTTTATGATTTCCACTTTTTGGGGCTGCTACCGTTGTTCTAAACTGTCGCCGAATAAACTTTTCCGCGAGAGGCACACAAACTAATCATAAAACAATTTCGTGCTCAAAATACTTTATTATGACTTTTACTAAGTCTTGTTGTGTTTTTTATTCGTCATAATTAACGAGACCGGGAGAGCAGCGCCGAGATATGCAAAGGAGTGGGATTTGGTTTTTGGTTGGGGATATCACTCTGAAGCAGTTACGAAAAATGTAGCCAGTCACGATTTGCCCTGAGAGATAGTGGTGGGGTGGAGCCATTCCCCGTTGACGTTTGATAACGGGGTAGCATTTACTCAACGAAGGCAGCACGGATTTATGCCACAAGACTCAAACCGAAACACACGTTTTATTGCCAAATTCGTCGTTGTCGTGCTATCTCGTTGCACGTGCATTTTGGGTCAAATTGAGTGATCGCCACTTTGTGCAGCAACTCCTCACCTTTTGACCGTCACAGATCCCCAAAGTTCGATTTCCATCCTGAGGTATTCAATGAAAACCGAAAAAAAATCCGGGCATTATTGTCACTTTTCTTCATATAAAAGAAGATTCAATCTTGTCGTGCTATCTTGACACATCCTGAAAATTGATGTAAGTGCGACAACTGGCCAAAGGGAACTCAGGTCAGAACGCGTTTGACACACGTACATGTCCGAATAATGTAAACATTTGTAATTGCAACTTGGGACTTCTGCAACCAAATTCAACCAAACTTTGGGAAAATGCACAACCAAACAAAACGTGTTTGTTATTGTTTACATTTCGTGCTCTTGTTTTTGTTTATTCAAGGTCAAACATTAAAACGTGATTTTCTCGGAACGTCAAAAAGCGACGTGCGATTAGATAGCATGACAGCGTCGAACAAATCTTATCACAATTAAGCAATTGATAATCATTTCGCAGCAAAGAACAATCACGAAAAATTACTCGTTTTTCCTGCTCCGAATCATGTTCGCTTCATGAGAATAAAAAAAGTTTAGATTTGAAAATAAATTGGTTCTGCAAGTCCTAATCCTTCAAACAAACAACAAAGTCTTGAAAGCGATTTGATGTTAAATCTGCTCTGCTTTTATTTTTCATGTGCTCCTTCCCCCTCCTCTTTCTCCCAGAAACAGCTAACTTTATGTCATTTCACCACCACACCGCCACCGCCAGCCAATTTGGAAAGCAACATTTTACGTAATACAGATGGGCTTTCCTTCCTCTGGATTGTGCGTGCGTTTGTGCTCAAATTTCAAACGAAAACCTGTGCGCGCCACTTGGTGCGATAATTGGAGCCACCACACAAGCAAAACACACACACACACACATTAACACACACGTGGCTCACAAAGTTAGCTTGAATGACAAAATAAGACGAAAAACATCGCAAGAGGAACGAAGGAGCGGCGGCGCCTCCATTCAAATGAGAGGCAATAAAATTCACTTTCTTTCTCTCACTCATTTGAATATCTCGCGCGGTGATGATTGTGCGACGCGTGTGGCTGTCAGTGTCAAAGTCACTGTGTAAGTGCGTGTGGCGATGGGCACAAACAAAACGAGAGGGAAAAAAACTGCGAAGAAGAAAAATGGCTCAACATTAGCATAGCTCGCGAAATGACGAAGGCATTCTTTTCTTCTGGTAGTGAACGAAAAATCGCTAATGAAATTATTAAAAGATCATGGGCGGAGTAGGTAGGAAAAAAAACCGAAAAACTAAATTGATAGGTTGTTTTCGTAAATATTTATTTTATTAAACCATTGCTAATTTGGAACAAAATTGTTTTGCATATTTTTTTCTAAACAGAAAAAAAAATCATGGTAATATTACATCTGGGAAGGGGTACATCTTTTATGTGAGAAAAAAGGTGTAATTTTACCTCTGGAAATGTGTAGTTTGACCACTTTTCTGGTGTAATAACACTTTTTCAGTCTAAATTTGGGTAAAATAACATCATATACTTTTTTCTCAATAAAATAAAGACTTTTTAATCATTAAACAAATTTGCAACTTTTCGATCGATTTTGGGTTTTTTCCATGCTGTTTTCGTGGGTAATTGCTAGGGCTAGTGATTTTTCGCGATTTTGCAGAAGCCGCGTAATCCGTGAAATTCGCCTCTGGCCGTAAAATTTGGCAAATACCATGAAATGCCGCGAAATTTGAAATATTCAATTAATAAATCGCTACTCAGTGCAATTAAGCTTTATTTTTTAATTCAAACATTTTAAAAGATTTTTCAAAAGCATTTTAAATGCAGTTTACAAATAGATAAGTATTTCATATCAGATCTACAATTATTTGCTGAAGATTTTTTTTTTTCATAGAAGAACGTTTGGACCAATCGGATTCAAACGTTATTTAGAACTTCCGAACCCTTGTCAAATGGACAAGGACCTAGCGCGTATATAGATGATAGTAACAGTATTCCTAATTCCATCATAGCTCACCAAGTCGCGAAGGCATAGGGTTAGCATTTTTGCTTACCAATCCAAAGGACGGGGGATCGAACCCCGACTTTAGCGACTTTGATTTTTCGTTCATGTTTAGAGTTTCAAGATTTACTTTACTTTCTCGTTGGGAGCAGATGGGAATCGAACCCAGGATCATTCGCTTACAAAGCGAACACCGTGACCAGTAAGCCACGGCCGCTCCTTAATGCAGATGGTTTCTTTTTTCCACAAAATTCCAAAAAAGATTTTTAAAGAACATTAATCAACATTTCTTTAAAAGAAAACGCAGAAAATATCTTTTTCATTTTTAAATTTTTTTAAAATTTTGTTTTAATTAATCAACGATATTAAACAACGATGAACAAATTGTTTTTAAGTATTTTGAATAAAATTTATGTGTTTTAATTCAATTGATTAGTAAAATAATACATATTGATATCATTTATTTTTTCTTTAACTATCAATAAATGTAAAAACTGCATTTCTTTTAATGATTCTAGGATTGATGAATTAGAAGGCGTGCTAATTTTATAAAATCTCAATAAAATTAAAACAGCTGAATCATAAATTCTTGAACTTTTTTTATTAGGTCCAATAAACAAATGTTTGAGTGTATCCCTTTCACACCTTATGTAAATGTTTATTAGTATAAGCGGGATACACTCAATGTTTACATTTGTTTGTATGACCTAATACAAAAAGTCTAGAATTCAACTGACGGAAATTCTTCAAAATTTTCTAAGATTAATCCAATTCTCCTTTTTCAAATAAATAATTTGTGTCAGGGGGTTTTATTTTGTATATAGAAATACTGTAACTTTTAGGACACTTTTCCGTTAATAACTTTGCTAAAAGTACACATTTTAACGTTTATTTTGAGCAGTTTTTAGAGTACCGTGAAATTGCCGTGAAATTTTAATGTTTTGTAATTGGCATGCCGCGTAATTTTGATTTATTTGCCGTGAAAAATCAGTAGCCCTAGTAATTGCTGAAATACATTTTTTTTTCTTTCGGAATCCGATTAAAAATACATTATTTGAGAAACTGAGTATGATCGTAGGAGCTGTTTATTACAGGAATGAGTTAATTGGGTCCTAAAATGAAGCTTAGATTGCTGATATTATTGTTTACAGCGATAAAGCTTATTTTTCTGAGTACAATGGAGGGACCACAAAGAGTTTAAAATGGATTTTTAAATCAATTTTGAAAAATTAACCTCGCGGTCCTTCTTGACAGAAAAACTCCTACTTGACAGCTCGTTCCAAGGGGACCATAGTTGATCCATAGAAAAAATGTTGTCCTGTCAAACAAATTTTTTGCATTAAAATGAAAAAAAGTGATCAGAAATGGTTTTTAATCGTGTTTTTTACCGTTGTACATAAAAATTTACATAGGGCTTTAGTACCCAATTGATAAAGAATTTTGCAAATTGGCAACATTTTTCCCACTAAAATAATCAAAACTGTACTGAAAATGGAACAGCATACTTTTTTCTGCAAAACTGTTCTTCATACTGTATACAACAATGCCACAACATTAGTTTTTGCATTCAGACATGACAGTTTATTTTCCAGAGCAAATTTAAAATATTTTTAAAGAAATAACACTATTTTAAACCTCCCGATAACTCCGGAACTCAAATTATGGATCGATTTAAGGTGTGCTGTGTCAGGAATATGTTTTAAAAACTAAAAATTGATATCTTGATCAAAATTAACATCTTTGTCTTGAGTTAGACCGAGATATTGGACGTATTTTGTTTTTGCACCCAAAACTGGCAGCGCTAGTCCGAGAGAATGATGGTCTCGAGTCGAGAGAATAGTGGTACCATTCACGGACGCAGAGAACACAGCTCGAGATGGGCGATAGAACTATTCTCTCGAGGTTCATTTGCAAAAAAAGTTCATCCGTCAAACAAAAAACCAAAAGTGTCGATAACGGGAATCGAACCAGAGACCTTTGACAAACCAATCCAATGACTTAGCTGCCTCGGCCACCACAGCTTGGTGACCAAGGAGAAGTCAGAAGTCGATGTATGGCACTTGTTGGAGATTTATTGATTCAACTAACGAATGAACTCATTTGTTATGATGGTGTGAGTTGGTACCATTATTCTATCGATTTTGGCACTGAGCCTTCAATAAATTTTGAGAGAACGATTATCTCGATTCTGAATTTTGGGTGTGGTGATATATTATTTTTTTTAAACATTAAATCGAGATAAAATCAGTTTTCACCGACAGAATATTTCGGAAATCGTTTTTTTCTGGCTTAGATTTTTTTTTTGTTTGGTTGCCATGAGTCCACTGCGACCATTTATTTGATCTATTGTCGACCTGTTGATCTATTTTTAGATCTGCAGAGGCTGCCAATTTGCTGTTCTTGGGCATTTGGGGAACAAAGCACACGCGCTATTGTTGAGCAAGTGTGTTGATCTGTCCACACGCCGTAACATTTTTCCTTTCCTCTGTGCTGTTGTACTTTCCATATGTGTCGCTAGAACTGAAGTGCACTTTTTTATTACGCTACTTAGGATGTGTTCCCAGTGAAATCCCGAAAGCCCGGGACTCTTGCTAAGCAGTTTTTTTTGTCCCTCCTAGCACATTTTGCGGTTGGGCCCAGCGCACTCCGCAGATGCAAATATACAGAGCACAGCCGGTCCTCGAAACATGTGAAAAGTACGAGGAAAGGTGGTGCCAAGCCATGTGGGTTTAAAACCACGACCTTCCGTTTATCAAACGAAACCTGTAACCAATAGACCACAGGAGCTCGGCTGGCTTAGAATAGTCCCTCCATCAACCTCCAGGGGGAATTTCCGCGGTGCATGCAAGTCACATAATAATCCTCTTCTTACCCACCGTTTTAATGCAAATGTTTGATATTTGCATAACTGTTATTACGTAGAAATTATTTTGTGATTGAACTTTGACTTGAAATTTGAAAAACTCGAAATATTTGAAAAACTGTACCTTGAGAATTTCTAGTCGATTTTGTGTCATCGGCATTTGTTTCATTTCACTTGTAAGGCTGGTGTAAATATTTTACAAAGTTTTTGTCATCATCCTTTCGTTCTGGAACTCTGGAATTTGGTCAATAAGTTTCTGAGATACAGCATCACAAAGAATTCAAATCCATGAAAATGTTTGTTTAAGTGTCACCTCATTATCCAGTATTTTCCAAGATCATATTTCAGAAGCTATTGGCATAAATTTCTATGTTAAAAGTGAAACTTTTGCGCAAAGTGATTTGCAAAATCCTACCTGAGGAAAAAGTTCGAATATGAAAGATTTTTAACCTGCCCACCTTCCCTCCCCACCCTAAATCCATCGTCAGCTACATCGCCGGAAAGAAAGAAGAAGACCCACTCTTTTTCTCTCATCAAACATATGGGAAGTTGGGCCAATTTACATCCGAATCACTACTAATCCAGTTTGGGCTTTGGCACGATGCCAGCTTCGCGAGTGTGGGGCCCAGTTTTCGTTTTCGAAACACTCCAACGCCCCTAATTGACAGCTCTGTCATGTTGAAACGATTGGTTGAGATGGGATGCTTAAACTGGAGAAAGGAGAGATGAGTTAAGTGGATCACGTGAGGAAAATTATGCTACTTGAACAGCTGGTTGAAAGTGAATTTCATGTAAATAACTGTCGAAGAATTTTTTGCTGTATGCTAATTTAAAATTAAAAGTAGGTAAATTTTGAAGAAATCTTCGGTTTACTGCCTTCAAAATTAAAATAAATCTGCATCCATAAACTGACCTAATCCAGCCTAAACCAAAGAAAATAATCCCTTCTTTTCGCGCCAAAAAGATTCCTTATCCCCTGGGGAAGATGTAAATTCCTTCATTGAAATTCTTCAATCCCCTACTTCTTCTTTTTTATCCGTTTCAACCCTTGCAAAATATTTCCTCCGCAAAACAAAAAAAGAAAAAATCTCCAACGCCTTCAAAAGAATGCTAATATGCGTTTCGTGGGGCTCAACGTGGCGAAATAGTAGTTTATGCAACAAGTTGCAAAAAGAGGATTTTTTCAGCACGAGTCGTACATTTATCCAACGAGGTTCACCGAGTTGGATAAATACGACGAGTGCTGAAAAAATCAAGTTTTGCAACGAGTTCCATACAACATTTTTTGCAATTTCGAAAAACACCCATTGAGTGAAATTTTAAGTCGAATTTTCATGTATTTTGTCAATAAATCGTTTGAATCAAAAAAATGTTGAAAAGTGTTACTTTTCGAAACAAGTGCTGAAAAGTTTAACTTTTCAGCACCCATTTCAGTGCTGAAAAGTAGAACTTTTCAGCATTTATTTTGAAAAGTGTTGCTATTCGATTCTGTTATTTTTGGTACAGAAAAGTAGGCTATTTCGTCGTTCAAGAATGACAGGAAAAGTAAGTAGTTTCACGACGGAATTGCAAAAAAACCCTTCCCAAACCAACGATGAAAAAACAAAGGAGCTTTTCCGGTCCCAAAACAACAATCCACGGTATGGTTTCGGACAAAGAGAGGGCTTTTTTCTTGGACTGTCCATGCCACGAAGTTTGGGCCACCTTTTTTTTGGGGAACTGATCTAAAAGAAGTAGGAATTTCGGGGTTCGTGCACTTTTTACTGAAAGTAGAGATTCTTTCTTTGTTATTAGATTTTGAAATTAAATCCCCAGTGACATTTTTTTTAATCGTTTTCAATTTAATGCTATTATTTTTAAAAATTTGTTTCAAGTTTGCTATCAAAAGTGAAAATCTACCTCACGATTTGCTCAAAGATCCTTCATTATTCTCGTCCTTCCGGACGATTCTCTACAAAACTTCACCTGGTCCAGCGGGATACGAAGAAAAGCTCGAAAGACTTTTTTCAGGTGGGACAATCCCATTTAGTGCGTTTTACAAACAAGCCCGGAAAAGACCCGGGCAGAATCGGGGTTGGCTTTGTACTGTGCACTCCCTGTTGAACATCCGTTTGACGGTGGATTTGTTCTTTTTCATGACCAGGATAACTGGCCAAAAGTGTCCTGCTTGACGCATGAGTCCGGTTCCAAGCTTGGGCCGTAAGGATTTGAAGGCCATTTTCGAGACATAGAACCAGGTAGTTTTATCCTCAATATTTTTAAAATGAAACGTTGTTTTTATTAGAAAAAGCAACAATAGGAAATTTAAATTTAAAACAAAACTCAACAATAACATAGTAAAGTCCATTTATCTGTGAAGCAAAAACAAACCTACCAAAAGCAAATTCTCTAGTGGATGGCACTACTTTTTTTGTATCGCTTGCAACTGATTCGATTCTTTTCGAAACACAATACACAACGATTCGCACCTGGAGGGTTGCAGCCGCGTTGGAAATGCAGCTGGGAAAGTTTTTCCTCCTCTGCTTCTTTTTCGCTTCTGTTGCGCGCTGTACTGCGAGAATGAAAGCTTTTGCCGCTTGGAAGATAATGACTGGATGTGGATTCGATAGAGGGGAGTTGGTGCTGATTTTGTAATGTAAATTTTGTTTTAATTTTATTATGATTATTACATAAAAAGATCCCACATCCATTAGAAATATGAAGGGTATGGCCAGTGATTTTTCGCGAATCCGCGTAATTCATAAAATTAGTTAAATAGCATCAACTTTGACTATTTAATTCAAACACTAAACATGATTATGAAATGGCATTATGAAAGCTGTTGAGCAATTCTCTACTTAATCGGTCTTTTTTATTAATTTATTTTTAGTATTTTTCCCCGGCTGAAACTTTTTTTGTGCCTTCGGTATGCCCAAAGAAGCCATTTTGCATCATTAGTTTGTCCACATAATTTTCCATACAAATTTGGCAGCTGTCCATACAAAAATGATGTACGCAAATTCAAAAATCTGTATGATTTGAAGGAATTTTTTGATCGATTTGGTGTCTTCGGCAAAAATATAGGCATGAATAAGGACTACACTGAAAAAAATGATACATGGTTAAAAAAATTGATGATTTTTAATTTCACTTTTTGACACTAAACAACTTTTCAGAAATTTCCAGGTTGTGCAAAAAATCTTTGACCGAGTTATGGATTTTTGAGTCAGTACAGATTTTTTTTTCAAAAAATCGAAATATTGGTCGCAAAAATGATGTAACTTCATTTTTTGATGTAAAATCAATTTTAAAATAAAAAAATACTGTAGTATAATTTTGATAAAGTGCACCGTTTTCAAGTTAAAGCCATTTTTTAGAAACTTTTTTGAAAATAGTCACAGTTTTCAATTTTTTTTTAAATTAGTGCGCATGTCTGCCCATTTTTGAAAAAAATCTCTATATTTTGATTTTTTAATCTTTGTTGACTTTAGTTGCTCAGATATTGCCAAGCAAAGGTTTGAACACAGGAAAATTAATGTTTTCTAAGTCTTACCCAAACAACCCACCATTTTCTAACGTCGATATCTCAGAAATTAATGTTCCGATTTACAATGTTAAAATATGAATCATTAGTGAAATTTTCCGATCTTTCCTAAAACCAGAGCAGCGGAGTCGGGTCATATTTCAAGCGACTCCGAATCCGTCTCCGACTTCAGCCCCGACTTTCAGATCCAACCGACTCCGATTCCGACTCCAACTCCGGCCCACCAACTCTAGCCGACTCCCATTGTAATATTTCAATAGTTAGTTTACTATTATTTCGAAAACATTGATAAATAGGATTATTTAAAAACTCTGGATTTATTTACTTAACCTCAAATTTTCATTAAATTGATTTAAAGCTAAAATATTAAATTGATATTATTTTAATGATCATTAAAAGAAAGCAGGCCTTAATGATTGATTTAACATATCAATTGCATTTGCTCACTTTTATGTTAACATTTCTAAGAAGCACAGTGACTATCATAGTCACCTTGTATTTTTAAATAACAATTTTAAACGAAACTATTTTTAAAGCTCCATTGAAACTTTTAAGACGTACATGAACATCACGCCAAGGCTGAAGAAGTTTATTATTGCAAATCAATGTATCTAAAAAAATCTTCGTGGTAAGAACGCTTAAGGGGTCCTTTTCAAATATCCGTGACCTAGAACATATTTTACCTCTGAATTATTTTTATTTATTTGAATTTTTTATTTTTTATATATTTAAAAAGAGGCGCGCGATACTTTTTGCATCTTCACCTAAACGAAGCTTTATGAATGGTCATGCGCCTCCTTGAAATTCATGAAAAAACTTAGAATTGGATAAAAAACAAAAATCCATAGGATAAATATTTTCTACGTCAGGGATATTATTTATCTTGAAATCTTGTCCTATCCTCAAATCTTGAGATTTGTTCAACGATAATTTGCAACAATATCAAAATAGTTTGCCTAAGGATCAACATTCTCAGACACTTTTAATTTTTTGTACAAAGTTATAAACAAAATGCGTGATTATTATTTATATTTTTTGATGTACCTCGTAACTTTTTTCCAGAACAATGATTTACTTAAAACCACCAAGACATTTACTATCTTCACTATGATCTCAAAAAAAAAAATTAAAATGGCATCGCCGCGCACGCAACTTGGAAAAAAAATTAAAAATATAAGAAGGAAATCTGTTTTATAGCAAATACTAAAAAATAAAAAATAAACATATTTTTTGTTAAATTTAAGATAGCTCCGACTCCAACTTCAACTCCAAGTAATCAGAAATTTTCGGCTCTGCCTCTGACTCCGACTCCAGCTAATAATAGCCGACTCCGGCTCCGACTCCAACTCCAGCTGTTCGAGTTTTTACTACTCCGACTCTGACTCCGACTCTGACTCCGACTCTGACTCCGACTCCGACTCCGAGTCCAGCTATTCGAGTTTTGATGACTCTGACTCCGACTCCGACTCCAGGCTTCCTAAAAAGACCCGACCCCACCGACTCCGGCTCCGACTCCGACTCCAACTCCACAGCCCTGCCTAAAACAATATTTTCAAAACTTGTTTAAAGAAGTTTTATTTGAGCTATCGAAAAAAATCCTCCTGAGATTTTTACATCATCATAAAGAAGTCTGAAGCTTTCAAATGCAACAAACAGAATGTTATTTTCTTTCCACCAAAAAAAATACAAACATTTGAAAAAAGCTTATTTGAAGACGTAAAATTGCTCTTACTTTTGAACAAAGCAAGCAAGCAACTTCGTTTTGCCTTCCTCACTGAGGTAAGGCTATAATCCTGCTCTAAAAATGAACTTTGTATAAAAACGTCGTAGACCCACCTTCATGTATACATATCGACTCAGAATCGAAAACTGAACAAATGTCTGTGTGTATGTGTGTGTGTATGTGTGTGTGTATGTGTGTGTGTATGTATGTATGTGACCAACACCGATTTGACCCGAACTTGTTGCATTCGACTTGGTTTAGGGTCCCATAGATCGAGTTTTATACAAATTGAAGTTTCGATAAGTAGTTCAAAAGTTATGTATAAAAATGTGTTTTCACATATATCCGGATCTCGCTTAAATGTATGTAAACTATGTCCGGGTCCACCATCCGGCCCATCGTTGGGTAGGTTATCAAAAGACCTTTTCAACGAGTCCAAAACATTGAAGATCTGGCAACCCTGTCTCGAGATATGGCTACTTAAGTGATATTGATGTACTTTTTGAAAGCCGGATCTCACTTAAATGTATGTAAACTATGTCCGGATCCACCATACGACCCATTGTTGGTTAGGTTATCAAAAGACCTTTCCAACGAGTCCAAAACATTGAAGATCTGGCAACCCTGTCTCGAGATATGGCCACTTAAGTGATATTGATGTACTTTTTGAAAGCCGGATCTCACTTAAGTGTATGTAAACTATGTCCGAGTCCACCATCCGACCCATCGTTGGTTAGGTTATGAAAAGACCTTTCCAACGAGTCCAAAACATTGAAGATCTGGCAACCCTGTCTCGAGATATGGCCACTTAAGTGATATTGATGTACTTTTTGGATGCCGGATCTCACTTAAATGTATGTAAACTATAACCGGATCCACCATCCGACCCATCGTTGATTAGGTTATCAAAAGACCTTTCCAACGAGTCAAAAACATTGAAGATCTGGCAACCCTGTCTCGAGATATGGCCACTTAAGTGATATTGATGTACTTTTTGAAAGCCGGATCTCACTTAAGTGTATGTAAACTATGTCCGAGTCCACCATCCGACCCATCGTTGGTTAGGTTATCAAAAGACCTTCCAACGAGTCCAAAACATTGAAGATCTGGCAACCCTGTTTCGAGATATGGCCACTTAAGTGATATTGATGTACTTTTTGAAAGCCGGATCTCACTTAAGTGTATGTAAACTATGTCCGAGTCCACCATTCGACCCATCGTTGGTTAGGTTATCAAAAGACCTTTCCAACGAGTCCAAAACATTGAAGATCAGGCAACCCTGTCTCGAGATATGGCCACTTAAGTGATATTGATGTACTTTTTGAAAGCCGGATCACACTTAAGTGTATGTAAACTATGTCCGAGTCCACCATCCGACCCATCGTTGGTTAGGTTATGAAAAGACCTTCCAACGATTCCAAAACATTGAAGATCTGGCAACCCTGTCTCGAGATATGGCCACTTAAGTGATATTGATGTACTTTTTGAAAGCCGGATCTCACTTAAGTGTATGTAAACTATGTCCGAGTCCACCATCCGACCCATCGTTGGTTAGGTTATCAAAAGACCTTTTCAACGAGTCCAAAACATTGAAAATCTGGCAACCCTGTTTCGAGATATGGCCACTTAAGTGATATTGATTTACTTTTTGAAAGCCAGATCTCACTTAAGTGTATGTAAACTATGTCCGAGTCCACCATTCTACCCATCGTTGGTTAGGTTATCAAAAGACCTTTCCAACGAGTCCAAAACATTGAAGATCTGGCAACCCTGTCTCGAGATATGGCCACTTAAGTGATATTGATGTACTTTTTGAAAGCCGGATCTCACTTAAATGTATGTAAACTATGTCCGGATCCACCATTCGACCTATCGTTGGTTAGGTTATCAAAAGACCTTTCCAACGAGTCCAAAACATTGAAGATCTGGCAACCCTGTCTCGAGATATGGCCACTTAAGTGATATTGATGTACTTTTTGAAAGCCGGATCTCACTTAAATGTATGTAAACTATGTCCGAGTCCACCATTCTACCCATCGTTGGTTAGGTTATCAAAAGACCTTTCCAACGAGTCCAAAACAGTGAAGATCTGGCAACCCTGTCTCGAGATATGGCCACTTAAGTGATATTGATGTACTTTTGAAAGCCGGATCTCACTTAAATGTATGTAAACTATGTCCGGATCCACCATTCGACCCATCGTTGGTTAGGTTATCAAAAGACCTTTCCAACGAGTCCAAAACATTGAAGATCTGGCAACCCTGTCTCGAGATATGGCCACTTAAGTGATATTGATGTACTTTTTGAAAGCCGGATCTCACTTAAATGTATGTAAACTATGTCCGGATCCACCATCCGACCCGTCGTTGGTAAGGTTATCAAAAGACCTTTCCAACGAGTCCAAAACAGTGAAGATCTGGCAACCCTGTCTCGAGATATGGCCACTTAAGTGATATTGATGTACTTTTGAAAGCCGGATCTCACTTAAATGTATGTAAACTATGTCCGGATCCACCATCCGACCCATTGTTGGTTAGGTTATCAAAAGATCTTTCCAACGGGTCCAAACACATTGAAGATCTCTCAACCCGTTCTCGAGATATGGCCTCTTTAGTTATATTTATGTACTTTTTTTTGTACAACCCCATCATATCAGCCATTGTTGGTAATGAGTGAGGAAGGCTCCAACCACATAGGTGGATTAAGTTAGTTTTTTCATCAAAAGACGCGTTTTTTAGTCCTTCAAATATGTTAAGATGACACCAAAATTTCTAAAAATAATGCAAGAAAGTTATAGAACAAAAACTAACTTAATCCACCTATGTGGTTGGTGCCTTCCTCACTCTTTTCCAACAATGGGTGATATGTAATATAATGGATTTGGACACAAATTTGATCCAAAAAAACACATATATCACTCAAGGGCTCATAAGTGGTCAGAACTCCAGGCAGGGTTGCCAGATCTTCAATGTTGTGGACTCGTTGGAAAGGTATCTCGATTACCTAATCAACGATGGGTCGGATGATGAATCCGGACATAGTTTACATACATTAAAGTGAGATCCGGCTACAAAAAAAGTACATAAATATCACTTAAGTGGTCAGAACTCGAGACAGGGTTGCCAGATCTTCAATGTTTAGGACTCGTTGGAAAGGTCTTTCGATTACCTAACCAACCATGGGTCGGATGATGAATCCGGACATAGTTTACATACATTAAAGTGAGATCCGGCTACAAAAAAAGTACATAAATATCACTTAAGTGGTCAGAACTCGAGACAGGGTTGCCAGATCTTCAATGTTTAAGACTCGTTGGAAAGGTCTTTTAATTACCTAACCAACGATGGGTCGGATGATGGATCCGGACATTGTTTACATACCTTTAAGTATAATCCGGCTACAAAAAAAGTACATAAATATCACTTAAGTGGTCAGAACTCGAGACAGGGTTGCCAGATCTTCAATGTTTAGGACTCGTTGGAAAGGTCTTTAAATTACCTAACCAACGATGGGTCGGATGATGGATCCGGACATTGTTTACATACATTTAAGTGAGATCTGGCTACAAAAAAGTACATAAATATCACTTAAGTGGTCAGAACTCGAGACAGGGTTGCCAGATCTTAAATGTTTTGGACTCGTTGGAAAGGTCTTTCGATTACCTAACCAACGATGGGTCGGATGATGGATCCGGACATAGTTTACATACATTAAAGTGAGATCCGGCTACAAAAAAAGTACATAAATATCACTTAAGTGGTCAGCACTCGAGACAGGGTTGCCAGATCTTTAATGTTTAAGACTCGTTGGAAAGGTCTTTTGATTACTTAACCAACGATGGGTCGGATGATGGATCCGGACATTGTTTACATACATTTAAGTATGATCCGGCTACAAAAAAAAGTACATAAATATCACTTAAGTGGTCAGAACTCGAGACAGGGTTGCCAGATCTTCAATGTTTAGGACTCGTTGGAAAGGTCTTTTAATTACCTAACCAACGATGGGTCGGATGATGGATCCGGATATTGTTTACATACATTTAAGTGAGATCCGGCTACAAAAAAGTACATATATATCACTTAAGTGGTCATAACTCGAGACAGGGTTGCCAGATCTTCAATGTTGTGGACTCGTTGGAAAGGTCTTTCGATTACCTAACCAACGATGGGTCGGATGATGGATCCGGACATTGTTTACATACATTTAAGTGAGATCCGGCTACAAAAAAGTACATAAATATCACTTAAGTGGTCAGAACTCGAGACAGGGTTGCCAGATCTTCAATGTTTAAGACTCGTTGGAAAGGTCTTTTAATTACCTAACCAACGATGGGTCGGATGATGGATCCGGACATTGTTTACATACATTTAAGTGAGATCCGGCTACAAAAAAGTACATAAATATCACTTAAGTGGTCAGAACTCGAGACAGGGTTGCCAGATCTTAAATGTTTTGGACTCGTTGGAAAGGTCTTTCGATTACCTAACCAACGATGGGTCGGATGATGGATCCGGACATAGTTTACATACATTTAAGTGAGATCCGGCTTCTAAAAAGTACATAAATATCACTTAAGTGGTCAGAACTCGAGACAGGGTTGCCAGATCTTCAATGTTTTGGACTCGTTGGAAAGGTCTCTCAATTACCTAATCAACGATGGGTCGGATGATGGATACGGACATTGTTTACATACATTTAAATGAGATCCGGCTACAAAAAAAGTACATAAATATCACTTAAGTGGTTATAACTCGAGACAGATTCGTTGGAAAGGTCTTTTGATTACCTAACCAACGATGGGTCGGATGATGGATCCGGACATTGTTTACATACATTTAAATGAGATCCGGCTACAAAAAAGTACATAAATATCACTTAAGTTGTCATAACTCGAGACAGGGTTGCCAGATCTTCAATGTTGTGGACTCGTTGGAAAGGTCTTTCAATTACCTAAATAACGATGTATAACATGATGATGGTTCAGTTTACTGCCATTTATTCATCTTCCGAAAATATGCGAAAACACATTTTTATACATAACTTTTGAACTACTTATCGAAACTTCAAACAATTCAATAGCACCGTATGGGACCCTAAACCAAGTCGAATGCGACTGGTTTGGTCAAAATCGGTTCAGCCAGTGCTGAGAAAACTGAGTGACATTATTGGTCACATACACACACACATACACACACACATACCCACACACATACCCACACACATACACACACACATATACACACATTCACACACACATACACACAGACATTTGTTCAGTTTTCGATTCTGAGTCGATATGTATACATCAAGGTGGGTTTTCGAGCTTTTAATAAAAAGTTCAATTTTAGAGCAGGATTATAGCCTTACCTCAGTGAGGAAGGCAAAACACTATTTTGACGAGTAACCCTAACACTTTTCATATAAAATGCTGTAGAATAGAATAGAGATAGAAACTTTGTGTCTTCAGCAAAGTTGTTCAGAAAAGTCAAAACTGCCGAATATAGTGTGTCCCTATCTCATCAGGGTGTGGAGATAGATTTTGAAAAACTAAGAAAATTTTGTACCACCCTAGTATCGCCAAGACCAAAAGTCCAAGAATTTTGTACTGATCAAATGTTTCTTTGACACCAAAGCTCTAAAATGATTCCCCGAGGCAGCAATATTTTTTTCCTGCTAATTTCACTCCACTGTGCATTGGTTGCTGAGATATCGACTTTAGAAAATGGTGGGTTGTTTGGGTGATACTTGGAAAACATCAATTTTCCTGTTTTTAAACCTTTGCATGGTATTATCTCAGCAACTAAAGGCCGTGTCAACAAAGTTCAAAAAGCAAAATATAGAGAATTTTCTCAGCTTTTCAAAAATATTTTTTTTTTCAAAAATGGGCAGGCATGTGCACTAATTTAAAAAAATTAAAAACTGTGACTTATTTCAAAAAAAGTTTCCTAAAAATGGCTATAACTTGAAAACGGTGCACTTTATCAAAATTTCACTAAAGTACTTTTTGATTTCGAAATTGATTTTACATCGAAAAATGAAGTTGACAAACTTTTGCGAGTTTTTGAAAAAAACTGTATTGATTCAAAAATTTAAAACTCGGTCAAAGTTTCTTTGCACAACCTGGAAATTTTTAAAAGTTTGCATTTGATGCCCCCTTAAGCATATCAAATATAAAAAAAATAAATAGTGTTTTTTGCAAATCACGTTTTAATGAAATAAAAAATCACAATTTTTACCGTGTATCATTTTTTTCAGTGTAGTCCTTATCCAGACCTACAACTTTGCGCAAGACACCAAATCGATCAAAAAATTCGTTCAAATCATACAGATTTTTGAATTTTCATATTTCATGTTTGCCAAATTTGTAATAAAATTTATGTGAACAAACTAATGATGCAAAATGGTTTCTTTGGGCATACCGAAGGCTCCAAAAAAGTTTTAGCTGGATTAAAAAATACAAAAAAAAAATCGAAATGCCGGAATCTTAGAGAATTGCTCAGAAATGTTTTTCAAATTATCAGCCTTTAGTACAAAAAATCTTTTTTTTTTTCAAGATTTTGATGAAATTTGCTTTTTTATTAAAAAATATGCATATTCATGAATGCAAGTAATATTTTTCCATTTCATTTACATTTTCATTCTCTGGTTTAATAATGAATTCTTAAAAAAAAAACTACCAAAATATACTCACTTCTCCTTTCCCCACAGAGTCCCTTTGCCAATGTCCCATCAGTTTCAGGCTATCAGTTCCAGGACTTCGTTGTTCGAAATAATCTCCAACCACCACGGTGGTACCTGCTTCCGTGCCCACCGGAGAGTGTGTGTGTGTATCGCGGGATGTATTCCGTGGAAAACTTTGCCGAAACACGTTTCCTGCTCGAGATTCGTTTTCCATCGAACTAACCCAAAAAAAATACGGTAGGGAAAGCAAGAGATAATCGAACCATCCAGCAGCGCTTTTCCCAAGCGATTTTTTTTCAGCTCTTCATTTCCATTTGACATTAAGGATGTGCTTTGTGTGATGCAAAAGCAACAAAAAAAAACTGCATTTTTCAAAGAGGGAAATATGTGCAACGAGAAAGCGCAATTTTAATTGAAACATTTCGCACACTAACTGATTGCGTGGGCGGGTGCCATTCTCTATCATAATGAAATCACTTCTGTGTGTGTTCTGTCGAACAAAAGTGGAAACATCATGAATGGGAAAGTTTTCGCGCATTCTGTGAATGGAAACGTTTTTTTCCCCCTCTACCAGAACTTGGGGTAGTTTCTTGCGCTGACTTCCGCGTGAAGAACTTGCAATTGAGTTCACGGGAACATTTACCCACAACAAACGACACGTTGCGGGTTTTTAATTTGAAAAGTTGCAACAATGTGCAACTCGTTAGGGGGATTTCGGGAAATTTTTAGATAAGGTGGTGTATTTATATGCAACGTTTAGCATAACTATGATTTCTTCGCATATTAAGTAAGTCTTTTTTACAGAATTTATAGCTCATAATTTTTGACAAAGTGCTGATTTGATATTACAAATTTAGTTTTAAGGAATGTGAAAAATTCTTTCAAAAAAATGTAATTTTATTTCCTAAAAAAATAAACACGAGGAAGATTATTCGCAAAAGGTTAACAAATTTTAAGCAAACATGTACAGACCATGATTTTCTAAGAACATTTATAACAAAATCAAACACTGAAGCAAATCCACCCTCTTTGTTCCGAGCGAAAGCCAAAAATAATAAATAAGTTTTCAAACCACTGTTGAAAAACAATCCAGCGGTACACAGCTTGTTATCTCGACTTTTCCGTTCTAGCATATATTTTTTCCTCCTTTCCGAAAGTTGAGCAGAAAAATGAGCAACATCATTTTCCTTCTGGGTTTATTTTTTTGTTCCAAAAAGCCACACGTAGCCGCCTCAGCGAAGAGATTCTTCGAAATCTGTTGAGCCGATTTTTCAAAAAAAAAAAAAAAAATCCTCCTGCAGATCCAACCCAACCCATATCGCCTTTCCTTGTCGAGCTCAGAATTTCGATGAAATCGACTGAGCTGGGATGATGATGAGAGGGTGGTGCCGAGTGTGAGTGGAACTTCAATCGGGGTAACGTATGGTGGCATGCTTTGGTGGAATTTATCCTCCGTAATCACTGTAAACCAACCTGGTTGGAGTGATGCTTGCGGGGCCTAAGACTGGGGAACCCTTTCGGGGACAGTTCTGTGGCTGTCTGTATTATAAAGCATTTTTAATGTGTAAAAAAAACATTATTAGAGAATTTTATTTTTTTTATTGTTTTGCTAATCGGTATCTTGCTATTTTGTAAATTTCTCAATGAAGTTGACTTTATAGCTGCTTCATTGCTAGTATACCAACCACTAGTGTCTTCCTTTTATCTACAAGGAATTTTAGGGCGCCCACCGCGGGATTCGAACCGGTGACCTTTGGATTGTGAGTCCAGTGCGCTGTCTGATTGATCCACACGAGTGGGACATTTCTTATGTCTGATAATAAAAGATCAAAATTTTGCCTTTTATTCCACACTTAGGACAGTTTGATTAAAAATTGAACAATGTTATGTACGTGTAAATGTGGGAATGTTCATCTGAAATAGTGCTCTTGATTATTTTGGCACTGATGGTTAAGTACTTCGGGAACCGTGGTGTAGGGGTAAGCATGGTTGCCTCTCACCCAGTCGACCTGGGTTCGATCCCTGACGGTCCCGATGGCATTTTTCGAGACGAGACTTTTCTGATCGTGCCTTCCGTCGGACGGGGAAGTAAATGTTGGCCCCGGTCTAACCTAGACCGTTAGGTCGTTAGCCCAATTCAGGTGTAGGGGTCGTCTCTCTGGTTCCTGCCTCGGTGAAGTCGCTTGTAGGCCGTTGGACTAACAATCCAAAAGTCGTCAGTTCGAATCCCGGGGTGGATGGAAGCTAATGTGTAAAAAGAGGTTTGCAATTGCCTCAACAATCAAGCCTTTGGACACCTAATTTCGAGTAGGAATCTCGCAATTGAGAACGTCAAGGCAATGCTGTAGAGCGAATAATTTGTTTTTTTTTTGGTTAAGTACTTTATCAGTTACGCAGAAAATAAGTGTCACTTAAAAAGAACTGTTACTGAATGTTAAAATAAAAACACAAAAATGTGTTTTCTTTTTTTGTATGTTGTTTACAAATATTATTGGTGAATAAAAATTATAATGATAGTTCCCATAAATTTAAAGATTCAAAATTGTGTTCAACAAAAAAAATTGTGCAAAATAGTTCTGGTTAATGTGCACCGTTAAAGTGATTCTCCCATGAATGTGATTATTTTTTTTTTGTAGTTTTGTGGTTTGGTTGAAACAGCTTTCCAAATAAAAAAAAATTAATTTATTCAAAAATCTAAATCTTTAGAACGGAATTTCTAATCGATGTGGTGTCTTTAGTAAAGTTGTGAGAATTGCTTAGGACTTCTCAGTATACTTATCCATAATTAGTTGTTACCAACTGGCAGGTGTAAAATGCATTTTAAAACATTATTTTTTCATTGAAATATTAATACGATGCCTTGTAATTTCAATTTTCATATTTTTAAAATTACTCAGGCTTTTTAAGCCCTAGCTCCAAAACCACTAGCTAACAACAACAAACTCAAAAAATGGATCATTATTCAATAAAAAAAATCAGATAAGATTTAGATGACAAAAACATATGATTTTGAAGCTATGGCTTAAAAAACTTGAGTAATTTAAAAAAAAATAAAAATTGGAATTACAAGGCATGGTTTTAACATTTTAATGATTTTTTATTTATGAATGCATTTTACACCTGCAAGTTGGTAACAATATATTATGAATAAGAATAATTAAAATCACTTTTTAAACGTCTACAGTCTACATCATCCAAACTTTATAATTTTCAAGCCTTACCCGACAAACTTCGTTCTGCCTTTTTTTTCGTTTGTTGAGGTAAGAAGCTTCGTTGGGCTTATACGAACCCAACGCAACAAAAAGCACCTCGATCCGACGCTCCGTATTGAACTGATTCGCGTTCGAACAAAACCGTCGAAATTTTTATAAATATTTAGATTAGATATATGGGTAATTCTCTACCAACTCACACGAAATCGGGAAAAGTTGCCCCGACCCCTCTTCGATTTGCGTGAAACTTTGTCCTAAGGGGTAACTTTTGTCCCTGATCACGAATTCGAGGTCCGTTTTTTGATATCTCGTGACGGAGGGGCGGTACGACCCCTTCCATTTTTGAACATGCGAAAAAAGAGGTGTTTTTCAATAATTTGCAGCCTGAAACGGTGATGAAATAGAAATTTGGTGTCAAAGGGACTTTTATGTAAAATTAGACGCCCGATTTGATGGCGTACTCAGAATTCCGAAAAAACGTATTTTTCATCGAAAAAAACACTAAAAAAGTTTTAAAAATTCTCCCATTTTCCGTTACTCGACTGTAAAAAATTTTGGAACATGTCATTTTATGGGAAATTTAATGTACTTTTCGAATCTACATTGTCCCAGAAGGGTCATTTTTTCATTTAGAACAAAATTTTTTATTTTAAAATTTCGTGTTTTTTCTAACTTTGCAGGGTTGTTTTTTAGAGTGTAACAATGTTGTACAAAGTTGTAGAGCAGACAATTACAAAAATTTTGATATATAGACATAAGGGGTTTGCTTATAAACATCACAAGTTATCGCGATTTTACGAAAAAAAGTTTTGAAAAAGTTACTTTTTGCGTTTCTCTTTGTTTCGTCGTCCGTGTCTGTCGCGGGTGACCATGAACGGCCATGATCGATGACGACCAACTTTTTTAAAACTTTTTTTCGTAAAATCGTGATAACTTGTGATGTTCATAAGCAAACCCCTTATGTATATATATCAAAAATTTTGTAATTGTCTGCTCTACAACTTTGTAGAACATTGTTACACTCTAAAAATTAACCCTGCAAAGTTAGAAAAAACACGAAATTTTAAAATGAAAAATTTTGTTCTAAATGAAAAAATGACCCTTCTGGGACAATGTAGATTCAAAAAGTACATTAAATTTCCCATAAAATGACATGTTCCAAAATTTTTTACAGTCGAGTAACGGAAAATGGGAGAATTTTTAAAACTTTTTTAGTGTTTTTTTCGATGAAAAATACGTTTTTTCGGAATTCTGAGTACGCCATCAAATCGGGCGTCTAATTTTACATAAAAGTCCCTTTGACACCAAATTTCTATCTCATCACCGTTTCAGGCTGCAAATTATTGAAAAACACCTCTTTTTTCGCATGTTCAAAAATGGAAGGGGTCGTACCGCCCCTCCGTCACGAGATATCAAAAAACGGACCTCGGATTCGTGATCAGGGACAAAAGTTACCCCTTAGGACAAAGTTTCACGCAAATCGAAGAGGGGTCGGGGCAACTGCTGTGTGAGTTGGCGGAGAATTACCCATATATAAGATACTGTTTTGGAATCGAGATGAAGTCAGCTATCGATTGCATTTATAAATGTACGATTTTTTTTACAAAAATACGTTTTTTTTTGGTATTTTGAAAAAAATATGAGTATCAAATGATCAAGATTTTTTCATATATTTCAAAAGTTTTAGCACACATTTTTGAAAATACTAAAAAATTTCACAATTCTACGTATTTTCGGAAAAATACTCAAAATTTAAGTTTTTACAATATGGGTGTCGAATGATCCTTGATTTTTCGTACATTTCGATAGTAATGATATTTTTTGTTTAATACTCAAAAATTTCACAAGACTACGTATTTTCGAAAAATACTGAAAAGTTCAGTTTATTACAACATGGGCATCAAATGATCGAGATTTTTCACAATACATTTCGATAGTAATACAATTTTTGTTAAATATTCTAAATCTTCACAAAACTACGTATTCTAGGAAAAAAACATCATTTCAGATTTTTACAATATGGGTATCAAATGGTCGGAAATTTAGTAAACCAGTGAGAAAATTTTAAAACTTGATTTATTGGCAAAATACATGTAGCAATTGGAATTTGTATAGTTTAAAACCAACTTTTCCAAACATTCAAAGACTTCTGACGCAAGTGAAGTTTAATCCGAAGTATCGTGTTTTCAGGCACCTCAATCATCCAAAAACACCTCAAAACCATTTCCGGTAACCGGAAACATCTCCGGGGGTCAGAAACCATTTTTTTCAAAGCTGATCATATCCTGAAAAAAGGACAAATTTCGAATTCAACTGGATTGATCGATTGTGGTTAATTTTTCACAAAGATACTGCATTTCTGTCAAGTAACAACCACCGCCACAGTGGGCGAAATCGAACCCAAAATCCCGAAAAAATGGTTCCCTGCTATTAAAAATAGTGTCTCTTTTGAAAAAGAAATCCATTTTGTCCTAATTTCTCATTTTCAACCATTTTTTCATGAAAATCGCTCTGTATTTAGAGCGGAAGCTGTATGCGGCCATCCAAAATGCACTTATAAACGCTAGACTTAAAATCGTCTAAGGTCCAATTAACCCGATTTCCGCTATAAAAGCATTTTTGGCCGTTTCAAATGTTAAGTCAGATTAGAAAAATCTGAAAATATCGTTATCGTAAAGATCAGCCTATTTTACATAAGATTTATTATTTGCACTCGATAGTTTGAAAAATAGTGTGTGGTCTACTCGGTCTAGTGCAGGCCTGCCCAACGTCCGGCCCGTGAAGTCATTTCATCCGGCCCGCGATGGATTTTTAAAAATGTTCTATTACCGGCCCTTCACCTTCATGTTGATCATTACATTTTTAATAAATAAATTATGTGTCTAAATTACAAAAATAAGCTTCAAAAACTTTAAATTGATACATTTTATTTTTGCATTTTATTTTTAAGTGTTTTTTTTAATTCAAAAATGCTTGAATGTTTGAATTTTATTCATGTCATTTCTATATTAATAGTTGCAGAATCAATTTAAAAAAATGAGTCAAAATTACCCATGTCGTAAAAAATGTGAAATGAAAAAAAACTTGGATGCTGTCTATGCACAATATGACAATAAATTTTCTTACAGTTTTTACTGTGTTTACTCCAAATCAAAACTTTTCTTTTTTGAGGAACTTAATTAAATTTGATGTGAGTAAGTGAGCAAGCAAAAAATAATGTATTTTAGTACAATTTTGCAGTGAAAAAAAATATTTTAAACAGTAAATTAGTCGTACTAAAAATAAAGATCGCTGCAAATAATTTTAAAATTTAAAAAAAAAGCAAAATAAAAATAAATCAAATAAACAAATGAATCTTTTTTGCAACACTAATTTATTTATTTGTTGACTTTAAAAGAAATACTTTCATAAAAAGTAAATGTTTACTTTTTCAACTTTTATTAAACATTAGTTCTGGCCCGCCACTGCTTCAAAAACAATTAGATCTGGCCCGCAGGACCAAAAGGTTGGGCACCCCTGGTCTAGTGGGTCCCACAGCTTGGTATTTCAATATCGTAAAGTTTCATTTAGTTGTTTAAAAGTTTAAGGAGCGGCCGTGGCTGACTGGTTACGGTGTTCGCTTTGTAAGCGAATGGTTCTGGGTTCGATGCCCATCTGCTCCCAACGAGAAAGTTAAGAACACATAAATTTGAAATTGAACGAAAAATCAAAGTCGCTCGAGGCGGGGTTCGATCCCCCGTCCTTTGGATTGGTAAGCAAAAATGCTAACCACTAGGCTATGACGACTTGGTGAGCGTGGACTGGAATTAGGAATACTGTTACAGAGAGCGAGTTGTGGCGCTATAACCACGGCAGATAGAGTTCAGGGCATTCGTGGAAATACAATGTCCCATCCCAGAAGGTCCCGGAGTACCAAACCTTCTTAGCATGGTGCTCCCCACGCTTCTTCCTCCCCTGTCGATTCAGAATTGTGTTGTTGTTCGAACGCTCAGTGCTCAAACTCAACCCAATTACGAGTCATCTCTGCGATACGGCTTTACGCAGTAGGCCTGGCCGCTTTAACGCTTGTGATGTTTCAATGCATTCCGATGCAATGGCGCACTACAAATGTTAATAAATGACAAGAAGAGTGCTAGGCGTCATCTAACCTAAGGCACTCTCCAGGATCCCTTCGAAAGATTGGCTGCGCTAGGGTCTGATTAGATTAGATTAGATTAGATTTAGTTGTTTAAAAGTTTAGATTAAAAAACTATCCAGACGACTACAAGGTGATTTTTTACATCACCTCAAATGGCCCGAAAGAGCTGCGAATTATTCCAAAAGCGGTGACTGTATTTTCTTGACAAAAAGTGTGCGATTTTTTTAATCATCAAATTTCTGTTTCAATGAGAGAAGTTGTATTGTTAATTTGAGTTTGGTAAACCACGGTGGATTTTCTTGAAATAATTCTTTGGCGTCGAATTGTCACAAATTGATTGCAGTGGATACTTTTCTACCCCAGTTTTTTGTGTAATCAATGTGGTAGATGCTTTGGTGGATTTTTGACAGATCGAATTGTTTCATGACCATCCACCGTGGTTTACCGAAATCAAATTAACAACACAACTAGGAAGTCGCCATCCATCTAAAGATTAATTAAGCATGCAACATTTTATGTAGACAATGTAGAATTTTCTTGTTTAACATATTTTTTTTTGCGAAAAAACTGCATTTTTATTCTAAAATCTACTTCATTTATTTCATTAGTTTTTTTTTCTCTTTTTTAACAATTTCGACTGTCATACAAAATTGTAAGCTTTCACTTGAACTACCGCACCGATTCATCTCAAACTCATTACTGAACTGTGGATGCGCCAAAGGGTAAATTCTGTCTTTTCCCAAGAACTCTGGATCGAAAAAAAATATCGAAAACAAATTGCGATTTCGATAGGACACGTACCCCAAGTGCTGTTTTATCTGTTTGAAACAGACACGGGTTCAATATTTTTCCTCCAAATTTCCTCCCCAACCCTTATTCAGCAGTTGGCAGTAAACGTATCGATACCTCCCCACCCTCCTCCTTTTTTTTCGGCAATTTAAACTTTGCAACAAATCAGCGCCATCTCGCGAGAATTTATCGAGGCTCCTTTTTCCTCCTTCTCCGATCAAGGTGCGGAAAATGCGTTTCACGATGCGATGAAAATTCCAACCGAAATTACGTTCGTATTTTTCATAAATTTGGGATGAAATTTTCAGGTGGGTAATTTTTCCGATCGGCAAATTTGTCGGCATTCCAGCATAATAATTCAAAGGCGCTTACCCGTTGCTGTTGACTAGCGTTGGCCGGTGGGTAAAAGTTGATGGTGTCTACATTGGTCGAGCCCTGGGACTGCTGCTGGTTCTGTTGGTCCGTTGAAGTTCCTGTCGTCGTCGTCGTCGATGGGTAGCGCCTCATTGGAAGATGGCTAACTTTCGCCATCGGGTGGGTACATTCTGGAATTAAAGGAAGAAACTTAAATCATCGTTAGTCAGAATATTGAAAAATATTTCTGATGAATAACCAAATTGAATTGTTAAAACACGTTTTTTTTTTAATTGGTGGAAACTTCATGGATTTCTAGACAAGTGAATTTGTGGATATTTGAAAAAGTATATTACAAAACTCTCAAAGCAGCTTACAGAAAATAAGAGCAACCCAAATTCAAACAACACTAACTGTAGTCAAATAAATTAAATTTGTTGTATGAAATTTTCTCCTTCAAAAAATACAAGACCACATTTTCACATCCACTAAAAGCCATCCCAGGGCTCGGTCCCGAAATGACCAATCCCGTAATTGTAAGTATTCATTTAATTGGATTCGCTGCCCACCGCCACGTGCCTGGAGCATCCACGTTGGCCAAACTCACACATCATAATTAAAGTCCTGCGCCCTCGGCAAGTTGGCTCTGTCCTCATCTGGTCTAGGTGTGGACTCCAAAATGGACACTAGAAGCGACAAAAGTGCCCTATCTGGGCTCTGCAAGTGGCTGTTGCTGGTACGAGACGGAACATTAATTAAAATTCCGTGAAAATTTGTAAAATAATTATTATTATCTAATTAAAGCGACGTGGACGCTGTATGAAGGCACATTGTAGGCATGTTTTAGCTGGAATCACAACGAGATAATTGCCTCAGAAAAAGTTTTAAATTGTTGCATAATGCTTCAACTGCCTGTTGAAATTTGTTCAAGAATTGAATTTCATTTACAAATTAACACGTCCTAGCAATTTGGATCCAACGAACACATTCCGAACCTGGTTCATTATGGTGCTTTGCCATTAACAAACATCCTCATAATTATTGGATGCAAATTCCACACAGCCTCCCGTCCTACAACTAGCCTGTGGACAACCATTAATCAATCCGCCACCGCCACACCGTTTGCTGACTGCACTTCCGATCTCGTCCCGAGCAGTCCAGCCAAGTGTAAAGTAGCATCTCCTCAAATTGAATCCAAATTAATTACGATTACGCAACTTAATGGTCCATCCAAATTGTACGAGCTCGGCCAACCGATTTGCGCCTAGTGGCACACGCACACCCACATACACGTTTGTCCTGGGAACGAACCTGGATGTCCCGAGTAGAATGGAATGTTTGAAGACGTATTTATTTTGATGTCGTTTTTAGAATTTGTTGATCTCGTTGTTGTTCCCGAAAAAAAGGATTAAACGAAAACTAAATTATTATATTATTGTGCCTGTAAACATAAAACTTAACGATGGTTCTAAAAACGGTGCAAAATATTTCAAAAATTATTAGGGGAGTTTGAGGTAAACATGAACAGTTGGGAAAAAGGTGCACATTTATTTATAAAAAAATACTTTGAAAAGCACACGAATCAGTTTAAGGTATTAAAACGTTATAAAACTGGTTAAAAATGTTCAAAATCATCACTTTTAACAAAAAACATTTTCGTAAAACTTTTTTCGTCTCTTCTACAACTTTGTAAATACACTCTTAAAATAAACTCTGCAAAGTTCAGTAACAAGCAATCTAAAAATTAAAATTTTAGTTCAAAATGAAAAAAAAACAACTTTGTTATTTTAGATTTGAACAGAACAATAAATGTCGCGTTAAATGACATGTCACTCGATTTTTGACAGCGATTCTAAAATTAACCCACGTTTTTAAATACCTAGGCAAAAACGTTATTATGGTTTCGTTTGAGCAATCTGCCAAAAATGTATGGACTTTCGTAATTTTTGCTCTCGAGGATCAAACTTACTTTTTGCCCAGGTATTTAAAAACGTGGGTTTTATAGAAAACCTAGATGTATGGGTATCAAAAGATCGGAAATTTTATGCCCTTTCCGATGCCACATAGGTTGCCTTGTGAATTGTGGACCGGTTCGGATGCCAGCGGATTTTCCGACGACGTAATTCCGGGTTGGTACGAAATTCCAACGAAAAATCTATTCTATCGATACAAGACCCCCAAAACGGTATTATACCCACTCCAGAATGTTTATTTAGATTTTTTTTGGTAATATATTGACGTTTAGTTAAATTGAATGTTTGCAAAATTATGTTTAGATAAGTTTTGTATAGAATTTCCAGAGTTATATAAACTTTTATACTAAGTAATTAGTAAACTTTATATTCAATCCAAATTATCTTTTTAATCAGTCAAGGATGCCTATTTGGAGTTGGGAGGCTGGATTTATGGTGATTTGTCAACAAATAACTTTTTTTATGTAAATTTTTCGAAAGGTGTACAAACTTTTTTTGCACCTTTTTTGATTTCTGTAATAGTATTTGTTTTAGAACTTTTTATAGAAATCATCTTTTCATGAGCTTTTTGTAGCAAAATGTTCGGCATGAGTTTCTGAACAAAACGTAGTACTAGGTTTCTGTCAAACTTTAAATTGTTTACATGTTTCATCACAAAATGTGCATAGTGACCAAGGGGTGTAAATACTTTTTTTTACATACTGTATGTGAAGAATTTCAAGACAGGGTTGCCCGATCTTCAAATTTTAGTCTTCAACGGTATACCCATGCAAGGCTTAAATGCATGATAGTACCGAACATAATTTTTAACAAAATAACTTAAATTCGGCACCAGAAGCCAATCCTAATATCTGTGGCTATTTCTTAAGACAGGGTTGCCAAACAATTCAATATCAATCTGTTGGAAACCAAACCTGATTAAATATTTGTTTCATAGATTGTTTAAATATCTTTTTATGACACGAAAACAAAAAAACAGCATTTTTGTCGTTAAAAAAGTTGCCCGGCAGACGGTAATAACAAAATTCATGCCACTTCAATAACAAATATTGTTAAAATAACAGAAAGGCGTCATCCATAAAGTATGTCACGCTAAAATCGGCCAAAATAAACCCCCCCTCCCCCCTATGTCACACTTGGTCACACTTGCTCCGACCCCCCCTCGAAAAGTATGTCACGCTTTGTCGGACCCCCCCCCTTAACATTTTTTTTTGTTCAATTTTAGCATGATTATTTGGATTATTTTCAAATTCGAGGTTCAATCGAGAGAAAGTTTTGAGATTTTACAGGTGTATTTGGATTTTTTTTGAATGTTGTAGAAATCATTATCAATAGTTTTTTTTTTTTTAAATCTTTTGATTTAAGCATATTAAATCTATCATCAAAAACTCTGTTTCTTAATGCCTTGAATCGTGTTTTATTTATGAGTAAAGTACATCAAACATTAAAGTTTTTTTTATAACAATTTTTTAAGACTGAATTTATAGTATTCAAGAAATTGTCTAGCGTGACGTCACAGTTTCACGTACCCCCCCTCTCCCCCTTGTCACACTTTGTCACACTTGCGAAAACCCCCCCTCCCCCCCTAGAGCGTGACGTACTTTATGGATGACGCCAAAGTATTATGAAACCTTCTTGAAAAATCAATTTTTGCATAAGGGTTTAATCACAGTTTTTGTTACTATAACAGAATTTGTTATTGGTCTGATATTGGTTGAAAGCCAAAACAACTTTGGAATAACATTTTTTGTTATGGAAGAATACCTCCAACTGTTATTTGGATGATCGGATTAGTTGTTAAAATAACAAAAAATAATAACAAAAATTTGTTCGGAAAATAGATAAAAAAAATATTAGTGTGTTATTACAATAACAATCCAATAACAAAAAATCATAACGACGAATAACAAATCCTAGTATTTTCAAATATCAAAACATGTTTTTCCCAAGTTATTTCCGTCTGCTCGGGTGTAATTTTTGATGAAGAATAAGGGAGTTTTCAGAAAATTGCCTAGCCTAAGATCTATTATGAATCCCATTTATTTGTTCAAACGTTGAAGATTTTTTTTTCGAAATTGATTTTTCCTTGTATCCGATGAGCCAACAATTGTAATTATTTTAAATATTTTCAAAGGCCGACATTAAAAATCCATTGTAATTGTAATTGTAATTGTAATTGTAATTTTATTGAAACGATATCCTGTTAGTTTACACTGTATATCAGGGCAAGGAGGTAATGTGGATCTGAATTAAACTTTAGGAGCGAATAAAATTAGCAATCAGAGTAATCGCTAACACTAGTTTTCCCTAACTAACGCTTTCTTGAAAGCGTTGAATCGTCTCTCCTGCTTGATTGCTACTGGTAGTTCGTTCCAGCGGGAAACTCCGTAGACTAGCACACTTTTCCCACTGGAGGTTGTGTGCCTCGGGACGATGAAGCCGGCCGTTCGCTCCTGTCTGGCGCGTTGTAGGTGCTGTAGGATGTATCCGGGCGTGGCCTCCTCAAATGCTCGTTTCATGAAACAGCAAATTCGGAGTTTGTAATTGACCATCAGATCATGTCCAAGTATGGAGTTTCTGAAGGGAACGGTGGTGTCGCGACGTCTTAGCTTGTGTACAAACCGTACCGCTGACTTGAAACAGCGGTGGAGTTGTTCTCGTTGCGCAGCGCTCAGCCCGGGGTAATACACGATGTCGCAGTAGGTAAAGTACGGCATCACTACTGCCTGCACAAGCTTTCGACGTGTTGGCTCAGGAAGAATCGGTGCGAAGCGTCTGAAGGTCTTGAGTGTTCCGTAGACCTTCCTTACCACGTCGTTCACTTGAAGGTTCCAGTCCAGGTTGCAGTCCATGATCAGTCCGAGATTCGTGACACTTTTGCTCAGCGGGATCGCCGTCCCACTGAAGATGATCTCCTGCTGCGGTGCGACTGTACCTGCCTTGCAGAATACTATCGCTTGTGTTTTTTTGGGGTTGGGAAAAAGGCGGTTCTGCTTGGCCCAGCCAACGATTGATTCCAGATCTTCATTGATACGCCGCACGAGTTGGTCCACTTCCGCAACCGATCCAGAGAGATAAATTTGAAGGTCGTCTGCGTATAGTTGCCATTCGCACTTTAGGGTACTGGGCAGACTATTGATGTAGAGAGAAAAGAGTAGTGCACTTAGACACGACCCTTGGGGCGTGCCGTCTTGTACTCCTTTCACGGCAGATATGGTGCTTCCCATGCGTACGACTTGCGAGCGATCACTCAGGAACGACGAGATGAGTTCGCAGGCTTCGTTGGCAAACAGAAATTCGTCGAACAGCTTTCTTCTCAGAATCCGGTGGTCCACACAATTGAAGGCCAGGGAGAAATCCACCAGCACCATGACCGTGCACTGGTTGCCGTCGAAGTTGTTGTAGATGTCGTGGACCACCTTCGCTAAGGCGGTGGTGGTGCTGTACCCTCTTCGGTACCCGGACTGGTTGCTCGCTAGTAGTGGTGGATTCGCTTCGTTGAGGTGTTCAGTTATCTGCGCAAGAAGGATCTTTTCGAGGATCTTCGAAATCGCCGGAAGGACGCTAATCGGCCGGTAGTCCTTTGGCTGCATCGGGCTCGACGTTTTCGGGATCGGCGTGACAATTCCTTTCTTCCAGGTCGAAGGGAAAGTCTTAGCTTCAATGATCGCGTTGAACAGGTTCGTAAGTAGCGGGAGTATGAAAGGACACATCATCTTGACAAAGGAAATCGGGATGCCGTCCGATCCGGTCGCATTAGTTTGTATCTCCTGTATCTGCAGAGCGACTTCGTTGACACTAGTGTTGCGGAAGTTGAAACGAGCTGCATCTGGATCGGCTTCTGTTCTGTGTCTGGGCTCCGATGTCGCACTGTCTGCTTGTTCTGTGTGCAGCTGACGGTGTCCCTCCGCGAAGAAAGTATTCAGGTCGTCAGGGTTGATCTCGTTCGTCGATGTGTTCTTCTTGGAGGAGTTGTGAATGCCCTCACGCCTGAGATTGCACCACAATTTCTTTGCCGGCAGACTGGGATCAAGGTTGCGGTCAGCGAATCGCTTTTTGGCGTTGGAGATTAGCGTGCTGGCTTGATCACGTTTGCGTTTGAACTCAAGCCACTGATGATCACCTCTCGTCCTGTTCGGATTCCGCTGGTAAAGCTTAAACGCTAAATCTCTCACCTCCACAGCTCGTCGAATTTCTCTCGTCATCCACGGCGTTCTCTCGTCACGCACAGGGACGGTTCTCTCGGGAGCATGGACATCCAACAGGCGCTTTAGTTCAGATTCAAGTAGAGCGGTTTTCGTATCGACATCATTCGATCGATAGAACTGTTGGAAGTCACTGCCTTGGAGATCGGCTTGTAAGCGCAACACGTCGATATTCCGAAGATTCCTCACCGTGATAGACTGCTGCGCTGGCTTCTGCACCCTGATGTCCGCTAGAAGATAGACTACTTCATGGTCCGAGATGCTGTTCGCCGTGGCTGTTTTGGATTTCGTAATGGACAGAGGACAGTCGGTGATAAGCAGATCAATCGTGGATGAGGAAGTTTCGGTAATCCGGGTTGGGCCAGTTGGAAGCACCGTGAGATGGAATGCTGCGTTAATTTGTCGTAGAGCGAACAGATTTCCCGACGGTACACTGGCAGCAACATTTATGTTGAAATCTCCAACAATAAAGACTCGATCGAGCTTGAAATCGAGCAGCTCGATGAGTAGCTTCTCGTAGTTCTGGGCGAAGAGCTGGTTAGAACAGGATGGATTGTACAGAACAACCACGCCGATGTTCAGCTGGTTGAGTTGAACTTTGACTGCAAGGTACTCGACTCTTGAAGCGATCGGAACACCCTGGTCATAGCTTGATCTGCTAATCGGAGTTGCTTTGATGCCTTTCCTCACGTAGAGACCAACTCCGCCGCAGGCTCTCGATCCTCGACCCCGGGAAGCAGGCAGTGAGTGTCGCAGAAAGTTGTAGTTTGGAATTTTGACCGGTCCAACCGGCGAAGAGGACGTCATTTTTGTTTCAGTCACCGCAAAGATGTGGTACTGACACTTGTCGAGATCATTCAAAACCCATCAAGACTCAAGCGGCTTCGTTTTCTTCGGGTCACGCATGAGAATGCACGTGGCATCACATCATTCGTCCGTCCTCGGCCGGTGCGGTTGCACGCCAAGAATCTTCCTCCGTGGCCGTGCGTGCGTGTCTGCTTGCTAAATTCCATGGCTTGGAAGAATGAAGTTGTCCTGCTCTTTGTACACTGCGGGCAAACATTACACAGTGTACATGGATCCGGAAGGTATGTACATTTTCTCTCGTGGGATGACTTGAAAATGGGATTGAAAATTTAAGTATTTTTTTTTATTTTGAATCACATTTCATTACTTTTCTTTTACACATCAAAACATCTATCAATTTTTTTTTGAAATTGCTTGAAAAACTTTTGATTTTCAATTCGGTGATGATAAAGTTCCTTGATGTCATTGTCCTTAGCCAACGCATTTAATTATGCACCTTAGCAGCAATCTAACCAATCCCAGGTTGATGGGGTTTTGGTCGATGACAACGGAGTTGGTCAGACCGCATGGTCTCTGGTGATGATAACGATGGCCGGGCAGGACGAAGGATAACGGTAATCGTGAGGAGTGGCCCGTTGGTCGGTAATCAATTTAATCGTCCAGAGCAATAAATAAATCATCTGTGATAATTGCTGGCATACCGGCGAGGGTAAGATAACGTCTGTATCAGATCGCCGGGATTGACGTGATGAGTAGTTTTACGCAAACCGTGTGGCGTTTCTATGGGGAATCAACATTGTTTAACATGTTTTCTGGTATAACATTTAAGAGATAAAAACCTTTCTGAAAAAGACAAAAATTAAACTGTTGATTTGAAGATAAAAAAATTAATTTCCTGAGAATCAGTTGAATGCTCTACTTAGTTTCCCACGCACAAGACGTTAGACCATTAAGTTCAAGCAATTGGAAGATTGTAGTTATGGCTTAACACGTAAATACCACAGTGAGGCAAATAGATTACCAATTCCGTTGAAATGCTACAAATATCATGCTTAAAAAAATTCTAAAACACTTCAAATGCAATCTACTTCGTTCAAAATGACAGCACTCAACCGTCACAGCTGGACCAGTGCAATCCTGCAAAAGTCAACTGTCGGTCATTTTTCATCCCGAACCATCCCGTTGGACAGTGGTTGTCCGGCCATGGCATGGCGACATTTATGAACCGTGGACGCTGCAGCTCGAGCCCTTGATAGATGCTTCGCATCCAGACGGTGACATTCAAATTAAACTGCCATACTTCATGCTGGCGGATGGTGTTTTATCGTGATCTTTTTTTGTTGTTTCTCTTGTTTGTTTTTGTGTTTTTTGTTGTCAAATGGCATGTTATCATTGTGTTTTTTTTTATCTTATAATTTGTAATGTAACTGAGCAATTTTCTGCAATTTTGGTCATTCGATTTTTTTTTTTGTATTTTTTAATCCGGCTGAAACTTTTTTGGTGCCTTTAGTATGCCCAAAGATGCCATTTTGCATCATTAGTTTGTCCATATAATTTTCCATACAAATTTGGCAGCTGTCCATACAACAAATTTATATGAAATTCAAAAAAAAATTATCTCTTGAAGGCATTTTTTGATCGATATAGTGTCTTCGGCAAAATTGTAGGTATAAGGATAAGGATTAACTGAAAAAAATGATACAAGGTAAATTTTTTTTGGTAATTTTTAATTTTACTTTTTGTCACTAAAACTTGATTTGCAAAAAAACACTTTTTTTTTCATTTTCTGATATGTTTTAGGCGACATCAAATGACAACTTTTCAGAAATTGAAAAAAAAGGCACAAAATCTTTGACCGAGCTATGAACTTTTGAATCAATACTGATTAAAAACAAACGAAATATTGGTCGCAAAAAAATGAATTTGTAATCAAATGGTTCTTTAGTGTAATTTTGATAAAGTGCACCGTTTTCAAGTTATAGCAATTTTTATGTAACTTTTTTGAAAATAGTAGCAGTTTTTCAATTTTCAATAAGTGCCCCACTTTTAAAAAAAATATGTCTGAAAAGTTAAGAAAATTCTCTTTATTTTGCTTTTTTGAACATTGTTGATACGACCCTTAGTTGTTGACATATTACCAAACAAAGATTTAAAAACAGGAGGAGAGATTGAGGGATTGAGATTTTCTCAGTGTTGCCCAATATGCCCTCGTTTTTTGATAAACAATATCTCGGAAACTGTTGATCCGATTTGCAACTTTAAAAAATGAAACATTCGTGAAATTTTGTGATTTTTTCAATTTCAAAAAAGATTTCAAAAAAAGTGTCCACGTTGTTTGTGAATGGTCCCTAATTTAAAAAATGTATAACTGTGACTTTTTTCAAAAAAATAAAAAAAGGGCTATAAGGCTGGTACAAGTTTTATTTTAAGTATCGATTGCTTAGAGAATTGCTAATCTTATACATAAAACATAAGCTGATTTTTCCATTAAAACTCTATTCAGGAAAATGTTGAAAAAAAGGAATTACATGTAAATTGTTGTTATTTTTTTTTGTATCCCCTACTCAATGGTTTTCATACATAAAATACATTAAAAACTGAAAGTAGTCATAATAGAATAAGACGTTTTACGTCATTTTCACCCAATTTCAACTCAGCTCACTTTTACGTACACGAAGCTCAGCTTTCAGCGGGAGCAGACCATGTTCAAACTTTGGGATAATTTCCATCGCGTGTCAGCGGGCAATTTCAGCAAACTTTTTTGATGCCTCTGATAAAAGTGTGTTGAACGGTTTGGCCTGAACCCCTGAACCTTGGCTCCTGAGTTCTAACCTTGGCACCGACCGTCCAACAGAAGCGTGTGAATGTCGTGTTGTTCGTTCTCCTCACTAAATGATCACTTTTGCTGATGAATGTGTAAATAATGGTGTGCTTCGTCGTGGTTATAAAGCAAGACATCACACACCGGTAAACATTCGCTCAGAATTTCAAAAATGTATGCACATTCACAAATTTCTCACAATTCTAACCTCTAAAACGAGCAATTTCCTTAATGGCCACTGGCCATCGCCAGAAGCGAATCGTGCCCCCTCCTAAAAAACGATTCTCCTTCTTGCAGTGCAACCAAAGAGTTGCAATAAAACTAATTGTGGTGGACCTATTTTCGCCATACTAACACAAAGACACACACACACACACACGATGATTGTTTTGGACGTTTAGTTCACTCTTTCTCTTTTGAAAGGATGCGCTTCCATTTTGCTCATACTGTTGTGTGCGGTGGGAGTGCAATTTGCATAAATTCCGTTAATGCGTAATTTGGCGTCCATTATCTTTATGATCTGCAGCTGCAGCGTGGTCCTCTCTTCGGTGGGTTAGTGCTTGGTTTTTTTTTGTGACTAGAATGTAGTCGTAATTGGGACACGGCATAAGAGGACAGAAAAGATCAAATATTGTTTTTTTTTTACAATTTATTGAGAAATTTCTAAACAACTTAAGCACGAAATAGTAGTTTATGCAACAAGTTGCAAAAAGAAGATTGTTTCATCACTGACAGGGATTTTGAAAAGTACTTTAATTTTTAGTTAGAAAAAATAAGTCGTTTGGACACTCAAAAAAGAAATGAAAAATTATTAATTATACAACTGATTATCAAAAAGTTTAAAAATTAATTAAAGTGCTGTGTGGTTCACAACTTTTATTTGCTAAAGCAGATAAGTTTGAGTTGAAAACAAGTAATCAATTTCAATTATGTTACATCATTTGTATAACATTAAAAAATGCTGTTGTTTAGAAAGCAATAACTCGATCGTCTTTTGCAGTGCTTCCGCAAAATTCACGATGCTTGATAACCTTCTCTCCAATAACAGCATATCTCCGTGCAGTAGTGCGTCCATCCCGGGAATTCCCGGGACAAAAATCCCGGGATTTTTCCAAAACCGGGAATTCCCGAATCCCGGGATTTTTCATAATTTGTCCCGGGAATTCCCGAAATTGAAAAAAAAAATCAAATTTTGGTCTGGAAATTCTGATTTGGTTGTAGAAATAGATGAACAGTTTAATACATAGTAATCAATACAAATTTTAAATTTGGATTCGGATTATATCAGCTTTAATTTGACTTATTAGGGAAAATTGTTTAAAATTTAGTTCACAGATCCGCAAAATGCCTGACGCTTTAAACATTTTCTATTTAATTTTATGTTTTTTTTTAAAGACTGGGTATTAAATTTATATTTAGGATTTTAAATTTGAAAAAAAAATCTAACCTTAAAATATTTTTCATCAAACACCGGAATCTGGGGCAAGTAACGAATTAAGACTGCTATTTAAGAAAAAAAATGCATCGTGTTTTAAATAACTTCGGTTAAAACAGAAACAGAAAAAACAATTAGTACACCAATTTCCAAATCCAGTTTTTTTTTAAAGGTCCAATAAACTATTGTGTTTCATATGTTTAAAGGACCTAATAAAAAAAAGTCTAGAAATGTATTGCTCTGAAATCTCCTGTACCTTTCAGACTGTAGTCCTGATTTTCCCCAGTTGACGGTACTAACTTAAAGAGAATTAGTAAAATATGTTTTATTTAAAATAAGACATTGAAAACTTATCTAAAATTTTGCATTGACTGGTATCATTTTATTTTCTGATTTTTTTTAAAGGTCATATAAACATATGAAGAACAAAAGCTTATACGACCTTTTTTTTAAAAAAAAAATCTGGTTTTGTTGTCGCTTCTCGTTTTTGTAGATATTTGTAATGAAATTTTTCAAGCTTTTCTTGTTATGGCATTTATAAAAAAATATATAAGAAATATATTCATAAAACACTTATTTAATTTAAATGACATTGAAATTGATATTTGTACTTTTTTAAATATTTTTTTTTCGATTTCTTTTAAATTATTTCAAAACTGTCGTCCTTGTCTAGATTGAAGTGAAGATGGCACCAATTATTATTATTAAGCTTATTCAATGATTTTAAGCTTGAAAGCCTATCAAATATTATGAAAATATAGATTTTTTGACTGCTTCAAAAATTTCCCGGGATCCCGGGAATTCCCGGGATTTCAAAAATATTTTTCCCGTTTCCCGGGAAATTCTAAACCCGGGAAAATTGGACGCCCTACCGTGCAGTGTTCAAAGCTATCCCCATGGAGCAAAACTCAATTACTTCCATTCACGTGAAGCGCAATAATAGTTTATTCATCGACACCAGCGAGAAAAGAGGAATCTGGTTGCTTGCTTTTACCGTTTGTTGAGGTTACTTTATCTCACTTTGCTCAATTTGATATTTTGAGCAATTAGTTGATTCGATTGTCATTTTTCAATCCAATCCTATTTTCCAAAAAATAAGCAATTCTCTACGAAATCAGCTGATTTTTTTTGTGGGGCCTTCCCTTCGACAAGGTTTGGTTATTTTTCTAGCTCAAACATAAAAAAAATCACGAGGACCATAGTTTCAAAACGCTTAATTTAACGGAACGAGACTTTTTTTAAATAGCCTAGAAAAAGGTATGTTAATACTACAGATTTAATCTCCATTTGAATTTTGATTGTTCTCACAGACGTGATAACATTATTATTATTTTTTTCTTATCTTTGTTTTATAAAAAAATTCAGGCTTATTCATTTTTCACGCTCAAAAATTGTAACTGTAATTTTCTCCAGCAATATATAAGAAAATGCTTACCGAAAATCTTAAATATATTTCTGTGTTCTTTTTATTTACATAACAAGATTTTATCCACTGAATAGAGCTCATGCCAAGATTAAATTGACTTATAATAGGCATTGCAAAACTAGTTTGATCTTGCACATGAGCAATTCTCTGAGATTTCGGTCATTCGATTTTTTTGTATTTTTTAATCCGCCTGAAACTTTTTTGGTGCCTTCGGTATGCCCGAAGAAGCCGTAATGGGCGTAATATTGAATGTTTGGCCCGTTTAAAATGTTAGTCTTGATTTTAAATTTTTGAAAATATTTTTTTCGAAAAGATCGAAAAATTTTACGAATGTTTTATGTTTTGACATTGTAAATCAAACCTAAAGTTGCTGAGATATCGACATTAGAAAATGGTGGGTTGTTTGGTTGAGACTTAGAAAACATCAATTTTCCTGTTTTTTAACCTTTGCATGGCAATATCTCAGCAACTATGGGTCGTATCAACAAAGTTCAATAAAGCAAAATATAGAGAATTTTTCAGCTTTTCAAAAATATTTTTTTCAAAGGTGGGCAAACATGGGCACTAATTTTAAAAAAATGAAAAACTGCGACTATTTTCAAAAAAGGTACCTAAAAATGGTTATAACTTGAAAACGGTGCAGTTTATCAAAAATTCACTAATGTACTTTTTGATTGCAAATTCGATTTTACATCGAAAAATGAAGTTGAAATTTTTTTTGCGACCAATATTTCGATTTTTTGAAAAAATCAGCATTGATTCAAACAATCATAACTCGGTCAAAGATTTTTTGCCCATTCTGGAAATTTCTAAAAAGTTGGCATTTTATGTCCTCTAAAACATATAAAAAATTAAAAAAAATAAAAATAGTGTTTTTTTTGTAAATCAAGTTTTAGTGACAAAAAGTTAAAATAAAAATCACCAAATTTTTTTTACCGTGTATCATTTTTTTCAGTGTAGTCCATATCCATACCTTCAACTTTGCCGAAGACACCAAATCGATCAAAAAATTCCTTCAAAAGGCACAGATTTTTGAATTTTCACATATAATTTTTGTATGGACAGCTGCCAAATTTGTATGGAAAATTATATGAACGAACTAATGATGCAAAATGGCTTCTTTGGGCATACCAAACGCACCAAAAAAGTATCAGCCGAATTAAAAAATACAAAAATTAAAATTAAAGAAAAAAGACCGATTCCGTAGAGAACTGCTCACATGCTCTTCATGCTCTTTTCTAGTTTGTTTTTTTTTTATTTTTTTTTATTCAAGATATTCGATTCAGAGAACTGAAACATATTCTCTGATACGTTTTTATTGATCTATTTAACATTTAATTGAAATAGAAATCAAAACAAGGTAAATATCTTGTCGATTGAAAATGAATAATTTATTATTATTTTTTCTCCAATTTTTAAAAGACTTCATAAAACTTTTTGAATGGTTTTCATTTCTCTCATTCAAAAGTTTCTTCAAAAATCAAAAAGCAATACAAACAAACTGTAATTTTTAAAATTTTATACTTGATTTTCACTTTTAAATTTCTTATTTCTACGGGCCCATCAAACTTGACATACCATAAATGTTGAAAATCTATATTTCGAATATTCGAAACAATATTATAAAGCAAAATAAATTAAATCATAAATAAATCAAATTGCTTTTCAAATTCTACCTTTGAAATAAAATGTAGTCAAATTGTTATTATAGGGATGAAATATGTTTTGAAATTTCTAAAAAAGTGTCCACGTAGTTTATGGATGGTCCCTACCACAACATGTTTTTTTTCGCAAAAAAAAAGTGTTTCGTCAAAACTTAGATATTTTGAATATGATTGTAAAACAATTGTACTGATGTATAATGCATTTCACAACTCTTTTCTACTGAAAAGCCTCCCCAGTTCAGCCAGAGGCATGGAACATAAACTTTGAAAAATATTTGCAGCAGCCTTATTAAAACTAATTTATTCTATTGATAAAAAATCTAGGAAATCTTTTAGAAACGAATCACTATATATTTGTAAAGAAAATTTAAAAAAAGCTTTGGTTTGAAAACAAAAAAAAATCTTTACAAATGAGCAAATCCAGCCCAAAACAAAATTTTGTTAGGTACTTTTTTCTCGACCCTCTCCAATTTCAATGAAACTTTGTAGACATGTTATCCTACGCTTATATAAGCCATTGTTGTGTATATGGAGCCATTTTCACTCGATACTGACATTTGAAAAGGGCGTAAGTGTTTTAAATATTTTTGTATTTCGTAATTTTAATATTGCTGTATCTCGAAGCATCGTATCAAAAAGTGGTCAAAGACAAACTTGTAGGAAATTTAATGGGCTTTCCGAAAAAAAAATACACTGAAAGAAAAAAAAAACACTCCACTTGTTCGGGTTCAAAAATCTCGTATTATGTGTTACGTTACAGAACAATTCCAGCTCAAATCAGGAATTTTTCTGATACTTTTGTACCCGACCCTCTCCGACTTCAATGGAACTTTGTAGACATGTTATCCTAGGCCTAGAGAAGCCATTTGTTCTCGAAAATAACATTTGAGAAGGGCGTAAGCTATTTAAATATTTTTGTATGTTGTTATTAAAAAATTACTGTATCAAAAAGTGATCAAAGACAAACTTGTAGGAAATTGGACAAGCTTTCTGAGAAAAAAATACACTGAAATAAAAATACACGTCACTTCTTTGAGACTTTTTGATTTTTAAGTTAATAAGTTTAAATTTAAGGGCATATCACGATTTTCTTCGTTCAAAATTTTAGAGGAAATAGTCTAAGATGTTAAAAAACGACTTACAAAAAAAGCAAGATGGTATGACTCTCCAAAAAAATACAAATGAGCAATTCTCTACCAAAACCGGAAATGGATTTTATTTGTATTTTTTGATTTGGCTCAAACTTTGTGGGGGCCTTCCCTGTGACCAAATAAGCTATTTTGTGTCATTGGTTCACCCATACAAGTCTCCATACAATTTTGGCTGCTGTCCATACAAAAATGGTATGTAAATATTCAAACAGCTGTAACTTTTGAGTGAATTTTCTGATCAATTTGGTGTCTTCGGCAAAGTTGTAGGTATTGTTGAGGACAATTGAGAAAAAAATAGGTACACGGAAAAAAAAATTGCAGATTTTTTTATCAACTTTTTTTTCACTAAAACTCAATTTCCCAAAATACGTATTTTTTGATTTTCGAGATTTTTTGATATGTTTTAGGGGACAAAAATCCGCAACTTTTGAGCTATAGAGAAACATGGTCAAAAAATATGCCGCCAAGCTATGAATTTTTGAAAAATAGTGATTTTTGGAAAAAAATCCAAATTTCTTGCAAAAACAAATTTGAAGTTATTTTTTAATGCAAAATTGAATTAGCAATCGAAAACTACTGTACAATTTTTTTGATAAAGGGCTTCGTTTTCAAGATATAGCCACCGAAAGTTTGATTTTAGCGAAATATTTGCAGTTTTTCGATTTTTAAAAATAGTGACCATGAGTGACCATTTCTAAAAATATTTTTTTTTAAAGTTCAGAAAATTTGCTATAAAATTGTCTAAGAGACATTGAAGATTAGACCTCGGGTTGCTGAGATACAGCCGCTTTAAGAAAAAGAAACACGAAAATTGAAGTTTTCTAAGTCTCACCAAAACAACCCACCATTTTCTAATGACGATATCTCAGCAACTAATGGTCCGATTTTCAATGTTAATACATGAAACATTCGTGAAATTTTCCGAACCTTTCAAAAAAAATATTTTTAGAAATGGTCGCTCATGGTCACTATTTTTAAAAATCGAAAAACTGCAAATATTTTGCTAAAATCAAACTTTCGGTGGCTATATCTTGAAAACGAAGCCCTTTATCAACAAAATTGTACAGTAGTTTTCGATTGCTAATTCAATTTTGCATTAAAAAATAACTTCAAATTTGTTTTTGCATGAAATTTGGATTTTTTTCCAAAAATCACTATTTTTCAAAAATTCATAACTTGGCGGCAGATTTCTTGACCATGTTTCTCTATAGCTCAAAAGTTGCGGATTTTTGTCCCCTAAAACATATCAAAAAATCTCGAAAATCAAAAAATACGTATTTTGGGAAATTGAGTTTTAGTGAAAAAAAGTTGATAAAAAAATCTGCATTTTTTTTTCCTTGTACCTATTTTTTTCTCAATTGTTCTCAACAATACCTACAACTTTGCCGAAGACACCAAATTGATCAGAAAATTCACTCAAAAGTTACAGCTGTTTGAATATTTACATACCATTTTTGTATGGACAGCTGCCAAAATTGTATGGAGACTTGTATGGGTGAACCAATGACACAAAATAGCTTATTTGGTCATAGGGAAGGCCCCCACAAAGTTTGAGTCAAATAAAAAAATACAACAAATAAAAATGGTCGAAATCGGCCGATTTCGTAGAGAGTTGCTCAAATACCATTAACTAAAACTTTTTTTTAAAGTGGTTTAAACGTCAATTTTTTTAAAAATTGAAGGTGAGTATCGATTCCCCAGACAATTTTACATAAAGCCTCCATATTGACAATTGTCCTTTGTCCAACCCTTGTTAAGTTACAGCGGTTTTAAAAATAAAAATGTTGAAAAATAGAGTTTTTTTTTGGTTTTTGGCAATTCCTATATGACAAACTTGATTTTTTCGTCTCTTAAATATTTTTACTGGAAAGCTCGTCCAGTTTCCCATAAGTTTGTCTTTGACTACATTTTAATATGACTCTTTTTAATATTTACGTGAGCTTATTTACTATTATCTACCACACTGAAAAAAAAAACAACTGTTTCTAGTTATGGGCAATGCACTTTTGCTTATATCTGTAAGCCCATACATCCAATTGAAATGCTGTCAAAGACAAACTTATGGGAAATTGGACGAGCTTTCCGGAACTAGCGGTGAAAAAAAACTGGAAAATATGAAGTTGTTTAAGTCTCACCCAAATAGCCAATTTTTTTTATATGTTTTAATCTTATCAATTATTATCCAATTTTCAATTTAAAAAAAATTTACATTTGTAAAATTTTCTGATGTTTTGAAAAACATATTTTGAAAATTTTGGTATCAAGTCTAATTTTTTCATAGGGCTGAAGATGATATTGAATTGAATTTATTTGAGACATTTAAGGTAACACGAATATGTCATATTTACAGTTGACAATTCATTTTATTGAGTAGGTTATTTGATCGTAAGGCCATTTTAAGACGTTATATTCGATAAGAATATTTAATTAAATCTGTAAATTTACCAAAAATGCAATGATTTGTTTAAATGACTTCACAATATTTTGATTTTGATCATGTTAGGATTATTTTCGATAAAGTGACCCAATTCACAACATTCCACGGTACCTACTTTGTTTGTGCAATTGCACCACCAATGGCACCGGAACACGACCATCGATGGTCCTTTGGCCACACACCATCCACGGGTGGGCGCACCTCTCCGGTTTACGCCAGGAGTTAGGTGAGAATGCAATTTTCTATAAATATTTTTTGTCGTATGACCACTTTTGTTTTTCTCCCCCCACTCACGTGGCACTTTATAGCATAAGTGAATCGAGTGTCGAGCTTTATTTGAATCTCCCCTTACTCCCTTCTCTCTTTCTCTCTTTCTCGTGAGAGTGTGTTATTATTTATAAAGCAATATTTATGGCTGTTTACCTGCGGTGCATAACTTCAGGGGCAAACATCTCGTGTGTTGCATGTCGAACGCGCGCTCTATCTGTTGGCGGTGACCACAAAAAAAGCCCCACGAAAGGGCACGGAAGTTAAGTGAATTTGTTCCACGTACAAAGAACGCTCCCCCCGTGGCGTGGGTGCTGTTTATTAATATATTGGAGTGGAAATTTATTGCCAGCTGGCAGGACTTGCCAGGGGTAGGGTTTAGGAAAAATTAAGAAAAATCCTTACCCCCTAATGGAGCAGTCATTTGTTAGCTCTGGCTATCTCTAAATCTTTAAGAGCGAGTCCACGAGCAAAGCATACCCATCTCGCATCGACCTCACCAATCTGCCTGAAATTTTCAGGGGTTGTTTGTACATATAAAACTAGCATCTGGCCAAAATATGAGCACCCTAGGTCAACGGGAAGTGGGGCAAATAGGGACACAAAGTTTTAAGGTTCAAAAACGTCAAAAATCTTAAAAAGGCTATAACTCAGGCAAAATTCAATTTAATTTCAAAATTCAAAATGCATTTAAAAGGGCTTGAAAAATGTAACAAAATGCAGGGTAGAGCATCTCAATTGGTTATTTCTAAAGGGAGTTATTGGCATTTTAGTGAAAAAATAGCATAATTTTCAAACTCAAATAAAAAAGTGTTCCATCCAGATATCAACTCGGTTCGACCTGCAGCTTGTAGAGGACATCTGGGACTGCCATCTGAGACTGAGAACGCTTTGGGTTAGGCAGTTTAACATATTAAATAGGCACTTTTACTTTTAGTGAATTTTTTTGTTTTAAATTTTTGCTCGGGGGACCCCTTACATCCCATTTTTTGGTGATAATTTTATCATATTCGTGTTCCTGAGACAATTTCACAATAGAAACATGCATAAAAATGTTTATTTTCATCTATTTTAACCCTTTAAAAAATGAAATTAAAAAAAAAATCTTCGATTCACATTTATTGAAAATCAAGTTCGTTTCCAAGGATACTAGATGACACCAGAAAAAAGCAGCTTCTCAATTTTTTTTAACTTTCATTTTTAAAAGGGTTAAAATAGATGAAAATACACATTTTTATGCATGTTTCTATTGTGAAATTGTCTCAGGAACACGAATATGATAAAATTATCACCAAAAAATGGGATGTAAGGGGTCCCCCGAGCAAAAATTTAAAACAAAAAAATTCACTAAAAGTAAAAGTGCCTATTTAATATGTTAAACTGCCTAACCCAAAGCGTTCTCAGTCTCAGATGGCAGTCCCAGATGTCCTCTACAAGCTGCAGGTCGAACCGAGTTGATATCTGGATGGAACACTTTTTTATTTGAGTTTGAAAATTATGCTATTTTTTCACTAAAATGCCAATAACTCCCTTTAGAAATAACCAATTGAGATGCTCTACCCTGCATTTTGTTACATTTTTCAAGCCCTTTTAAATGCATTTTGAATTTTGAAATTAAATTGAATTTTGCCTGAGTTATAGCCTTTTTAAGATTTTTGACGTTTTTGAACCTTAAAACTTTGTGTCCCTATTTGCCCCACTTCCCGTTGACCTAGAGTGCTCATATTTTGGCCAGATGCTAATTTTATATGTACAAACAACCCCTGAAAATTTCAGGCAGATTGGTGAGGTCCAAACGACGTCCCATACAAAGGGGTATGCCCTGTTCGTGGACTCGCTCTTAAATGCTTAAAAAGTTTTTGTGACTTGCCCGGCAGGAGCACAATTTGCCACGAAAGCCACAAATGCCACCAAAGGAGGGGGGAAAGATCCCCTCCCGGGTGATAATGTCATTTTGAAATATGAATTTTAATTATGCTCGCTTAGCTGTACCATAAATTGTGATAGTCTAGTTTTGGCTCCAAAGTGCACAAAGGCTGCTGCTGCCAACAGTTAGAAGCTTAATTTTGGGAAAAATATGGCACTAGAAACGGAGTTGCAGTGGAGGCAAAGTACTTTGCCTTCAGGTGCTTGCTGCGCTCGGCAACAACAATTGGATAAATGATTGCAATTAGCGGGTGCCATAAACTACCCGAGGGGGATAAATAACTTTATTTCGAGTAAGGGTTCTTAATGAAAATCATTTGAACGAAAGAAGCTGCTAAAAAGCCTCTTAATTTAAGTTATTTTAGTCAATATTTTTTTCAAAGATGTTGTCTTTTGAATAAGGTTGGCGTTCTAATAATTAACAAATTCAAAAAAACTTTTTTTTCAAAATCGAAGCAATGTAGAAATTCGTATGATTACATCTCACTTTTTTCAGATGACGGCACTGACTCCACCACAAATTGCAACTTCCGCCTCTTCAAATTCCACATAATTACTCATTAGACCTAGCAAAAAAGACAACCTTTCCATCTAGGGGGAGAGGGGGTAATATGCACCCCCGGGGCAAAATGCACCCCCTGCTTTTCTCGGTGTCTGCAAGAATTTTCCGGGAAAAAATCATAGAAATTGGAAGCTTAACATTGCTAAACCATGCTGGAAAAATTTGTGCATCGTAGTATAAAAACAGCTTAAGTTATATGCAAAACTTTAAAATGTTGTGTTTTCATCTAACTTTCATTGAACTTTCATTATGATTTTTGGACAGTATAAAAAGAATTTATTGATATTGTAAGTGTTGAGGTACATAGTTTTTGCAATAATCTTCATTATTCTGTAGATAGATGAGTCCAAAAACATCAAAAAATGCATTTTTAATTAAATTTTCTGCAAAAAGCGTGGTCGGGGCAAAATGCACCGCTGTGAAGCTCATTTATAAAAACAGCGGTGTCATCTAGTGGTGACTAGTGCAAACTGCTTTTACCCGGTGCATTTTGCCCCATGTTGTGGTGCATTCTGCCCCGTTGTTGTAGTGCATATTGCCCCAATGTTGCGGTGCATATTACCCCGCATGGTTGTTTGAAATGAATCAAAAATGTTTTTAGAAATTGGATATTTTCGAACAATTTTGAGGTTTTTTAAGACTTTTTTCACATGGATGACGAAGAATAATAGTTGTTTTAGAACATCGAACAAAATACTTCCACGGTAATGCTGTAATGGTTGAGAAATCACAGTTTTCCCTTAGGGGGTGCATATTACCCCCTCTCCCCCTAATTTCAACCCCGCAAGAAACTTGACAACCGAAAAGTTTAGCAATGAACAAAAAAAAAAAGTTTGACAAAACTCTTACTTTCGTCACTCCCTTACATCAAGATCGCGGAGTGTGCCACACGATAATACAAAAAAAAAACAGAGTAACACGAAAAAATAGGGTTGACCACCAAAAGCCGCTAATTAAGCGTTTCCTGTCTCTTTCATTTTTTTTTCGTCTTCAAGACAGAGTGCGGTCTCTTGGGCCCCAAGACTCCGACTTAAGGGATAATTTTTACGGTTCGCACTCTTTTTTTGTTTTGTTGTCTTGCTCAACTCTTTTTTATTAGTTCCGTTGCTCCGGACCTACACCACACGGCAGCTTTTAATTAATTTCACTTTCCTTTCTAACACTTTGCATGATGGCCGTCCGCGTTTCCGCCCACGATCTCCGACGGCGGGGTTGCTTGTGTGTTTGTGTGTGATGTGGGAGTTGTGTAAATTTTGCTGCTTTGTGGACTTTTAAAGGTTTTTGTGATCTTTTTCAGTAATTTAACCTTGCAAAAGTATTATTTTCATCAAACAAAAAGAAAAAAACTAACTTAATCCACCTATGTGGTTGAAGCCTTCCTCACTCATTACCATCAATGGCTGTACACAAATTTCATCTATTTTTTAGATCTGTGGCCATATCTTGATACAGGGTTGCCCGAGCTTCAATGTTTTGGACTCGATGGAAAGGTCTTTTGATTACCTAACCAACGATGGGTCGGATGGTGGATCCGGACATAGTTTACATACATTTAAGTGAGATCCAGCTTCCAAAAAGTACATCAATATCACTTATGGGGCCATATCTCGAGACAGGGTTGCCAGATCTTCAATGTTTTGGACTCGATGGAAAGGTCTTTTGATAACCTAACCAAATATAGGTCGTATGGTGGATCCGGACATAGTTTACATACATTTAAGTGAGATCCGGCTTCCAAAAAGTACATCAATATCACTTATGGGGCCATATCTCGAGACAGGGTTGCCAGATCTTCAATGTTTCGGACTCGTTGGAAAGGTCTTTTGATAACCTAACAAACGATGGGTTGGATAGTGGATCCGGACATAGTCTACATACATTTAAGTGAGATCCGGCTTCTAAAAAGTACATCAATATCACTTAATTGGCCATATCTCGAGACAGGGTTGCCAGATCTTCAATGTTTTGGACTCGATGGAAAGGTCTTTTGATAACCTAACCAAATATAGGTCAAATGGTGGATCCGGACATAGTTTACATACATTTAAGTGAGATCCGGCTTCCAAAAAGTACATCAATATCACTTATGGGGCCATATCTCGAGACAGGGTTGCCAGATCTTCAATGTTTTGGACTCGTTGGAAAGGTCTTTTGATAACCTAACCAACGATGGGTTGGATAGTGGATCCGGACATAGTCTACATACATTTAAGTGAGATCCGGCTTCTAAAAAGTACATCAATATCACTTAATTGGCCATATCTCGAGACAGGGTTGCCAGATCTTCAATGTTTTGGACTCGATGGAAAGGTCTTTTGATAACCTAACCAAATATAGGTCGGATGGTGGATCCGGACATAGTTTACATACATTTAAGTGAGATCCGGATATATGTGAAAACACATTTTTATACATAACTTTTGAACTACTTATCGAAACTTCAATCTGTATAAAACTCGATCTATGGGACCCTAAACCAAGTCAAATGCAACAAGTTCGGGTCAAATCGGTTCAGCCAGTGCCGAGAAACATGAGCTAGTTTGTTGGTCACATACATACATACACACACACATACACACACACATACACACACACATACACACACACATACACACACATACACACAGACATTTGTTCAGTTTTCTATTCTGAGTCGATATGTATACATGTTAGCGGTATTAGTTCGGGCCAATCAAAGAAGCAGACTTAGTTCGTACTGTGGTTCAGCTCAAAGCTAAAAAGGGAGATTTATTAGTTGCTGTGTCTTCATGACGGTAAATTTCATTTTTACATTTAGTGCCCTTTTTAAGTTCGTCCACTAAACAGAAAGAACTCTTCGATTCGCGCAATCCTAGGTAGAATCTATAAATTCAATTTTAATTCTAATTAGCTAGTTCAAGAAAAATGCAAATAATTCATACCTTTAGATTAGTAATTCTACTGCTGTTTCGATTGCGTATGTGCGTTCGATTAGGTGAAATTGCACTGTGATAACAAACGACCCTGACAAGTCACACTGACGTTCTTCTCCCTACCAGAAACTAAAGCTCATGTATAGCCAGTGGCTCTAGCCCCAACGGGGGGTATCGTCAGCGCAGATTGGTACTAACATTCTCCCCCTCGTGTCGCCGGAAGTGTTCCTTCGGCGTCACCAACATTTCCTACATCCAGCAATGCCAATCTGGCGACTGCGCGACTTGGTAGAATCCCTTTAGCTGTTTGCACATCTACCCGTCGTACACGCCCGTCCTTGCCCGGATACGTCCGCAAAACTCGTCCTCTTTGCCAGCGATTTCGCGTTCCCTCATCTACGACGACCACAAGATCTCCTTCTCTGAGCGGCCGCGTTTCCTCGAACCATTTCGATCGTCTTGATAAAGTTGGCAAATATTCCCTTACCCACCGTCGCCAAAACTCATCTAAGGCGTGCTGGATCTGGTTCCAGCTGTTCCTCAAAGCCGCGCCTTCGCACATCGGATCCTTCACCGGCTGTTGAACCCCGCTCGAACTCATGAGTAAAAAATGATTCGGCGTGAGCGATTCCTGATCGGCGCCTTCTAAAGGGATAAACGTAAGTGGGCGGGAATTCACCATGTGCTCCGCCTCTGTTAACATGGTCACCATCGATTCCTCGTCCAATTTGCGCTCCAACGGTATCGCTCCTAGCGCAGCTTTTACGGAACGCACCATCCTCTCCCACGAGCCTCCCATGTGCGGTGCCGCGGGGGGATTGAAACGCCACTGAGTATGAGCATCGGTGAACGTACTGGCCAGCTCCTTGTTGATGCTCAAACTTATTTCCTTCGTTAACTCACTGCTAGCTCCTTGGAAGTTGGTTCCTCGGTCCGAATAAATTTCTTGTGGTGCCCCTCTACGCGCGATGAACCTCCGAACTGCCTTTTTGAACGACTCCGTCGAAAGGTTTGCAACGATCTCAAGATGGACAGCTCTGATCGTCAGGCAGGTGAAAAGCGCAACCCATCTTTTTGTAATACTGCGCCCCGTCTTGATCAGGTAGGGCCCAAAGTAGTCCACTCCGGTGAATGTAAACGGACGCAGGAATGGGGACAACCTAGCTCGCGGGAGTGGTGCCATCTGTGGTACAACTGGAGTAGACTTGTATACTTCGCACCACTTGCAGTTATTGGACACGAGCCTCACGAGCACCCGCAGCTTAGGAATGCTTAAATTCTGCCGAATTTCATTCACCACAGTTTCATTATTTGAGTGCTGGAACCGCCGATGGTAGTATTCCAGCAGTAAAGTCGTCACCGGGTGATCTCGTGGAAGAATTACTGGGTGTTTGGTTTCGTAGCCGACACATTCTGCAGCTTGTATGCGCCCACTTACGCGAAGTACTCCAGCATCGTCCAGCATGGGACAGAGTTTAACAATGTTGCTTGACCTTTCCAGGGATTCTCGCTGATCAGCTGGGACTCGTTGATTCTGATTCAAAGTGGCCACCTCGTCACGATACTCCTCAGACTGTGCAAGACGCCACAAACTCTGCTCAGCTTTCTGTAGCTCTTCTCGGGTCAGGTCGACTTGCCACGGCTTCTTCTCGCGGTTCAGCTTGCGAGCGATAAATCGCTGGACGTACGCCATGGTACGCAATAGTCGCTCCCACTTTGAAAACCTCTCCCATTTCACCGTTGGCTTCAGAACGAAATGAGCAAACACGAATGACGGTCTCAATTCTTCTGGTGCCAGCTCCACCATATCTTCGCACGGTTCCGGCCATTCCGATGGATTATCGTACACAAATTCCTGGCTCTGGTAAAAAGGACTGTTGATATCCAGAGGTGGACCTTGTTTTCCCCACTTGGTAGCGAGATCAGCAACGTTCAGACGGGACGGACAATACCCCCACTCCGCGACCGCTGACATGGACAGTATTTCGTTCATCCGGAAGGCCACGTACGGACGGTAGCGCCGAAGATCCTTGGACCTAATCCATTGAAGGACGGTCTTTGAGTCAGTCCAGAAACGAGTTCGTGTGATAGGTAGAGAATGACCGGTCACTATGGATTTACGCAAACGAACACCCAGCACACCCGCGTTTGCTTCGAGACGCGGTATGGATAGCGGGTCCAATGGCGCCACCTTGGTTTTGCTTGCCACGAAAGCACACCGCACGGACCCTCTGTCGACAAGTCGGAAGTGTGCCACAGCAGAATAGGCCAACTCACTCGCGTTGACGAAAACATGGAGTTCTAGTGACCTCAGGCTGTCCGGGTGGTAACCAGGGAAGTAGCAACGAGGGATTTTCAAGTCCTCGATCTTGGGAAGAAGCGCAATCCATTGTTTCCAGCGTTGGACTAGCTCATCTGGAATTTTGTTCTTCCAATCCACGCCTGACCTCCAAACGTCCTGGATTATAATCTTTCCGTGAATTATGAACGCTGCTAGGAACCCGGTTGGATCGTAAATGCTCATAACAACGCTCAGTAGCTGCTGCTTGGTGGGGATTTCTTCGCCGGACAGCAACAAATCGTGGTCTTCTCGGAAACTCAGGCGAAACGTAAACATGTCCTCCTCCGGCAACCACACCATACCCAGCAGGCGCTCAAAACCACAATCCTTGTCCATCACGAAACGCTTCACCGTTGTTGGATTGGCCGCTCCGATTCTCTGCAGTACCGCAGCGTTGTTGGAGACCCAGTTTCGGATGTGGAACCCGGCTCTAGAGTGAACTTCGGCAACCTCCAGCGCAATCTCTGCCGCCTCCTCTGCTGTGTCGACGCTATCCAGGTAGTCGTTGATAAATGCTTTGTCCGGATTGCATTTGCTGCCCTGGGGTAATCTATTTCGTACTGAGTGGCATTTAGATTTTTAACGTACTGGAAATGCGCGGGTGAACAGCTGGCACCGAAAATGGCAACGTCGGTTACCATTGTTTCCAACGGCTTTTCAGGGGAATCCCGCCAATAGAACAGCTGGGCACTTCGATCTGCTTCGCGTATCCGAACCTGGTGGAACATGGCCTCAATGTCACCGCCAATCGCTACCTGCCTTTCCCGGAACTTGAAGAGCACGGACAGCAGAGGTGAAAGCAAGTCGGGTCCCTTGAGCAGCATCGAATTAAGCGAAACTCCGTCGACCTTCGCCGCCGCATCCCAAATGAGGCGAACTTTCCCGGGTTTATTCGGGTTGATCACCAGACCAAGTGGCAGATACCAGGTTCGGCGTGGGTCAAAACGCTGCAGCTCCTCTGGTGTAGCTTTGTGAGCAAAACCCTTGTGCTGAAAATCTGCTATCTGCTTCTGAACGTTGTCGTACAGCACGGGGTCTCTCAGCAAACGTTTTTCTAGACACTTCATCCGTTTTTCAGCCATCGCTCTATTGTCAGGAAACTCGATGTAGTCGTGCCTCCAGAGAAGTCCTGTTTCAAACCGGCCGCTTGCCGTCCGCTTGGTGGTCTCTGTTAGCATTTTTATTGCTCGTTGCTCGTCGGGACCAACGGCACCAGGTGCAGCTATAACGCCTAGACTTTCGACAGCGAAGAAGCTTCGCACGTACTCGTGGAGTTCGTCGCCGGTCGGGCTTCCGTGGATGTGCATCTGCCGGTGTAGGAAGGGCGCCTCACGCCCCGGGATAGCTCCGTAAACTGCCCAGCCAAGACGGGTTTTCGTGGCGATTGGTTCGCCTTCTCTGCCTTCACGTAGCTTCAGGGGGGCCATCAGGTGTAAGTTGTTCAGCCCGATTAGTACACCAGGAACCGCGGACATCAGGTTTTGTACAGGAAGACTTCGCAAGTAATCGTACTTGGCCGCCATCGCCTCGAAATTCATCGACTGGTCTGGCAATCCCAATCCTTCGACGGTGTAAACTGCTTTCGCTTTAAGTCGATTGGTGTTGTTGACCCCGGAAATCTCCAGATCTACCAGTTGTGTGTTCGAGATGTTTTTCTTGATGCCACCGGTCCAGTGGATACAGAGAGAGGAATCTTCTCCTGCAATTCCCAGCTTGTTCGCAATCGATCTCTCCACAAGGGTCACCGAAGATCCGTCATCCAAGAAGGCAAACGTGTCAACCTGCCCCCGCGCTCCGTACAGCGTGACTGGCAAGATTCGGAACAGGGTCGTCGGATTTGGCTGGCGGTGAATCGTGACCGTGGCGTTCGTCGGCTCGGTACGTTGAGGTTCTACCGGTGGGTGATCGTAATGCAGAAGTCGATGGTGTCTTTTTTGACAACCGTTCACCCCGCAGGCTTCAGCGTTGCACGGCCAACGGGAGTGCGGAGTCAAACAACGTCGACAAAGCTTTTTCGCTTTAACCACCTTCCAGCGATCATCCAAACTCAGATCCTTGAATTGTATACAGTCCTTCGCAGAGTGACCTTCGACGCCGCAAGCCGGACACGCCTTATGGGTTTCGATCTTGTTGACAACGTTCAACCGCTCCTTTGGCTGGTCTCTACCTTCACCGTCGCTTGTCTCTTCTTGTTCAGCGTGCGCGTTGACAAATCCTTTTTCCTTAGATTTTTGACGCTCGTCCCGACCAGCTCTAGGGGCCGTAGACAGTACGGTAACTCCACTCGTAGCCGTCGCAATCTGAGACATGTAAGACCCAAAGGAATTCAGGTCTACCTCTTTCAGCTGGTGTTGATACAAAGCCCAGTTGAACTTCACGTTGGCGGGAAGCTTCTCCACCAGCTCGGATAACAGTGTCGGATTCGAAAGGTGCTTCTCCATTCCGATTGCCCTTAGGTGTCCGCACAGGTTACGCACTACCAATCCAAAGGTCACCAACGACTCCAATTTGTCTGCCTTTGGTGCTGGTGTGGCTCGCACTTTGGCGATCAGGTTGTGCACGATCTGCTCGGGTCTCCCGTAGAGAAGTTTCAGCGAGGACAGTAACTCCGGCACCGTGGATGGGTCGAGCAGTAGGCTGCTAACCATCTCCCTCGCGTGCCCTTTGATAGCTCGATCTAGACGTAGCAGATTTTCCGAATCAGTGTAGCCACACGCTTTTGTGGAGTGATTGTATCTACTGATGAACAGTGGCCATTCAGCAGGATCGCCAAAGAAGTCTGGCAGTTCCTTGGACACCACTTGCCGCGCAGCTATTTGGTGGGATGTAAGCGGGGGTGGATCCAGACACGATTTCGATGGTCGGGTATGAGAACCGGACGGAACGGGCCGTGGCGGAATAGTGGAGCAGCTTGAAACTTCTGGATCTTCCTGCGGCGGAATCGTAGGATGAGATGATTCCGTGCGTCCTCCGTACGGGCTCGGCAGGCTTCCGATTCCCTCCGAAATGGAAGGCAAACTAGAATGCACGCTGTGTGTTGGTGTGGGTTCGTTTCGTTTGAAGTTCAACTCTCGTGATCGCTGCAGCTGCTGCAGCTCCCGGTCATACCAGTTGTCCGAGGATTCAGGTCGGCTATTGGCGTTGTTCTGCTGCTGATTTAGCATCTCGTTGAACTGGTTGATCAAGTCCTCTTGAAATTCGTCAAATCGCTTCTGGTGGTTTTGGTTTTCGGCCAGGACACGATCCTTCTCTCTAATCAGCTCCAGTCTTTCCTGCTCTGCACGTTGCAGTTGATGTTTCAGCTTTTGTTCTTGTTCGCGTTGTAGGTTCTGGTCCTGTTTACGTTGATCTTCCAATCGTGCAAGCTTCTCAGCTAATGCTTTATCAGCCAGTTGACGGCCGACATCATCCGGCTTGTTAGCTGGTGGCTTCCGGTTTATTTGATCCAGCCAGTTTTCATACCGCGTAGTCGGTTTGAACAATTTCCCAACGGCTCCTTTCGAGAAAGGATTGTTCCGAGGTTTGTCCGGAACTTCGGGAATCGAATCGAGGTCCAGTTGGCCCGGAGGTTTGTTTGGATCAGGACCGCTGATTCCTCCAGCTGGAAGCTTTGCAAGTTGTGCCAGGTCGTCTACAGGTTTGCTCTCATTAACCGGTGTAGATGTGAGTCCCGCGTTGAGCCGGCCGACCGGATTACCGCTCAATAAGTTCACGGAATCGGCAGGGTCGGATTTACCGGCTTTTCCCTGTGTCTCGATCCAGTTGAGAACTCTATTTGGCGTCGTTCGGTTACTACGACCGCTGCTGCGTGACTTGACATCATCTCTTTGGCTCATAAGATCGTATCTTTTAGCAATCAACTTCTTCTTGCGTTCAAGCTGCTGGGAAATCTCCTCTTCCAGTTGTATCTCCTCCTCCACTCTTCGTAGTTCCAACGAAAGCTGTGAGCTACGTAAGCTCGAAGTTGTTCCAGAGCGTACTGAAGGGATTTTCTCTGGCGGCCCGAGAGGAATACAGGTCTTACAAATGAACGGCTGGAGATTAACGGTGGCGACGGTCACTCCCGCACACGAGAAGTGGTAGTAGAGGAAGCATCGCGAACATTGGACCATAAACGTCTCGGCATTATTGGGTCGAATGCAACTACCGCAGTCAACTTCTTCTCCTCCTTGAAGGTCTACCACAGAGGCTTCAAATTGTAGATCTGCACCCTCATCAACTACTTCCTCGGTTTGTAGGTTATGTCTCGCAAGCTCTTGGGCAGCTCTCGTCTGGGAACGAGTCTGCCGAGTAATCGGTGGCTTGCTCATGTTGTTGAACAGGTAAATCTTTGAGTTTTCTGTTAGCGGTGTTTGTTCGGGCCAATCAAAGAAGCAGACTTAGTTCGTACTGTGGTTCAGCTCAAAGCTAAAAAGGGAGATTTATTAGTTGCTGTGTCTTCATGACGGTAAATTTCATATTTACATTTAGTGCCCTTTTTAAGTTCGTCCACTAAACAGAAAGAACTCTTCGATTCGCGCAATCCTAGGTAGAATCTATAAATTCAATTTTAATTCTAATTAGCTAGTTCAAGAAAAATGCAAATAATTCATACCTTTAGATTAGTAATTCTACTGCTGTTTCGATTGCGTATGTGCGTTCGATTAGGTGAAATTGCACTGTGATAACAAACGACCCTGACAAGTCACACTGACGTTCTTCTCCCTACCAGAAACTAAAGCTCATGTATAGCCAGTGGCTCTAGCCCCAACGGGGGGTATCGTCAGCGCAGATTGGTACTAACAATACATGAAGGTGGGTCTACGACGTTTTCATACAAAGTTCATTTTTAGAGCAGGATTATAGCCTTACCTCAGTGAGGAAGGCAAAATATATATATCTTTTCTTTATATATTGGATTTTATGAATACGTATCATTTTAATTTTACGACTGTAGATTTAAGTTTATTAAAAAAAATCTTATGCAAATTATTAGTTTTTGTCTGAAATTTACGAAAAAAAGGTTAAAACAAACTAATATAAACTTTTATAAACAGCAAGCCAGCATAAACATGAACTTTAAAAAAGCACACCAAAATAATCGCTACAGTTTAGCCTGTGCAATTATGCTCTCTTCCACATTTAAACGATTGAAAAACGAACCTTGTGCTCCATGAAGTTACTGAATTGGTTAAAATTTGTGTTTTTGCCATCCATTTCTTTGCATGACGGGTCAACGAAAAGAGCAAATTAAAGAAAGAAATTATCTCTCGTAATATGACATTCTAATAAAAAAAAAACTACATGAACACAAAAAAAGTTTAATTTTGGTTGGTTGAATATTACCTCTTTTTATGACTAATTTGGCTGAAAAATGTAAACCAGATGAAAATTCATCAGAAACTTATGAAAATTCACCAATTTCTGATGTTATATTACACATTTTTTTACCACAAAATCTGTCACCATTTCCTGATGAATATTTCCATCATTTTTTTTCTGTGAATTCGAAAAAGGACTGTTTCCAAATCAATTATTTGGTATAAAAATTTAATATTGCAAATCCTGATATAAAAGATTTATGTGATAATAATATTACAGCAGACTCTCTAGTTGTCAATACTCGCTACCTCAAAATTTCTTAAACTATTGATAATTTTTTCAGGCTCTTTCAGTTTCGTACGTCTTACCCAAGGTCTTACCTATTGTAAAAGTAGGACCATCTACATTAGAAATCACAGAATAGCGAAAGTTAATTTATTTTATAAATAAAGTAAAAGTGCTAGTATTCAATATTAAGGTGAAAAATCACCGATTGTGATTGGACACTCAAAAATATTTTATCTGAATGTATATGGAAAAAATCTTAATAGATGAATAAAGTAAAAAAAAGTGCCACTTCTTAGAGTTTTTTTTAATTCAAAAATTTTCACAGACAACCGTATTTTTTCGAAAATACTCAAATTTTCAAAATATGCAATATGGGTAACGAACGAAGCAAAATTTTGCATGCTTTTCCACTTAAATAGAGTTTTTTGAATATTAAAATTTTCACAACTTACCGTTTTTTAAAACAAAAAAAAAATACCGATTGTTTTCGAAAGTACTCAAATTTTCAAAATATGCAATATGGGTATCAAACGAAGCGAAATTTTGTATGCTTTTTCACTTTATTGAAGCTTTTTTTTTTTGGAAAATATTAAAATTTTCACAAAATATCGTATATTTTTGAATACACTCATTTTTTTTAAATACACAAAAAAATAATAAAAAGTATAAAAATTCAAAAAACGAGCCATGGTTTCAACATTTTAATGAAGAAAGTGTTTTAAAATGCATTGTACACCTGTCCTGTTGTTTTGCAATCATTAGTTTCCAAAATATCTAAATATTGACAAAAAAAATATTTTTTGCTAAAAATAAATTTTTTGCGGTGCTGTACATTGCAATTTCATAAAAATTCAAAACATTTTTAAACAAGCCCAAACATGCTAAATATGATTATTATTGCAGAATAATGCATTTTAGATTGTTTTCAATTGATTAGACTTCTATTTTCATGGAAATTTTGATTTTTTTTGGAAAAATATTTTTTTTGCCCCCTGATTTTTCAGACCAATTTTGAAGGGGGGCAACATAAACTTTGAAAAATATTTGCAACGGTCTTACTCTTTATTTATAAATCAAATAAGATTATTCCAGAAAAGAAAAATACCGTCAGTGGGGGTGACATTGGGTCTGGGGGTTAAGATTGGGTCAAAGTGATTTTTGACGGATTTTTCCATTTCTCAGGTTCTTCTCAATGAAAATGAATTCTGTTGAAAGGGTTGTGTAGGGGACATCTTAAGATGACTTCGCTGAAAAAATCTCGTTCCTAGAAAAAATACTGTTATTTTGGCAGCTGTCTAAAGTTGGGGTACGTTTTTGGCCAAAAATAACCTCCCAAATCCAAATGTTTGAAAATTTCCACTTCAAACATTGTAGCGTGTCAATACGATTCCCTCGAACAAGAAACACTGTTGGATGACTTGTTTTTACCATATCGTTGTATTTGAGCATCATTTTAGTTTCATTTGACCTAATGTCACCCCCTCTAAGGGGTGAGATTGGGTCAATTTTCAAACAATAGGCATTTAAGGTAGTGTTCATCAAAATCCATCATATTTTGGGAAAATGTTAATAAATTATCTAAGAACATATCTACGTTGAAAGATTTTCGATGATGTTTAAATTGTTTTTGTTATTAAGAAAATACGAGAGGTGTATCGTTTTTTGACCCATAGTCAACCCCCACTGACGGTAGTCATTTATTGCTCTGCTTATTTATTCGTGAATGGCATAACTGTCAAATCGGAAATTATGATAAACATTTATTTTAATTTTTTGAATCCAGATTATATTCCGCAACAATAAGTCTTCATTCAATTGTCATTTCCATGTCCCACAGGATGGATCTTCGTTCATCCTTGAAATTATGGACGCCAATTCGTTCATCCGCCCGTATACTTTCATTTTTGAAAGGAGTCGTTGGAAGTCCTTCTTCAATCTTAAAATAATGTTGAGGCTCGACATACATTAAACGATTTTATTTAAAAATGCGTTTTAGAAGCTGTAATTTTGTCAAAGTGCTTTTTTGCCAAAATTAGGTAATTTTCCTAAAAAGTTGATAAACTCATTTTTACTTGCTCGTTTAGTATTATGTAAATCCTGAATTGCACATATGTCTGAACTACAAGTTTTAACAACATTTTGTTTGAAGCTGTCCATGCCAGATCTTATTTTCGACTTGATTGCATCAACAATTATTTTTCCTTCGTCCCTGATGTCTTGAATAATTTGTCTTGTTTCGTCCTTAATATTTTCAACGGCGATTTGAAATTCCTCTTCTTAATGTTTCTTGCTATATCTGGAAGTGGTCGTTTCAGGCCATCCCTCAATCTAAAAGTAACGAACAGAGTTGATGAAAAATAGAAAAGTATTTAGACCACTTTCAGTCTTACCACAACAGCTATTTAACCAAAATCTAGGAATTTGGAAAGAATTATGTTAGAGGTTGCAGCCAAGATTTGTTAAGTTGTTTTTGCAATTCCGTCGTGAAACTACTTACTTTTCCTGTCATTCTTGAACGACGAAATAGCCTACTTTTCTGTACCAAAAATAACAGAATCGAATAGCAACACTTTTCAAAATAAATGCTGAAAAGTTCTACTTTTCAGCACTGAAATGGGTGCTGAAAAGTTGAACTTTTCAGCACTTGTTTCGAAAAGTAACACTTTTCAACATTTTTTTGATTTAAACGATTTATTGACAAAATACATGAAAATTCGACTTAAAATTTCACTCAATGGGTGTTTTTCGAAATTGCAAAAAATGTTGTATGGAACTCGTTGCAAAACTTGATTTTTTCAGCACTCGTCGTATTTATCCAACTCGGTGAACCTCGTTGGATAAATGTACGACTCATGCTGAAAAAATCCTCTTTTTGCAACTTGTTGCATAAACTACTAGTTTGGACAGAACACTCTTGGGTATTCCTGTTTTGAAAGGTTTTTATTATGTTCAATCTAATAATTCCATCTAATTTGCAGTTTTCGTTACTTTCATGGAAAATTGCTTGCCAACGTGAAACTGAGCTATTTATTGCTCGATTTTAGTTGAAAACGCCTTTTAGAATCTGTCATTGAACGTCAAAGTGCTGATATACCATGCTATTGCTGTTCCCCTATATAAGCTTTGTTAATTTGGATTTGTTAATCTTGTGCACTATTGCCATACAACAACACTTTCTTAACTAGCTCATTTAGTGACTTAATGCATTGTAATCTGCAACTATGTCCGAACGGAAATTAATGGTAAGTAGTCGTTTTTTGAAGCGGTCCATGGCAGATCTAATTTTGGACTTTATTGCATCAGACATTAGTCCTACTTCGTCCTTGATGTCTTGAAGAATTTCTCTCGTTTCGTCCTTAATATTTTTAACGGCGATTCGAACTTCCTCTCTCAAACGTTTCCTGCCATATCTGGAAGTGGTCGTTGTGGGCCATCCCTCAACCTAAAAGATGAGCGATGAGAGTCGATGTTTCTTATAAAGAAAATTTCAAACATTTCGTGTACTACCACTACGGCTTCTTCCCAATTCTCTGTAACTAGTGGTGGAACTGTAATAGCACGATCAGTTATTGGCCAATGAGAGGAAGTTCTTGGTGGATCTTCATTTGTGGTGGTAGTTGAGGATACTTCTGTGAAATTATATTTTAAAATAATTTGTTTTTCAAACAATAATCTGACGTAACTCTACCTGCTACAAATACAACTTCAGTATTTAGATCTGTAAGAATGGTGGAACATCTTATTTCCTTAGATTTGATTATAATATATTTATTCAAATACCAGCTTCTGAATAGTCGTAGGCATCGTCAAATTCGTTCGATCTCTTGACTACGGGATTCCCACTTCCCAAAGCAACACACATTAAAAGTAAAGCAATCTTCATTGCAGCAACCAACTGAATCAACTGTTACTTCCTTGTATAATTCTTGCAAACTGAAAAAAAGCTTGGAAAAGAATCGGAGTAAATTCATTGCTACACAGTAAATTTGTATTATTAAAAACTGAAAAGCTAATGAAACATTGCAATTTAGTTATTATAACTGTGTATTGAAGATTGATCCCTGACATGACTTCACTTATACTTTTTTAAATTCCTTATCAACGAAGCTGAGTCTGTGGGAATCCCGCACTAATCTCCCCAAAGCGTTTCATTCGCAAACCCCTCACTTGAATCAGTCAAACATTGACACTTACTGTGATAAGCTGTGATGATGAAGTTCCTCTTAATTGAACTACTTTTTGTGTTATTCTGCGTGGCAGCTGTAAGAAATGCACCCTTGGAGGACTCAAGTGAGGAGGATATTCCAGTTCGAGGTAGGAATCCTTCGAAATGTTCAAGTCAAAATTGAAGAAACCATTATTTGTTTTATTTTTTACAGACTGGCCCTCGACGACGTACAAGTATGCCGATGTGATTGGAGCTTACACATATTCGCCCTTTGCACCGAAAACAACTCCCACGACTACGACAACAACGGTATTTGTGTTTGGTAAAATTTGACTTATTGTACATTCAAAAGATTTGTTTCAATTTTTAGACTCCAGCTCCGACTACGACGAAGAAGCCTTGGTGGAAAATATTTAGATGACCTGCTTGAATAAATTAATTATTAAAATGATTTGAATTTCATGGATTGTATTGCATTTTTCCGATCTATCTGTTATGAAGGGATCCTTATTCCTTCTCAAAATCATAACGAAACAGCCCTCAAAATTGTCTTGAAATAGGGTTATAAGGTGATAGAGTAAAGTTTCTTTAGTCTCTTTCCTTTCCTTTTATTAGAGAGTTTAACTTTCCAAAAAAAAACTAACTTAATCCACCTATGTGGTTGGAGCCTTCCTCACTCATTACCAACAATGGCTGTACACAAATTTCATCTATTTTTTAGATCCGGAATAAAAAAGTACACCAATATCACTTAAGGGGTCATATCTCGAGACAGGGTTGCCAGATCTTCATTGTTTTGGACTCGTTGGAAAGGTCTTTCAATAACCTAACCAACGATGGGTCGGATGGTGGATCCGGACATAGTTTACATACATTTAAGTGAGACCCGGCTTCCAAAAAGTACATCAATATCACTTAAGGGGCCATATCTCGAGACAGGGTTGCCAGATCTTCATTGTTTTGGACTCGTTGGAAAGGTCTTTCAATAACCTAACCAACGATGGGTCGGATGGTGGATCCGGACATAGTTTACATACATTTAAGTGAGACCCGGCTTCCAAAAAGTACATCAATATTACTTAAGGGGTCATATCTCGAGACAGGGTTGCCAGATCTTCATTGTTTTGGACTCGTTGGAAAGGTCTTTCAATAACCTAACCAACGATGGGTCGGATGGTGGATCCGGACATAGTTTACATACATTTAAGTGAGACCCGGCTTCCAAAAAGTACATCAATATCACTTCAGGGGCCATATCTCGAGACAGGGTTGCCAGATCTTCATTGTTTTGGACTCGTTGGAAAGGTCTTTTAATAACCTAGCCAACGATGGTTCGGATGATGGACCTGGACATAGTTTACATACATTTAAGTAAGATCCGGATATATGTGAAAACACATTTTTATACATAACTTTTGAACTACTTATCGAAACTTCAATCTGTATAAAACTCGATCTATGGGACCCTAAATCAAGTTGAATGCAACAGGTTCGGGTCAAATCGGTTCAGCCAGTGCCGAGAAACATGAGCTAGTTTGTTGGTCACATACATACATACACACACACATACACACACACATACACACAGACATTTGTTCAGTTTTAGATTCTGAGCCGATATGTATACATGAAGGTGGGTCTACGACGTTTTTTTACAAAGTTCATTTTTAGAGCAGGATTATAGCCTTACCTCAGTGAGGAAGGCAAAAAAGGGACAATTTTTAATTAATATTCAAATTGTTACCAAAAGGAGTGATTGGTGTTACGATTTGGAGTTGTGTTAAAATTTGGTGATTCCGGAAATTTACTTTGTTCTAAAACTTGAGATGATTTAATGAACTTAATTCCTGGGATTCACTGGAATTTTATGTCCAGATAAATTAAAAAAAGCCGACTTCATTAAATTATGTCTGTTACTACCACAACAGTCACTACTGAATAATATTTTTTCTACTCCCTCTTTCTCTGATCGGCTGGGTCTTCTGCAAAACAGATCTCTACCAAAATTTTGATCATGGTTCAGTGACTCAGTGACGTTCTTGGCACCCTTTGGAATCACTATTATATCTTTTAAAACCCGATTTAATCCCACCTGGGGTGAGAGTCCCGCCCGTGTGGATCAATCGGACCGCGCACTGGACTCCAATCCAGAGGTCGCCGGTTCGAATCCCGCGACGGGGCGCTCTAAAATTCTTTGTGTAAATACGGGTATTCGGCGCCGTCGCTCCGTGCCATACTTTCATACACTTAGGAGCCCAAGGCGGCGAAGTCCTTGTAGATAAAAAGGAAGACACTAGTTGGTACTAGCAATGGTGGCCGACAGCTAATAAAGTCAACTTCGTTTTTTTTGGGGTGAGATAGAGCCTTTCTTACTAAAGAATATAACAATGGTAGAACTTTTTTCAATTCATAACATCGACTTTTTGCCTTCCTCACTGAGGTAAGGCTATAATCCTACTCTAAAAATGAACTTTGTATAAAAACGTCGTAGACCCACCTTCATGTATACATATCGACTCAGAATCGAAAACTGAACAAATGTATGTGTGTATGTGTGTGTGTGTATGTGTGTGTGTATGTATGTATGTGACCAACAAACTAGCTCATGTTTCTCGGCACTGGCTGAACCGATTTGAACCAAACCTGTTGCATTCGACTTGGTTTAGGGTCCCATAGATCGAGTTTTATACAGATTCAAGTTTCGATAAGTAGTTCAAAAGTTATGTATAAAAATGTGTTTTCAAATATATCCGGATCTCACTTAAATGTATGTAAACTATGTCCGGGTCCATCATCCGACCCATCGTTGGTTAGGTTATCAAAAGACCTTTCCAACGAGCCTAAAACATTGAAGATCTGGCAACCCTGTCTCGAGATATGGCCACTTAAGTGACATTTATGTACTTTTTTGAAGCCGGATCTCACTTAAATGTATGTAAACTATGTCCGGATCCACCATCCGACCCATCGTTGATTAGGTTATCAAAAGACCTTTCCAACGAGTCCAAAACATTGATGATCTGGCAACCCTGTCTCGAGATATGGCCACTTAAGTGACATTTATGTACTTTTTGGAAGCCGGATCTCACTTAAATGTATGTAAACTATGTCCGGATCCACCATCCGATCCATCGTTGGTTAGGTTATCAAAAGACCTTTCCAACGAGTCCAAAACATTGAAGATCTGGCAACCCTGTCTCGAGATATGGCCACTTAAGTGACATTTATGTACTTTTTTGAAGCCGGATCTCACTTAAATGTATGTAAACTATGTCCGGATCCACCATCCGACCCATCGTTGATTAGGTTATCAAAAGACCTTTCCAACGAGTTCAAAACATTGAAGATCTGGCAACCCTGTCTCGAGATATGGCCACTTAAGTGACATTTATGTACTTTTTTGAAGCCGGATCTCACTTAAATGTATGTAAACTATGTCCGGATCCACCATCCGACCCATCGTTGATTAGGTTATCAAAAGACCTTTCCAACGAGTCCAAAACATTGAAGATCTGGCAACCCTGTCTCGAGATATGGCCACTTAAGTGACATTTATGTACTTTTTGGAAGCCGGATCTCACTTAAATGTATGTAAACTATGTCCGGATCCACCATCCGATCCATCGTTGGTTAGGTTATCAAAAGACCTTTCCAACGAGTCCAAAACATTGAAGATCTGGCAACCCTGTCTCGAGATATGGCCACTTAAGTGACATTTATGTACTTTTTTGAAGCCGGATCTCACTTAAATGTATGTAAACTATGTCCGGATCCACCATCCGACCCATCGTTGATTAGGTTATCAAAAGACCTTTCCAACGAGTTCAAAACATTGAAGATCTGGCAACCCTGTCTCGAGATATGCCCACTTAAGTGACATTTATGTACTTTTTTGAAGCCGGATCTCAATTAAATGTATGTAAACGATGTCCGGATCCACCATCCGACCCATCGTACTTTTTTATTCCGGATCTAAAAAATAGATGAAATTTTTGTACAATTCCATCATATCAGCCATTGTTGGTAATAAGTGAGGAAGGCTCCAACCACATAGGTGGATTAAGTTAGTTTTTTTTACAACGTCTTATGAAAGTCTTATGATGAAAGCAATGTATTATAAATGATATGATTTCCAAAAGAAATAAAAAACGCAATTTTCACCAAAATAATATTTTCAATCGTACAATATGTTTGTAAGTTTGTAATCAAACAAGCGTTTTTGACAAACGCGATCATAGCAAGCTTCCCATGCGCCAGTGACAACGCACACCGCGGTTTTGGTTTTTTAGCTTCGGTACGATCCCTTTTGTGTGTTGGTATTGTCCGTTTCTTTCAAAGGTACACGCCGCGCGGCATTTCAGAATGTGCCGCAAACACTGTTGCCATCGATTTTTTGCACTTTTGGTGCAATAAAAACATACCCGGCAACAATATCATGCAATTCGAAGAAGAAGATCAACAAAAACAAAACGCGCAGTCAGGGCTGAGCTGTACGATTTTGAACTAGTTAGTCGCTATTGGCGGGTTTAGGGCGCCAATGTTCTTGGCGAGGGCGCTTCTCCTCGTAGGGCGCCTATATTTGTACAAGGGGCGCCAAGTGATGAGCGGGGGGGGGGGGGGGGTGGAATATGCTGTTCGTTTTTTGATTACACAAAAAATAACAGCTACGTTAGCAAATGAAAAAGTGAGTTTCAGAAAGACACATTAATTTTATCCATTTGCCCTTTCCATTAGGTCCCTGCACTAATAATAAAATGTTGTTTGATTATCGGCAAACTGCAACAGATATTCAGCAACAGTACAAGTATGAATCCCCTATTCGGAAAGGTAATCAATTTTCATACAAACATATTTCATTTAAAATCAACATTATTCTATCTCAAAATTACATTGAAAACTTTATCAAGTTAACATTACTGTACCGTCAGTTTGTGTGACTATGGGTCAAAAAACGATTCACTTCTCATTACTTCTTACGAACAAATCTAATCTAATCTATCTAATCTAATCAAATTACTTCTAACGAACAAAAACAATTTAAATGATAGCGAAAAAGCGAAAGATTGATCTTAGATAGTTTACCAACATTTTCCAAAAATATGATGGAATTTGATGTTGTTGTTTATTTTATTAACGTGACTTTAACCTAGAGAGGTCATTCGTCACTCTGGAATTTGATGAATCGTTTAAAAATTGAAACTAAAATAATGCTCTAATACGAAGCAATGATCAAAACAAGTAACTCAGCAGTGTTACTCTTTCAAAGGAATCGACCCATTTCAAAGAACATATTAAGAGGTTGATTTTTTGAAAAATCATTTTTGGTGAAAACCGTACCCCACATATATAAAGCTGCCAAAATCGCGGGTTTTGTTCTTGGAATGTGACATTTTCAGCAAACGTTTTTTAGATGTATCCTACTCTACCCTTTTAACATAATTAAGTTTCATTGAAAAGACTGAGGAATTGCAAATTCCATAAAAAAAATCATTTTGACCCGATAGCACCCCAACTAAAGGTAATGTTATTAATGATTTGGCAAAAAACAGCCACTCCAGCCGCAATAAATTAAATCATCGCAGCGAATAAAAATGTATATTATAAACACAGATCAGACCCTGATATACCATAACACCGGTCATTGTATGCTAGCGATGCATAAAACGAACAGTGTGAACAGAGCGAACAGCAACGTAGCAGCATCTAGAAAAAGGAAAGAATCATCAAAACGGAACACGTTGAAGAGCACTGCTAGTTGATTCAAAACAAACGCGGCAGCGTTTCGCGGCGCAACTTGGCAACTTATGGTACGTTCGTTTGAAAAGCCGGTGCGGCACTGAGTGCCGCACTCGTCGAGTGCCAGTTTTGGTTCAAACGAACGGTTCAGTTTTGCTCTTAGTTTTTATGCTTGTGTGCGTGCGTGGTGTTTTGTTTTGGTTCAAAAAACGTCAGTCAAAATAAGATCGTTGCGAATTGAACGTACCTCCGCGAATATCAATGGCGTATGTCGTATCCTGTCTCAGGAACGGTCATTGGAACCCGGAAAACGTTTCTTTGCGCGTAACACGCAAGAGTTAAAGAACCTGGAGCTTACTTTTGGTTTAAGATGGCCTTTCTCTAATAAGCTTCAGGTTCTTTAGCAAGAGTCACTGATAGTGACCAACGAAATCGACGGAAACGTTGACCGAGATCAACCAAGCTCAACCTGCGTGGAACCAACAGCCGCGGCTAAACTCAACGACGTCTACCCTGACTGTGTACCAGACTTGACCAGATGTAAACAGCTCATCAATATGCCCAGACGTTCTAAGGCTTTGGCCCTGCTCCTAAAAAAATATTTAATTTATTAAATGCTAAAAACCATTTTAAAAAATACCAAAAAAATGCATAAATTTGTTTATTATCTTCTCTCTACTACTAAAAATCCTACTGTCAATATGTTAACTACATGAAATTTCAGTGATTTTATATTTTTCTGATTTTTTTAAAATATGAATTTCAGGAATATCTGGTGTTTCAGCATTTAAAGAATTTTAATTTAAACGATTTCAGTAAAGTAAAATTCCTTAAATTATGAAACCTTTTCATAAACTTTGATTTATTCTAATAATTGAACCAAGTTCAATAATTCATGAAATCATTTAAATTTAAAAACTCTTAAAATCCCAGAGAGTCCTGAATTTTTTTAAATTTTAATAATGCATTAGTTTATTAAATTCCAAAAATTTCTAAATTTTATAAAATCTCTAAAATTTCAAAAAATCTCAAAATACAAAAACATTTAGAAATTTATAAAATTAAAACTTCAGAAATTCCTAAAATTACTTTTATCACTGAATGTCCCAAAAATTCCAGAAATGTTAAAAATTTAAAAAAAAATCCCGATTTTATAAATTCTCAATTTCCACAAATTCCGAAATTTCTCAATATCCAAAAAACTTTCAAATTCCTTAAACTATTAAAGCTCCACAAAATAAAATAAAAATCCAATAATTTTTGAAATTCTTAAATTCCATAAACCTGAAGTGGATCTAATATTCTTAAAATAATAAAATTATAAAATAAGTAGTATAGAATTTTAAAATATATATATTTTTTTCAGTAATTGGTATTTTAAGGAAATATAGGTAATTTTTTTTTAGAATTTTAGGAATTTCTGTAACATTAGAATTTTATTGAATTTTAACAGTGGAAATTCATATTTTTTCAATAAAAATTACATTTTTTTGGGAATTTTTAAAATTTAGACTTTTTTTAATACTGGAATTTAAAAACCTAAGCGAAATCCGGGATTTTAGGATTTTAAAAATATTAGAAATTTCAAAATAGTTTCTAAATTTTGGATATTTTCAAAAATTCAAGAATTCATGGTATTTTAGGATTTTCTGAAATTCCTGGAACTTTTGAAATTTTGGAATATAAAGATTCCAGAAATAAAAAAAAAATCCAAAAATTACTAATAATATCAAATTTCAAAAATTTATAAAATTCTAAAAACAATCAATTTTTTCAAAAATTCCTTAAACTTTTAAAATTTATAAAAAATCTACAATTTCCAATAATTGAAGAAAATCCGAAATTCCTCTAATATCTTAATTCAAAATTCTTTAAAATCACAGATTTTTTTTTTAATTTAAAAATCCAAAATCTTTCGAAATTTCCAAAAGGTTAAAATTTCTGAAGATTTTAAAATTCTAAACATTCATAAAAACTTCAAACTTTTGAGGTAAAAACTTTACCTCAAAAAAAATCCAACAAATGCTTAAGTAAAATTCCTGAAATTCTTAAATTACAGACATTTCTTAAATTCCTGAATAACCTAAAATTACTGAATTCCCAACAAACAAAATCTATAAATTCCTAAAACTCTGAAAATTTAAAATTTTTGTTTAAAAATCTTAATTTCCTGATTTTTAGAATTTTTTAAAAATCTTTTAAATGTCATAGAATATCAAAACCCCACAAGATAAAAAATATCTATAAAATTCAGAAATTCTTTGATTCCAGAAATCCCTTAAATTCCATTATTACCAAAAACCCACAAAAAATAATTGCTTAACATTCCAAACTGATTTTCAAATATTAAAATATAAAATTACGCATTTTTTTATTTAAAGAATTTCAGGAGTTTTAAGAGTTTTTGTTATTTTATGGATTTCTGTAATTCTACAAATTTGGAATGGAGTGGAGGAGCTGGTCGAGTTCGGATCGTCGTCGCGCTTTCTTGTCTTTGAAATGTGTTTTTTTGTGATTTGATTCGGTCGGATCGCCTGCTGAAGTGTGTGTTAATCGGTTCTGGAACGTCCCGGGAACGTCGCGATTGTGTTGGATGTGCTAGTGGCCGGTTCTGGGACGCGGATTTAGCTTTTTTCAATCGGTTTAAATGAGCGATTTTGCCGTCATTTTTTCAACGCGTTGTGGCTTGCTTGGTGTGCCTTGTTGGTGTTAGTGGAAAGGAAACTTTTAGCACGCACACCAAGATATTTCTAAGTGGTGTTTGCTGTGAAAGTCGAAACACTGATGAGAGCGGGGAGAGTGAAAGAGGGGTTTTTTTTTCTTCGGAGAGTGAGCGAGAGCATGAAATAGAAGCGAAAAGAAATTTGAGAGGCTTCTTTGCCAGTGTTCATAGAGTGGGTGGTGTAACATGGGGTGGTGATTTTAAATCAGTAACGACAATTTTGTCAGCGTCGCTCTCCACGGAACAATGTGTGGCAGTGTTGGTAAACATGGTGTGCGTGAGAGAATCCGTGGAGATCTCTATGGGGTCGGCTAACAACAACAGGTTGTCTTGGCGGCGTATTTGCTAGGCCGTTGATGGAGTTGCGGGCAGCAGAACCGGGTGAGCCAGTTCCAATAGGAATTATTCTGAGAAATCAGAATGTGAAAGCGTGTATGGGGATGCGAGAGTGTATGTGAGAAAAAGATTGAGCCGGCACAACTGATCTAGACAACTTTTTTGTTGATCTTATTTGGACAGTGTTGCCAATGACTTGGATGTTTCAAACAAGACACTTTTTTATTAATTTCTTTTTGCACTTTTTCTATTAAAACATCTCTCTTAATTAGTATGCTAACAAGTAACATGTATTTCAACATTTGTAAAAAGGTTAACTAATTCAAAATTAGTTATTTTATTTTTTATCTGTTCTCAATATATACTATTCAATAGTCCTCCTTGTTCAATAGTCCTCCTTGCTCATTGAAGGATTGGTATGCCATAAAATCTTTCGGCATTATTTTAAATAATTTAACATTCAGTTTTCAGCTTAAAGTAGTTTGTTTGAGCATGTGAGTGCCACTCACTGAGCTTTGACAGCCACTTATCTGGAATTATAGATAATCTACTATTGCTGGAAATTCTACCCAATTTAGGGTACTTTGTTATTTTTAATTTTTGCATTACAGGCTGTTTTCATTATATTGATGCCTTTCAAAAATAATTTCAAGCCTAATTTAAAAATCTTACTCGCTGTAATGTTGAAGTCTAAAAATGTAAATTAGTTTATGTGTGTATGAGAGTGTGAATGAGTTTATTTGTTCTTTTTTATTATTTAGCCCAATAAATATAAAAAATCGCGTAAAATCTACAGAATCGGTCGATAAATCCAAATCAAATTTCATCGAAAATAATCGTTATATGGTCATTATTTAATAATTAAGTATACGCGTCTTGATCATTTTGCTTTCGTTAGTTTAGTTCGTTTGAGTTATTGTTTTAATTTCATTACAATCGGTTACGTGGTGGCCTGTTTTCTTTTCGTTTATATTCGTTGATCGTAATAATTTATTCCAACAGGCAGTATTAGTATTAACTCGGCAAACTATCGATTTTTTGAAGAGTAAAGCGTTTTTTATTTAGTTTTTTTGAAATTTGCTCGCGTGATCTAAATTGTACAAACAGTAAAAATATACTGATAAGTCCAGCCCATAGCACTACTGCTCGGTTGGCACGCGTTCGATTAAAAAACCTTTCTAAATAATCAATAATTTATCTTTCCGTAGCCGGCTGCCTAAGATTTAAAATTTTCAACCGATAAACAAAATGCTCATGGTCACATCACTGCCACTCGTGAATCCTGACCTCATACCCATCTACTAACCCCCTCAAAACTCATGTGATACTTTGTCGGAGAAGCAGTCGATTGGGCGGTCTCCATCACTCAAGTATCGGACTAACATTCCCATCCACTTCCCCGTGACTCTACCACTGGTCGTGGCCGGCGCCGGTATTGATCAGCATGATAGGGGCCTTTGAGAAGTTGCGAAGCGAGGAAAGATAGCACCCACTCATCTTCCACGGCTCGTGGATGTAACTTCTGGAGGTCCTGGTCAATAACGGAGTAGCAACTGCGGGTGGGCACCTATGCTTATGCTTTTATGGATTTCTGTAATTCTACAAATTTATGATTTTTTTTTGAAAAATTTCAAAGATTTTTGTGTTATTTGAGTATTTTTGGAATTATAGCATTTTTTTAAATTTTCTGGAATTTTAAAATTTTGAATATATCTGGAATATTATAAGGTTATAAAGTTAAGAGAAATTCAGGATTTTTTAGATCATGTTGAATGTTTGGATTTTTTGGGAATATTAAGAACCTATAAAATTAAAAGAAATTTTGTAGAGTTTGAGAATTTTAGGAATTTCTGGAATCTTAGAATTTTAGAAATTAATTGAATTTTTGAAATCCTAGAAATTTTAGAAAATCTAGACATTTTAGGAATTTGAAGAATTTCATTTATTTCCTATAACAGGAATTTTAATTGGCTTGGGAATTTGAATAATTTCGTAATAATTTCTGTTACTTCAGAATTTCACAAATTTCTTTGTTTTTAATTATTCAAGAAGTTCTAGGATTTATTAACAATCAGAAGCTTAAGTTTTTTTTTATTAAATTCAAGGAATTTTAAGAGTTTTAAGATATTGTAGGAATTTTAAGAACCTAAATAATTTAAGGATTTTTTTTGAATTTTGGAAATTATGGAATTTTAGGGATGTTACGAAGTTACAAATTTTGGAAATTTCTGTTGAATTGATTTTTTTAAACAATTTCTTAATTTTTGTTTGAATTATAAAAGTTTTATAATATATCATTAAAGAAATTTTAGAATTTTTTATAATAAAATTATTTTGAAAAAAATTCTCGATATCTTTAGAATTTGAGAAAGGTTAAGGGTTTTAGAACTTTCATAAATTTTATAAATATTGGAAATTTTAGAAAAATTTTATATTTCAGAGTTTGAACAATTCATTTTTTTGTTTTAAAAGTTTTAGGAAGTATAGGAATGTTTGGATTTTTTTGAGTGTGTAAATTTTGATTTTTTTTGCGTTTTTTTTAATTGGTTGGATTTTCTTAATTTTGTTTTGTGTATTGTAGTTTTTGAATTTCGGTATTGTATTTTTTTTTATTTGGAATTTCTGTAATGCTTAGCATTTTTGCCTGAATTTTAAAATTATAGATTTATTTGTAGCGACGCATGGTATTGACATCAGATACTACGGAAGACGGACTTGACGGAACACTTCGCTCAATTGGGTTAAGACAAGTTCATTCCGTTCATCCTACTGCTTTGTCCCGGGACCACGTTTGGCTGGTCCAACCCGGCGGGAAAGTCGACTTTCTTATCGCAAAATATTTCAAGTATCTACTTGATTTGTTTATTTTCATATTTTTTTAATGATCTCTAACATCACACAATATAGTTCACAAGATACACAAACAGTTTCTCTGATCTTATTGATTCACTGATTCGTTTGAATCGCCGCGAATGTCCATGATTATCATTTGATCTGGAACCTGGCGCGCCGCATGGTAATCGCAACCGGTGTCTGGAGCTCGCGATTCCGCACTAGGCCAGATCGGCAGCATGTTCGCCATCAGCTTACAGATCGGAGCATGGCAGGTTAGTACCAGCATCAGTTGCCCACCTTGCGTCTTGATTGGTTGTCGTCCGTCCGGATAGAATCCTTCCTCGAAACCTACTCGCTTGTACTCCTTCTTGTACATCGGTAGAAGTTGGTTCTATGGGATGGTTTCCGCTTCGTACAGAGAGCTCAGCCACCTGAAAATAATGATGAAAGTCTTAAAACGAATCAGAACTTTTATGAAGTAATGTAAAACTTACCCAAATACAGTTATTTTCCAAATTGTCCACCATTTAAACGCGAACAAATCGAAAACAACAACAAAATCCGCTTCTCGTATCATGTTTTGAACGAACAGCTGATTTTGATGTTTACAAACATCGTTTGTTGGTGTGCGAGAAACTCGCACGAAACTAGAAAAAAATCGAGTGCGGCACTCGCACTTTCAGTTCCAAGATGGCGGCAAAACTCGTGCCGCACCAGCGCTAGTTTCTTCAAACAAACACTTTGACAGCTCTGAGTGCGGCACTCAGTGCGGAACTAGCCCTCAAACGAACGTACCATTAGCAAATTTGCAAAATGCAAAGTTTCTCTTGGGCCCTGCTGAGGGCGCCAAATGGTTTAAGGAGGGCGACATTTTTGTTAAAGAACTTGTTAGTCGACGACTAACCTCGACTAACCTACAGCTCAGCCCTGATTTCCCTTAGGCTCTTTTTTTTTTAATTTGCAAAAATGGCATTTTGGGCGCCCTGGGGCTTCCTGAGGGGGCGCTTTATCTTTTTCAAAAAGGCGCAGCACAAATCGGCAACTTGGCAAATTTGCAAAATGCAAAGTTTCTCTTGGGCCCTGCTGAGGGCGCCAAATGGTTTAAGGAGGGCGACATTTTTGTTAAAGAACTTGTTAGTCGACGACTAACCTCGACTAACCTACAGCTCAGCCCTGATTTCCCTTAGGCTCTTTTTTTTTTTAATTTGCAAAAATGGCATTTTGGGCGCCCTGGGGCTTCCTGAGGGGGCGCTTTATCTTTTTCAAAAAGGCGCAGCACAAATCGGCAACTTGGCAAATTTGCAAAATGCAAAGTTTCTCTTGGGCCCTGTTGAGGGCGCCAAATGGTTTAAGGAGGGCGACATTTTTGTTAAAGAACTTGTTAGTCGACGACTAACCTCGACTAACCTACAGCTCAGCCCTGATCTCCCTTAGGCTCTTTTTTTTTTTAATTTGCAAAAATGGCATTTTGGGCGCCCTGGGGCTTCCTGAGGGGGCGCTTTATCTTTTTCAAAAAGGCGCAGCACAAATCGGCAACTTGGCAAATTTGCAAAATGCAAAGTTTTTCTTGGGCCCTGCTGAGGGCGCCAAATGGTTTAAGGAGGGCGACATTTTTGTTAAAGAACTTGTTAGTCGACGACTAACCTCGACTAACCTACAGCTCAGCCCTGATCTCCCTTAGGCTCTTTTTTTTTTTAATTTGCAAAAATGGCATTTTGGGCGCCCTGGGGCTTCCTGAGGGGGCGCTTTATCTTTTTCAAAAAGGCGCAGCACAAATCGGCAACTTGGCAAATTTGCAAAATGCAAAGTTTCTCTTGGGCCCTGTTGAGGGCGCCAAATGGTTTAAGGAGGGCGACATTTTTGTTAAAGAACTTGTTAGTCGACGACTAACCTCGACTAACCTACAGCTCAGCCCTGCGCGCAGTATGGGATTTGACAGCGCGCATTTGCCGAAAGTGCGGCGCGTCGTTTCGAGGCTGGTATGCCGCGTATCTTTTACGGGAATACGCGCAATATTTTGGTTCATCGTTTCAGCGCACCAAGCCAAGCAAAACCCAGGTACAAGTGAACCGCGTGTGCCGGACGGTGCAGGGAAGCTAGCCATTCAGCTTCTACGAAAGTGACAGAGTCAAAGATAGTTATTGGAAAGCCATTGGCGTCGCCAGCATTGAAAACTTTGAAAACGATATAAACGATGAAAAGCTTAGAAAGCTCCTATTGGAATCCAATGAACCCTGTTAAATAAACTTACGAAAATGAAGTCTACATTTAGGCGATTTTAAGAGCGCACGGGAAACAAATTGACTGTAGCCGGATGACTGTCCTATGTCACAAAAGTTTTTGCATAAACATTAGACAGTTATGCAAAAACGGACAGGGCAAAAGAAACCGAAAAGCTACGATATGTTGTAGGAAACATCGGTAGACAAGCTACTACAAAACGAGTATAAGTCGAGCCACAAAACATATGCGCCAGCATTCTCGCGCCAGTATTCAAAGCTCAACTTGACAACTTGTCGACTTGGCGACGAAGCGTCGAAAATCGATGCAGTGTGATTTTTTGACGATTTTTCCGATTAAAATTCATGCTGAATCGCCATATTTACGAAGATGGAAATGACGTCCAGCCTTAAAGTAAAACCTTTACCTTTCTTTAGTAAGAAAGGCAAAAAGTAAATCGTTCTAAAAATTGGTCGGGATTGCCGATAGCTGTCGAATTTGTTTCAGATGCTCACTCATGGTCTGTACTATGAATGTAGGAAGAAATTTCGAATAAAATCAGAAATGAAAAATGTTGGCGAAGGTCACCAGGTGGGCTTTTACCTTTTTTTAGGGATTTTTTTTCTTATGGTAGGTTAATCAAACGGCTCTAACTCCAGAACCATATTATGAATCTGGATGAAAATTTGGGAGGTTGTAGAGCTCGAATAATGCAATTTTTGAGATAAATAAAAGATATGAAAATGAAAAAAATTGACCATATTTTCATTAGAAAACTGTGTATTTTGTTGAAAAGTCTGGCCGCATCCGAAAACAGATGGATATTTCGAAATTTTCGCGGCAACTCGTCCAGGTTCAGCACACTAGCTTTCATCTGCATTTAGAAGAATCGAAATCGGATATATGGGAGCTGAGAACGGCGCGACACAAAATTTTGCAAAATTTTACCACATACGAACATCACTCGACCTCCACGGAATTAATTTTCTCAAAATTCGAGGATTGGAGATAGACGAGTTCTGTCAAGGTGAATCGATAGAGCGTCGAAAATCGATACAGTGTGATTTTTTGACGATTTTTCCGATTAAAATTCATGCTGAATCGACATAATTACGAAGATGGAAATGACGTCCAGCCTTAAAGTAAAACCTATACCTTTCTTTAGTAAGAAAGGCAAAACGTGCTGGAGTACAGATCTAGGAGTCTAGATTTCAACCATGGTTCATATTCTGTGATGTCCCCAGGTGTTGTTACGGTTTTGGTTTTGTTTTGAAAGATATTTACTGTAGATAATTTTTTACGAGAATTATAAAATTTTATATTATGACTTTTAAAACAGATTTTTGGTTCTTCACCAGAAGAAATTTAAAAGAAGGGTTATTTTTTACAAGTACAAATTAATAAAAAGAAGGGTTTTACGAGATCTTTGCAATTCATATACATTTTCCCTTCTTTTTAAGAGATTAAAAGACATACAAAATGCACTCTGGAGCTCGGTACAGACCAAAGTTTGGATTTTTTTTTTCGAAAAATCGGCCCCGGCAAAAACAAATGGCGTTTCGGGCGTCGCGAGGTGCGACGCATATCTTTTTTACCGGGGCCGATTTCTCGAAAAAAAAGTCAAACTTTGATAGTGGGTAGCAAGATCCAGAGCGCTCCAAATTTCAATGTTATATATACCAACAGATGCGCAAGGATCTTGCCTACACGCCAGTGATGTGGAAAATAAACGCTTCAGTGGCCAAAGCGCCTAAAAAATTTTACATTTTTGAAAAAATCTCTTTTTACGGGTTAAATCCCATTTAGAATTCAAATGTAAAGCGCCAGCTCCTGTTTCGTCCAATCAATCTCATGTTTGGGATTTGGGCTCAGTATGCCAACCGGAACATACCCCTGCATGTTCGCCAAAAAGTTTTGTTACATCCTATTATCCATCTTTTTATATGATATGAAGTTTTAATATAACAAAATTTAAGGATTTTAAGATCTGAAACCAAATGTAAGTTTTGATGTAAACCAAAAAATGAAGAAAACTGAATTTAAAAAAAAATAATAATCTGAGTAGGCTGGTACAAATTTTATTTAAAGTTATTGTCCCCCTTCAAAGTTGGCCTGAAAAATCAAGGGACAAAAAATTATTATTTTTCAAAAGACTTCAAAATTTTAATTGAAATTTATGTGCAATCAGCTGAAATCAATTTAATATGCATTTCCCTTAGTTAAGTATCATTTTTAGCATGTTTGGGTTGATTTAAGAGCGAGTTTTTCACCAATGTGTAACAGGTCGTATCGAGGTGCTCCGATTTGGATGAATCTTTCAGCGTTTGTTTGTCTATACATGAGATGAACTCATGCCAAATATGAGCCCTCTACGACAAAGGGAAGTGGGGTAAACGGGCTTTGAAGTTTGAGGTCAAAAAAACATGAAAAATCTTTAAATTGCTCGCGTTTGCGTAAAACTTCATCAATTCCCACTCTCTTAGATGCATTCGAAAGGTCTTTTGAAGCACTTCCAAATAAGCCATAGACATCCCGGATTGGTTTGACTTTTTCTCTTAGCTTTTGCAAATTACTGTCAAAAATGGATTTTTTTAAAACCTTAATATCTTTTTGCAACAGCCTCCAACACCCATACTCCCATAGGCCAAAAGATAGGTAATTTCATGCACTATAAGCCTACGGTAATAGCTTTTTGGCTAATCGCAGTTTTTCTCATAGTTTTTCGATTTTTCTATAACAAACATTTTACAACGTTAGTTTTTGCCCTGTAGGCCACCATAGCGGCAGCATTCGGAATCCTCGGACTATTTCACGTAAGTTAGAAGTATTGGAGTTGTAAATTTGATTGGAAAAATTGCCATTTAGAATGAATTAAAAGAATTTTTAACAATTTGTTGGATTAGGGGTAAAACAGGTTTTCGCCTACTTGATACAGCATTTGACGTATTGATCACAGGGTAAAAAAGATCTATTTCTTTTTTCAAAAATGTTTTATTAAATTATTTTTTTAATCAAAATTACAACTCCACTACTTCTAACTCACGTGAAATTGTCCGAGGATTCCGAATATGACAAAATTGAGACCAAAAAGTGCCATCTTCTTGGCCTACAAGGCAAAAACTAAAGTTGTAAAATGTTTGTTCTAGAAAAAATGAAAAACTATGAGAAAAACTGCGATTGGCCAAAAAGTTAATACCGTAGCCTTATAGTGCATGAAATTACCTATCTTTTGGCCTATGGGAGTATGGGTGTTGGAGGCTGTTGCAAAAAGATATTAAGGTTTAAAAAAAAAAACATTTTTGACAGTAATTTGCAAAAGCTAAGAGAAAAAGTCAAACCAATCCTGGATGTCTATGGCTTATTTTGAAGCGCTTCAAAAGACCTTTCGAATGCATCTAAGAGAGTTGGAATTGATGAAGTTTTACGCAAACGCGAGCAATTTAAAGATTTTTCATGTTTTTTGGACCTCAAACTTCAAAGCCCGTTTTACCCCACTTCCCTTTGTCGTAGAGGGCTCATATTTGGCATGAGTTCATCTCATGTATAGACAAACAAACGCTGAAAGTTTCATCCAAATCGGAGTCCCTCGATACGACCTCTAGAACAAACCGAGCAATATTTACAAATACTGCCTCTTAAAAATCACCTGAATTTTGGAAAATTTTCGATGTTGATTATCGCGAAATGTTTTTTTTCGTTAAAATTTTTGTTTACGTCAAAACATACATTTACTTACAACTGAACTAGTGTCAAATGCATTTTAAAACACTTTTTGCATTCAAATGTTGAGACTATGGCTTATTATTTATTTTTTTATATTTTTTATTTTTTTGCCAACCTTCCAAAATTACATCTTCAAAAATTACATTATTTTTTTCTGTGCACGAGAAAAAACTAGTTCTAAATATTTAGAGTAGAAATTCAGTAAATAGATTTAAAATGTATGGAGCCGAAGTCCTTAAACATCTGAAAAGAATTCAGTGAAAATCCCAATAGAGCAACACTAAATACAAAATCGTTCCAATTGCATAACCCCGTTTAAAATGACAAATTGTTACGCAACTTGTGGTCATCCTTTTCTGCATAATTTATTCGAACCGAAATTTAATATAAAGAAAAAAATGCTGCTTATTTTCAAAACCAGTTTCCATACATTTGCATAAATTTCGCTAAGCGTAACATTCACCATTTCACTATTATTTCATCCCAAAAACCAGGGTGAAAGAAGCAGGTCCTAAACTAGTTTTGCAGTCGAGACAGTATCGATATCAGTCATCGTGCTGGGGTTCAGCGCGCTTATTTTAAGGTTTGTTCGCAGAAGAAGCGTGCAGTCCGGCGAAGAAAGTGAGAGTTGTCCCCGCTCGGTGTTGAGTCACCTCCGTCTGCGGTCAACAGGTTTCAAGGTTTGGAGGAATCTCCTCGGTTGAGAGGGGGGCTGCGTTCCTAATATGGCATTCATAATTAATTTCATTATGAGCTGTGGAGATCACCGAGGGGAGTCGAACATTTGAGCAATTTGTCTATTCATGAAGATTTTGTAGCGGTTTTGTTTGGGGAGATTTGATAGCCCTCACATGGACTAGGTTGACTAATCCAGCTCATCTTGCTGAGCTTTTGAAGTCACCCAAAAATTGTAAAAAAGCGATTTCGTCACGATTACCTAATCTTGGTAAAATTAGCTCGCCAAATTTGGAGTAAAAAAACGCCAATAAAACTCTTTCCGCTCCATCTAACACCGAAAACCAGTCTTCCTCAACTCATCAAATTACGACCCGCGTGTGTGACAAAAGAGTTCCGATTTGCCCCCAGGACGGTGTCCAAAATACCCCGCGGTCACCTGTGTGCGCACTCCCTGTGTTTGGAGTAGCAGGTCAACAACCCGGCAGACCAGACGACGACGAGAGAGCGTTTTGCACCGCATGACCAAAATCAGAGACAAATCGTCAAAACAAATCGCGCCCCGGTGGACTAACTCGTTAGTTAGTTGCTGTAACTTTCTTCGCGGCATGCAGTGGAGGACTAACTAGCTTCCCTTCCTCTCACCTCCTTTTGGAGAGGAAGATATGACGTGAAACACGCACGTATAAAAAGTGTGTGTTTTGCGATCACACATGTGTGAGGAGGACTTGTTTTTTTGTTTTTGGAAATTTCACTTTCAGTAAGGTCGATTTTTCAGTTATAATTGGGTGTGAGTGTGTAGCATGAGATGCTTGTTTGGTTGCTTGTCTCGAATACTCAGGTTTAAGAATGAAATTAGATTCAAATATCCATGATTACAGTTTATCACCATTTTATTTTTGGAAATATTTTTTTCCCATATCATGATAAAATTCTTCTCTTTTTAATAAACTTTAGTTATGCCGGGACCCGTGGTGTAGGGGTAAGCGTGATTGCCTCTCACCCAGTCGGCCTGCGTTCGATCCCAGAAGGTCCCGGTGGCATTTTTCGAGACGAGATTTGTCTGATCACGCCTTCCGTCGGACGGGAAGTAAATGTTGGCCCCGGACTAACCTAGAGGTTAGGTCATTAGCTCAGTCCAGGTGTAGGAGTCGTCTCTCTGTCCCAGTGGAGTCGCTTGTAGGCAATTGGACTAACAATCCAAAGGTCGTCAGTTCGAATCCCGGGGTGGATGGAAGCTTAGGTGTAAAAAGAGGTTTGCAATTGCCTCAACAATCAAGCCTTCGGACACCTTGTTTCGAGTAGGAATCTCGCAATCGAGAACGCCAAGGCAATGCTGTAGAGCGAATAATTTGATTTTTTGATTTTTTATTGGAAAGCAATGAAAAGAAAAAAATGTTAAATTTTACAAAGATGACTCGTTTAAACTGAATATGCCTTGACCAACATTGGAGGGAACGTTCATCTATCGGTAGTTAATAGAAATACCAAGTTTGTGCCGATTGGACCATTCCTTTTTTTAAGCACCGCCCTCTTTGTTGACGATTTTCCAAAACTACTAGACCAGGCCTGCCCAACCTTTTCGGCTCGATTTTCACATTTTTGATCGTCAAAATTATTGCGCCTTGCAGCAATTTCTAGAGTTTTGTGTCAATCGTGCTAGGCCTAGATTTTTTCATCACACTGCTTTGCAGGACTGAGAACTGTCAACTTTGCGCACTATGCACCGCGCTAGAGTGCTGCGGGATAATTTTCATCACAGTTGGCAAACCGAATTTTCATCACACCATCAAAACAAAACAAGTGCTATATATCGACTTCTGACCACAATCTAGTCATCAAGCTGTGGTGGCCGAGGCAGTTAAGTCATTGAGATGGTCTGTTTAAGGTTCTTAGATCGATTCTTATAGTTGACGCTTTTGGATTTTTTTACGGGTATTTTTTTTTCTAATGAGCTCGAGAGCATAATTCTATCGGCCATCTCGAGCTGTGTTCAATGAGTCCGTAACGTAAGCGGTACCATTATGCTTGCGGCCCGAGGCCATGAATTGGCTGTAAATTCAACAGAGTTTTTGCTAAAAACCGATACACTGTAGACGAAAGAGGCCTTTTTATTATTTGTCAGTAAAAAACAGGACTAAACATTTTTTTTCGGAAGACTTTATTAGAAAAGGTTACATTTCCTAAATGATATTGGTAGATCGGACAAACTCCAGGGTAGCGAATGATAACAAATCGCCCTCTCCAACGATGAAACTTCGAGCATCCGTCCATCTCGGATTGATCTGCATGGGTAGCGTGAATGTCGGGCAGTTGCTTCCCACCGCCGCCGTCTGCCACATCCCCATATGAGGACCGTAGAGGACGATAACTACTTGCCTTCCTCGCCATGAAGGGACCCCTCTTAGCAGCGCCGGACTAGCTGGATGTTGTACCGATCCAACAAGTAGTGAAGACGCCTGCCCACAACGTAACCAGCAACGCCCACTGGTTGTCCACCATCCGTCCAGCAAAAAGACAAAGATCCACCGTAAGCCAAGATGGCGGCGCAACACCGCTGCATCCCGGAACCGAAGACCACGATTCCACAGTCGGAACGACTCGTTCCTTTAATCACTCAGCCGGTCCAAAAAACTTTATCTGGGCTGGACGAGCCATTTGTTTCTGAACTTCCAAAAGTTAATAAACAAACAGCCTGCCATAGCAACGGATATCTTCGTCATCACTGTGAAGAAAAATCACTGTGATGAAAAAACACTGTGATGAAAATAATTGCGCAAGACTCTAGTAAAGTGCAAAATGCGCAATTGTTGATTTTTTCATGGTTTCTTTGATGGAATCGGTTCTCAGATGTCCAGTGAACATAACTTTGATAAAAGTTTGGAAACATATTTTTGCAGGTGGTTTATATGTAAGTTTTAAGTGAAAAATTGATTCCGATTTTAAAACCGGATAAAAATCCTGCTGAAGCCTCAAGCTATCGGCCCATTAGTTTGCTTTCATCTATTAGTAAATTATTCGAAAGAATAATTCTTAATAGAATGATGACGCACATTAATGAAAATTCAATATTCGCTGATGAGCAGTTTGGATTTCGCCTTGGGCATTCAACTACTCATCAGTTGTTGAGAGTTTCAAATTTAATTCGAAGCAACAAATCTGAGGGCTATTCTACTGGCGCTGCTCTTCTAGACATAGAAAAAGCATTTGACAGTGTTTGGCATAAAGGTTTGATTGCGAAATTGAAAAGGTTTAATTTTCCGATTTACATCGTGAAAATTATTCAAAATTATTTGACGGATCGTACTCTGCAGGTATGTTATCAGAACAGCAAATCTGATCAACTACCTGTACGTGCTGGCGTCCCTCAAGGAAGCATTTTGGGTCCAATTTTATACAATATTTTTACTTCTGACTTGCCTGATTTGCCCCCAGGATGTCAAAAATCACTTTTTGCTGATGATACAAGCATCTCCGCCAAAGGTAGAAGCCTTCGTGTCATCACAAGAAGATTACAAAAAAGCTTGGATATTTTCAATTCTTATTTGAAAGAATGGAAAATTACTCCAAATGCTGCAAAAACTCAACTTATTATTTTCCCTCACAAACCAAGGGCTGATTTTCTTAAACCAAAAAGTCATCACATTATAAAGATGAATGAGGTAAATTTAAAGTGGGAGGATCAAGTGAAATATCTTGGACTTGCTTTTGACAAAAACCTTACTTACAAGGATCATATTGAAAGTATCCAGGTTAAATGTAACAAATATATTAAATGTTTGTATCCACTTATAAACAGGAATTCTAGACTTTGTCTCAAGAATAAACTGTTAATTTATAAACAAATTTTTAGACCTGCCATGCTTTATGCTGTGCCGATCTGGACAAGCTGTTGCTTAACCAGGAAGAAAAAACTTCAGAGGATTCAGAACAAAATTCTGAAAATGATTCTGAAACTTCCTCCCTGGTTCAGCACCAGTGAACTTCATCAATTAGCCGAAGTTGACACTTTGGATGTTATGTCCAATAAGATAATTGATGCATTTCGACAAAAATCATTGCAGTCTTCAGCTGCATTGATCCGCTCTTTATATAGTTTATAAGTTAGTTTTAAGGTATCCCTTTCCCATTTGTACATGTAGGACCTCCTACATTTGAAATCACTGAATAGCGAAAGCTACAATATTTCATGAATAAATAAAAGTTGCTAGTATTTAAAATTGAGGTGAAAAGTCATCGATTGTGATTGGACACTCAATAATATTTTAACTGAATGAATGTACATGGAAGAGAAAATCAAAATAAATATAAATTAAAAAAAAAAAAAAAAGTGAAAAATTGATTGATTTTTGACGTAAAATGTAGATAAAAACGACTTGCATAAATATTTTTTCAAACTTTTGGTAAAGTTATGTTCACTGGTCATCTAAGAACCGATTCCATCAAAGAAACCATGAAAAAATGAACAATTGTAATTTTCACGATCAAAAATGTGTAAATTGAGCCGAAAAGGTTGGGCAGGCCTGTACTAGACCAAAAGACTTTCTTCTGGCTGCATTTTATAGGAAATTGTCCAATGAATTCATTACAAATAAATGTCAACCCTCAAAAGCCTTCCAATATTGTTTCTTTGCAGTTTATGGTTTATAACGTGATTTTGACCCATTCCGTCCCGAGCATGGGTAAATAACAAGGGAAATGTGTATTAATACCTTTCTCTGGTATCAATACCAAATTTTGGTATTCCTGGACCCTTTAAAATTTGTCTTAAGGATTATGCAAGAGCAAAATTTGGTATCATACCAATTTAAGGTATTGTTTTGGTTTTGCAAAATTGCAGAATTTGTCAATGGTTGGACACTACATTTTTGTTTTCTCTTGGTATTACAGTTTTTTATCAAATTCCTTCGAAACTATGGAAAAATTATGACCAACTTTGACAAAATAATTAATTTTGCGCTAAATTGATGTCTCAAAGCGAATGCTTCATTGAAACCGGGAAAATTCAAACTTGATTTTAAACATTTTTGATATACCCCCTAAAGAAATGACTTGAAATTGTGGAAAGTTTTTTAAGTCAGGATGTGTGTTTCTGTTTTTGTTTTTTTTATTCCAGTACCGTAAACCGGGGTGACTTTGATAGGATTTAAATTTGTTTTTAGAATATTTTCCAACAGGTAAGGTTTTTCTCAAGATTATTATTTTTAAAACATGTACTGGGGTAGGTCACACAAAGTCCATGCACTATTTCGGAAAAAAAGTTTTTTCAAAAATGTTTAGAAAAATAGTTACGTTAAAAATTCTTAGTTTGAATTCCGGGGTGACTTTGATAGTCATAGTTTTTCATGTTAAAATCATATTTAAGATGTTCAAACTTCATTTGTACGTTAAATGTACCATCACTAAAGTAGCTGATATAGTATTTAAGAAAAAAAAAATCAATGTTTATATTTAGTTAACTAAGTGTATAAGCTTTTAAGCAAAATACATATAAATTTTAGGTAAAATTGTTAAAAAGTCGGAATTTTGCCTGAAATTTGTTAAAACTAGTTTTGTTTATAAAATTATCGATTTATATTGCATTTTATACTGAATTCGAAGCACGAATCACAAGTATTCACATTTTACATGAAAGTTGTTCAACTGAAATTGCCTATAAATTTAGAGAGTTTTTATAATTGTGTTTCAAAAACACATATTATTTATTTTTTACAAACTTTTTTAACCTTCTCCTAGTGGAAAATTGTCCAAAGAATCCGAAAATTCATTCCGTTTTCCGATTAAAAATCATGTTCATTGAGAAAATCATGACACTTTGAGAAGTTTAAAATAATGACTTTCATCAACATTTTCTTAACTATAGTTAACTAACTTTTTAAACTTGTCAAAATTTTATGAAAAGTTCTTCTTGAGGTACTTTGAACACTTCTCTACCATGGTCAGTATGTTTTTAAACCAAAGTCACCCCGTTTTACGGTATCAATAATTGAAAGAATTAATTTTAAAAATTTCACTTTCAACAAAAATTTTGGTATATAGACCACATTTTATGACCAAAATAATGTCCTTGACCAAATTGGTCAAAATTTTCCCATTGTTCTGGCCTTACTTAGCAAAACAAAAAAATAATAAAAAATTGGGTTATGGACACTTAGCAAATTTTTGAACAAATTGTTAATTTTCTCAGATGGTATGTCAATAATAAAAAAAATCAGCTCTCAAATTTTTCACTTTTAAAAAAGCTTTGGTAAAAAGACCGCATTTCATGGCCAAAATAATGTCCTTGACAAAGTTGATCAAAAATGCAGTTATTGATCAGCACGACTGAGTGCTTCTAGCAGATGTGGCGAGTGTAGCTGATGTAGGTAATCTCAAATACTCAAAACTTTAAAATTCGATATCTCTGGAACGAAACATATGCCTTTCTGTCGATAAGTGATTCTTATGTAAAATTGGCCGGGGAATACAATGGTGAGGTCAAATTAAAAAAATAAGTTGGGGTGTTTTGAGATACGGCCGTTGAAAGTTTTCTATTGCGTAATACAGGTAGAAAAAGTAAATTAATCAACATTTTGATCACGGAAATGGATTCTACGTCCAATTTCCTCTAAAATTGAGTCAAAGACCGACCCTCTATGATTTGTGGTTCCTGAGTTATCGTCGTTTGAAGATAGGGGTTTCGCTCAAAAATCGCCAAAAAGTCGATTTTTTGGGAGGTTACAAAAATGGAGGGGGTGTTCTGATTTGGATGAAATTCGGGATTTTTGCATGTTTTGATAGTCTGAACAGCTCTGCCAAATTTGAGCAGAATCGGATATGGTAATTTTCAAATGCTGTTCCGCTTGAGATGGAATAACCCATATTTATTCTTCGTTTGAACATTAAACCTGGCACTTATCGCATGACGTTCTTGCCAATTTTGGCATTTCAGTGACTCAAACCGGTTTGATGAGCAAATTTGGTGGAAGTAAAAGCAAACACTAATGTCGCTTATTAAGTCGAATTTCAGTTCAACGCAGATATTCAAGATGGGAAGATGGTTAAAACGAGTGAAATATTGGTGGCATTGTAAGTAATGTGATGAAATAAAAAAGAGGTAGCAGGTTATTTATATTTATTTTCCATCGATTAAAGAGCCCTTATTAAGCTAATTCGCTGCGGACATTTTGGAGTGTTCAACGTAACTATCAAATCGGATGATGATTTGCTCAACCTTCCATCGATCAACCAAGACAGTGTGCTGCTGCTGGACTCCGAAATATCGTTTCTTTCTTTGACAATTTTTCTCAAAATGCCATCAGTGATTAAACTGTTCATTTACGGTGGCTCAGTTCCAGTTGCTTCTGTTGGTGCGAATTTGCGCAAAATGGTGCTCTTCAAAGCGAATACTGAGAATTTGGTGATAGATTCAGCTGTCGAATACGATTTGCAAACCTTGATTGTGGCCTACGGAAAATTACGAGAAGTTCCACCAAATTTGAGTGCTCTAGCAAAACTGGAAAAGCTGGGACTAGTTGGTAACGAAATTGAAACGATCAATGCGAAACAATTTGAAGGATTAGTGAAGCTGAGAAATCTCTCCCTGTTTGGAAACAGAATCAAGCAAGTTTACTCGAGTTTCTCGGTACCAATCAGTTTACCCTCTCTGGAAGCGTTTGCAATTAACGACAATCAGTTGGATCAACTAAGTTTCACGCACTGGAAAGCTCCTTCACTGGAAATCATTCAGTTACACAACAATCGGCTGACGATTGTTGAAGCACTACCGGGAACGTTTCCCACGTTGAAAATGGTGTCCCTTCGTGGAAATCCCTTGAATTGTCAGTGAAAGGAATGGATTCTTAACGAATTTAGGAGGGACGGAGTTGACTTGTATGATTGGGAAATGCTGACTTGCGATGATGGAATTGAAAATATTAAAGTTGAGGAATCTTTCCAAAGGCTGAACATGAAGTTGGATCAAATACTTCAGGAAATTCAAAAGTTGCATCATGATTTGGAACAAGGAGATCATTTAGGAGAAAGTGAAGGAGATAGTGAAGATGAAGATGAATCAAAAACAAACGATGAACTGGTATTAAACCCAGAAATTTCATACTTTTGAGTGTTACAAAGTAAGTTTAATGAAAACAAAATAAATGCTTCAACTATTTCAAAAAATAACAAAGTGTTTTTGGTAAGCTAGGATGAAATCACTATCAAGTTATCATCTTTAAAGGAGACTCAATGCGTTACCTCATTCCAACTCGTAGCAAATTTCAGGTCTTTGGAACTCTTATCATTACAAATTACCATAAATTTAATCAACTATCATCATCTCAAATCAAATTAAACCTATTAAAAAGAGAGCATTCCAACCCCGATTGCATCTGGCCTGATCTTGTGTAACCATTCCATGCAACACAACTCCGCACCAACACCTGGACCCCTGGAGTGGCCCAGTTCCAAATCTGGCCAAGTCACGTTGGAGACTCCCCCCGCCTTGCCCTCCATAATCACTCCACCATAATCACCATAATTATCTAAATCGGAAGTGGGTAATTCTCCGCCAACTCACACAGCAGTTGCCCCGACCCCTCTTCGATTTGCGTGAAACTTTGTCCTAAGGGGTAACTTTTGTCCCTGATCACGAATCCGAGGTCCGTTTTTTGATATCTCGTGACGGAGGGGCGGTACGACCCCTTCCATTTTTGAACATGCGAAAAAAGAGGTGTTTTTCAATAATTTGCAGCCTGAAACGGTGATGAGATAGAAATTTGGTGTCAAAGGGACTTTTATGTAAAATTAGACGCCCGATTTGATGGCGTACTCAGAATTCCGAAAAAACGTATTTTTCATCGAAAAAAACACTAAAAAAGTTTTAAAAATTCTCCCATTTTCCGTTACTCGACTGTAAAAAATTTTGGAACATGTCATTTTATGGGAAATTTAATGTACTTTTCGAATCTACATTGTCCCAGAAGGGTCATTTTTTCATTTAGAACAAAATTTTTCATTTTAAAATTTCGTGTTTTTTCTAACTTTGCAGGGTTATTTTTTAGAGTGTAACAATGTTCTACAAAGTTGTAGAGCAGACAATTACAAAAATTTTAATATATATACATAAGGGTTTTGCTTATAAACATCACAAGTTATCACGATTTTACGAAAAAAAGTTTTAAAAAAGTTGGTCGTCATCGATCATGGCCGTTCATGGTCACCCGCGACAGACACGGACGACGAAACAAAGAGAAACGCAAAAAGTAACTTTTTCAAAACTTTTTTTCGTAAAATCGCGATAACTTGTGATGTTTATAAGCAAACCCCTTATGTCTATATATCAAATTTTTTGTAATTGTCTGCTCTACAACTTTGTAGAACATTGTTACACTCTAAAAAATAACCCTGCAAAGTTAGAAAAAACACGAAATTTTAAAATGAAAAATTTTGTTCTAAATGAAAAAATGACCCTTCTGGGACAATGTAGATTCGAAAAGTACATTAAATTTCCCATAAAATGACATGTTTCAAAATTTTTTACAGTCGAGTAACGGAAAATGGGAGAATTTTTAAAACTTTTTTAGTGTTTTTTTCGATGAAAAATACGTTTTTTCGGAATTCTGAGTACGCCATCAAATCGGGCGTCTAATTTTACATAAAAGTCCCTTTGACACCAAATTTCTATCTCATCACCGTTTCAGGCTGCAAATTATTGAAAAACACCTCTTTTTTCGCATGTTCAAAAATGGAAGGGGTCGTACCGCCCCTCCGTCACGAGATATCAAAAAACGGACCTCGGATTCGTGATCAGGGACAAAAGTTACCCCTTAGGACAAAGTTTCACGCAAATCGAAGAGGGGTCGGGGCAACTTTTCCCGATTTCGTGTGAGTTGGTAGAGAATTACCCAAGTCGAAGTCCATTTTCTCCGCGCGATGGCAGAATTGATTGAAGGCTTTTCTGGCGTTCGTTGATGGCTGTGCACTATCTCGTCGTCGTCGGGCACGTGATTAAAGTCACCCCCTCGCCCCCCCCTTCAACAACCCACCAACTGAGAGGGCTTTGTAAAGTTTGACACGGCCCAGGCTAATTTCGCTGCGCCTTTCTTCAAATTACCCTCGGTGCAACAAGGCGTTCAAGTTGTCTTGTGGCGTGTTTCACCCCCAAAGTGATCTGCTTTGTGAGGGTTTCGGAACACTGGTTGTGAGGTAATCGATTTAGGTTGAGCTTTTGATCTCGCGGAGCTTGGGGAATTATCGGCTCTTTAAAGGGAGTGCTGTTTAGGGAAAAGGGTAGGTAATTTGAGCAATACTGGTACAAAAGAGGTACAGTTTGGACTCGATTGTCCGAAACCCGCGGAAAAATTTGCATCGGATAATCGAATGACGATTTTTTTCTTCATCAGCTTATTTTTAATTGTTTATCAGTCCAAAACTAATCTAAAGGGATTTGGAAATTTTAAATCATAGATGCCAGAAATTGAAAATTGAGAAAATACATTTGGTTAAGAAACAAGTGTTCAACCACTTTAATTTGAATAAAATGGGACCGTTGAAATAGAATTTTATGATTAAGAAAATAAAAAAAAAATAAAAATGTCCATGATTCAAAAATCCGAAATTAAAGGAGATTCAAAAAAAAAAAAAAAGGAAATGTATGTAAAATTGAAAAAAAAGTTCGAATACATTCAAATAATTCTCCGCCAACTCACACAGCAGTTGCCCCGACCCCTCTTCGATTTGCGTGAAACTTTGTCCTAAGGGGTAACTTTTGTCCCTGATCACGAATCCGAGGTCCGTTTTTTGATAAAGAGGTGTTTTTCAATAATTTGCAGCCTGAAACGGTTATGAGATAGAAATTTGGTGTCAAAGGGACTTTTATGTAAAATTAGACGTCCGATTTGATGGCGTACTCAGAATTCCGAAAAAAAGTATTTTTCATCGAAAAAACCACTAAAAAAGTTTTAAAAATTGTCCCATTTTCCGTTACTCGACTGTAAAATTTTTTTTGAACATATCATTTTATGGGAAATTTAATATACTTTTCGAATCTACATTTACCCAGAAGGGTCATTTTTTCATTTAGAACAAAAAATTTCATTTTAAAATTTCGTGTTTTTTCTAACTTTACAGGGTTATTTTTTAGAGTGTAACAATGTTCTACAAAGTTGTAGAGCAGAAAATTACAAAAAATTTAATATATAAGGGGACATAAGGGGTTTGCTTACAAACATCACGAGTTATTACGATTTTACGAAAAAAAGTTTTGAAAAAGTTACTTTTTGTGTTTCTCTTTATGTCGTCGTTCGTGTCTGTCGCGGGTGACGATGAACGGCCATGATCGACGACGACCAACTTTTTCAAAAAAAAAATTTCGTAAAATCGCGATAACAACTTTGTAGAACATTGTTACTCTCTAAAAAATAACCCTGCAAAGTTAGAAAAAAACGAAATTTTAAAATGAAAAATTTTGTTCTAAATGAAAAATGACCCTTCTGGGTCAATGTAGATTCGAAAAGTACATTAAATTTCCCATAAAATGATATGTTCCAAAAAAAAATTATAGTCGATTAACGAAAAATGGGAGAAATTTAAAAAAAAAAAATTATTTTCGATGAAAAATACGTTTTTTCGGAATTCTGAGTACGCCATCAAATCGAGCGTCTAATTTTACATAAAAGTCCCTTTGACACCAAATTTCTATCTCATAACCGTTTCAGGCTGCAAATTATTGAAAAACACCTCTTTTTTCGCATGTTCAAAAATGGAAGGGGTCGTACCGCCCCTCCGTCACGAGATATCAAAAAACGGACCTCGGATTCGTGATCAGGGACAAAAGTTATCCCATAGGACAAAGTTTCAGGCAAATCGAAGAGGGGTCGGGGCAACTTTTCCCG